>NC_050525.1:14836073-14850113 GCF_002922805.2 Oryzias melastigma
TTCAATTCCTTCATCCTCCAGGTACTGCCTGCACACTCATGCCACGTGAGGCCGGGCATTGTTGTGGATCAGGAGGAAACCAGGACCTACTGCACCAGAGTAGGGTCTGACAATGGGTTCAAGGATTTCCTCTGGATACCTTATGGCTGTCAGAGCACCGTTTCCTAGGCAGTAAAGGTCTGTGCGTCCCTCCATGGATACACCTCCCCAGACCATCACTGACCCACCACCAAACCTGTCATGTTGAACCACGTTGCAGGCAGCATAACGTTCTCCTTGTCTTCTCCAGACTCTTTCACGTCTATCACAGGTGATCAGGGTGAGCCTGTCTGCACTGTATGAGCTGGAGCTTCTCAAGCAGAGGCAGGAGACCCTGGTTCTCGGAGCTCTGCTCCTTAGGGACTCTCCTCTGCCAGGACGACCACCAAGCGGCACCAGAACCCCGGGGGGCCACACGCTCCAAACGGTAAGTTTTACAGAGGTTTGCTGAAAGAGTTTCAGTCAGAAACCTGAAGGGAACTTTCTGCAGCTCGTGCTGTGCAAAACTTTTTAAATGTAGAGAAAAAAATGACAATTTTCTTGTTATTCATTTTTTAAAGTGCAGATTATGTTTTAATGCCGTTGGTTGTGAAAGTTTGAGATGGACAAAAATAAAACTAGAAAAACAAAAAGAAAAAAAATAGTCTGCAAAATTGCCTGCTAAAGTCGAACTGTTCAGCTTATGGAAGCTAAAATAAAAGCTGCAATAAATTGAGTCATTTTTTTTAAGGTTAAGCATCTATAAAGGGATAGCAAAGTTACTAAAACCAGGGACGGAGCTAGAACATTTTAGGGTTATATGGGGGGGACTTTGGAAGGGGGGCAAAAGAGAGCACCCCAGTGGATTACAAATAAATACAATGATTGTTTATTATTGGTTATGTCCATCCATCCATTTTCTTGACCGCTGTGTCCCTTTTGGGGTCGCGGGGGTGCCGGAGCCTATCCCGGCCACTGATGGGCGAAGGCGGGGTACACCCTGGACAGGTCGCCAGTCTGTCGCAGGGCCTCAATCACACACACATTCACACTCACATTCACACCTAGGGGCAATTTAGAGTCACCAATTAATCTATGAAGCATGTTTTTGGACGGTGGGAGGAAGCCGGAGTCCCCGGTGAAAACCCACGCATGCACGGGGAGAACATGCAAACTCCACACAGAAAGGTCCCAGCCGGGAGTCGAACCGGGGCCTTCTCGCTGTGAGGCAAGAGCGCTAACCACTGCGCCACCGTGCAGCCCTATTGGTTATGTATTATTATTAAAATAGAGATTTCCAAAAATTTGAATCTCCTCTTCCCATAGCACAGAAGAAGCATAGATTTAGGCTAAAGTCAGGTTGCTGATTGGCCTGTATGATGTTTGACTGCATGTTTTTTTTTTTTACAGTTATTTATTGTCATAGTGTATTTTATCTGTTTGTTTAGCAAGTGTTTGTATTTGTGTTTATTCTTTTTAAAATCATGGCTGAGACATATGAAAACTAACCTTTGGCTAATTCTGGCTTTTTTACCCATATTTAATCGTGTGTTTTTCAAAGTGAACGGTTAAAAAAAAGTGAACGGTTAAAAAAAACAAAAAAAAGCAAACAAACCAAAATATATATTACTATTGTTACTTTTCCCAATAAAAGGGCATTGCAAAGAATTTAGAGGGCTCAGGATTTTATTTAAAAATATTGCTTTTGCTATGTTTGTCTTGTTTAAATAAAAAAGTTTGTTTTGATATTTTCTTAATATTTGTCAGTAATGATACTAATATTGACTCAAAAATGAGGGGGGGGGGGCAGTCTTTTTGCTGGGGGACAAGTGCCCCCTTTTGCCCCCATGTAGTTTCACCCCTGTTGATGGATGGATGGGTGAATTTAATTCTTGAAAAATAAAAAAAAATCTGACTCGTTTAAATCATTTTTGAAATAGATACAATTGATCTCACATTGGGCTGCACGGTGGCGCAGTGGTTAGCGCTCTTGCCTCACAGCGAGAAGGCCTCGGTTCGACTCCCGGCTGGGACCTTTCTGTGTGGAGTTTGCATGTTCTCCCCGTGCATGCGTGGGTTTTCACCGGGGACTCCGGCTTCCTCCCACCGTCCAAAAACATGCTTCATGGGTTAATTGGTGACTCTAAATTGCCCCTAGGTGTGAATGTGAGAGTGTATGTGTGTGATTGAGGCCCTGCGACAGACTGGCGCCTGTCCAGAGTGTACCCCGCCTTCGCCCTTCAGTAGCTGGGATAGGCTCCAGCACCCCCGCGACCCCGACAGGGACAAAGCGGTTAAGAAAATGGATGGATGGATGATCTCACATTTTATGATATCTTTTTTTTTTTAATATAAAAAACAAATTCCTAAACTTTTGAACGTTGCTGAGATTTCTGCAGGAGTCAAACTGAGGTGTTGATTTGACTGTAAAGCTCCGGCAGGAACACCAGATCACGTCTGAAGTGGCCGTTGACAAAATCAACCTTTTGTTGGAAGACAGGAAATGAAGGACTTTGGATGATTTAAAGCTGTAGAGGATGATTAGAGTGAAGTGTAGCTGCAGAGTCTGAGGCTCTCTGCAGCTTCAACGCCTCACTTCTGTACATGAAAATGCCAACATATTGACATGCTAAGAATGCATGCTAAAAGACAAGATATTTCTAGAAAAGGAGAGGTTTCTGAATTCTGAATGACTTCTGCATTTTTCATCCATTACTCAAAGTGCAGGAGGAGTTGTTTGACAGTTTAAAGAAAAAACAGCAATTTTGTCTCATTTCAGTCACTCATTCACTTTTCCCAAATGCATGCCTTCCTGCAAATGTAGCCATTTACAAAGAAGAAAACAGACCTTCCAACAGCATAAGATGTAGAAGAAGCAAAACAAAGATTTATTTTGTTTGTTTTCTTAGTGTAATTCAAGTCTCATGCAGGAATTCTAAATTTCTTTGTAAGATAAAAACTAAATGGTGCTCATGGTACCAGTTTGAGAGGTGAAGAGTTCTACTTTTAATTCAAAATCTTTTTTATTCTTTTAATTAACTAACTAAAATAAAACTTTTCTAATACACTGATGCTAAAATTCAACAAACTACGTAATACAGAACTAAAGAAGTGGTTTCAAATGGCAGGTTCACTTAAAAAAAATCAAAATAAACTAGCATTTACATCATGAAACAAAGATTTAATTTGCCTACTAGCTTATTTTAGTTCGACCTTTGTTATATTGATGTCCTTTAAAATGATCGTTTACACTAAAAGGGCTGTAAGACACACCGGTTTCTCCTGATGGAGAAACAGACTGCTGTGGTGACTGTGTTTAACATTGTTCTGTTGTTCCTCCTCTCCTGTTTTAGAGTCGTCTGCAGGGCACCCACGCTGACTCCAGGTCGTCTTTAGAGGAGCAGGTGGCAGACCTGAAGATCAACTCTGAGGTCAAGTTGGTCGATTCAGATAAAGTGGAGGATAAGCCCTTCACTTCAGGTAAATGAATCTACTCTACCAATAAAAAATGACTTAAGGAGGCCGGCCCTTGAGGCCTGCAGTTTGACACCCCTGATCTAAGGCCTTATGCTTTATTTACCACATGTGGTGCATTCAAGAACGTGCTGTACGCACTTTTATGAACACACATTCAGCTGTTGGTGTTCACACCAAACACGTAGCGGCAGGGAAGAGGATTCTTCTTTTTTTGGGTTTTACTGATGTTCGTCTGCCTCTTACAATGGTCACAGCAGAGCAAATCTTGCTCCAGGTATTTTTGTTTTCAAAGCTCTGTTTCTATAAATGTCTTAGAATCATATTAATCTGACCGGGCACAAATCACAATCATTTCGCCGTATGAAAATCCCATCTGGGGACTAATGCACCAAATTAGCTCTTGTTGAAAGAAACCTGATAAAGACATGGGACTGCTGCTCTGCTGTATGCCTATGTTTTTCTATCTGTCTCTACTAAATAAATACATTTAAATTCAATTAATCTTTTCTTCGTGATCATGTTTACAACAGTTGGTACGTTTTGAAGCGGACGCTACTAACACGTCACTACCAAATCTGAGTTCCTGATTGGTCACATTTCTGCGTTGCTGCGATTAAGCATGAAAAGGTTCAACTCTTGACCGGACTCAAAAACTTGTGTAGCAACACGTGAGTACGAACTTGTGGTCTACGTGGGTTTGCATTGACGTTTTATCGAAGGTGGCTGCTCAAGCACGAGTCCACAGAGCCGGTCGGTAAGAACCTGTAGTCAAACCCACCCATACAGGGGGTTAACCCGTACGCCTTTGGGTTCCCTGTGAAAGGTCACTGAGGGGAGTAGCCACATCTTAAGAAGAGCGTATGTCTTTTAGTTTCCTTGAGGCTTGTGCGATCGGCAAGTGTCAAAGTCAAGGCCCGGGGGCCGGATCTGGCCCTCCAGATAATTTTATTTAATAGTTATTAATGGCCCGATGTTATCTTGCGCTTATTTCTAATTTGTATAATTATGACAACATATATTTTTATAGAGATTAAAATATTGAAAGTTATTTAAGGTTTAAATTTATTCTGGAATAATATTCCTGCCTTTTATTATTCATTTTGTTAAAAAGTTACAGTTTAAAAGTTTTGAAAATGGGCATTCTGCTAGTTTTTTGGACTATTTTAGCATTTACTAAGACTTTTTAGGCTGTTTTGGAGTTTAGCTAATATTTTAGCTACATGCTAGCTGTTTTGGCTAATTTAGGCTTTTTTTTGTTTGTTTTTTAGGCTGTTTTTGAGTTAGGCTAATATTTCTACGCTAGCTGTTTTGGCTAATTTAGGATTTTTCAGTTTTTCTGGTATTTTGAAGTTTAGCTATTTTTCAGCTACATGCTAGCTGTTTTGGCTAACCTTTTTTTTTTTGTTTTTCACGCTTATTTGGCATTTAACTAATATTTTATAGGTTGTCAGATGCAGCGTTTTTAGCTCTCAGCTCTAGCATCTTCAGCGGCCAAATTCAGCTTACAGCATTCACACTAGCATTATCACATAATGCTATATATGTAGTTCATCATTATGTTAAAAAGTTACAGTTTTAAAGTTTTAAAACTTTAGTTTTAGTGTGTTCAATAAATGTTTATCCTTTTTGGCCCGCGACCTAAGGTGTGTTTTGGATTTTGCCCCCTTGTGTGCTTGAGTTTGACACTCCTGCCTCAAGGGCATCATGAAAATGGAACGTACAATTGTCAAGCATGTGGTAAGCGTATCATGAAAGTTTTGATGTTGTGGTACAGTGGCCTCACACCACCCTAACAAATTTCTTGCACAGTGCACGGTGTTCGGGGGTTCAAAAACTAATAAAACCTGCATGACACGCCTGCGTCACCCTTACATGTCGTTTGAGTGTTCGCTAGGACCTATCGACCGCAGCAGAGACAAATACGCATGAACATTTTCCACAGGTTCACCGATCGTTCCTTGACCTTGATATCTCATCAACCACAGGTTTTCCCATTGTTTGCCCGAGGACAGTCTATCCACCCATAAGGACAGTTGTAACTAAAGCACAAGAGGTTGAAGAATGTTGTTGGTGTCTGTTTACATGTGGTTTTAACAGCAGGGGAAGACGTTACAGTAGAGAAACAGCACGAGATGGAAACAAGGGAGTGATCATTACAACAGCTGTTAAATAATGAGCAACAGTTTGTGCAGATGGTTGTTGGCTTTACACACCAAATTAGTCCAAGAGAAAGAAGGAAACAGTATTTAAAGTGTTATGAAAAACACATGCTGTGTTACAGTCTTTCATTAAGAAGACTCTTGGTCTTCTGTTGGCGAGCAGCTGCAGTGTGTTCACACCAACAGACCATCAGCAAGGTATTGTGGGTAACTTTGGATTGATTATGAGACTAATCCCTAATTTAGTATTTTAGGAATGTTTTGGCTCATCTCAACATTTATTGTGCGTTGAGCCCAAAAACGGACTTTAAAATTTGCATAGTTGCACAGTTCTCTGTTTAGTTTGCTGAGTGAGCACAAAAGTTTTGTATGCAGAAGCACAAACATACTCGCATTTACGTAGATTTTTCATTGGAAGCGGTTGCTTCACTTCGAATTGCCAAAGCCGATGTGAACATAGCATCAGAGGCTTTAAGCAAGATGGTAATAATATACAAGTTTATGAGCATAAACACTCAGTATGAAAGTTTTCTTTATTGTGGTTGGCAGTAATTCATGTTGGAAGTTATCCAGATCCTGGAAAGGGAAGAGTGACACAAAGCCCGGACAAATACAGACCAGGTATTACTGGAAAAGTAAAATAAGGTCTCCTCATCTGGTTCTTAACTTTTGTTATTTCCTAGGTATTTATTAAGTGACTTTATTGTTTTTTTGTTGTCACGGAACCTGATTTATGACTTTAGTTATTTTATAATTCTCATAAATGGAAAAATGCTGGTAATTTTCCTCATGTTTTCTGCTTCTCAGGTGACGTTGAGCCACACAGATGTCCTGAACCAGATCACCACCTCGTCCTCCCGTGTTCTCTCTCAACCCCGCAGAGAAGCCGGATGACAAAGAGGGAAAAACACTTCTGTCAGAGCCAGCAAGACAACCCATGGTTTCTGAGGATACGATACACGAACCCAGTCCCCAGAGTTATGAGCAGACCCCCAAAACAGAGACTTTTGGGCTTATCCAGGGCCAGGCTCCTCCCATGAGGTCCTCTAAACCCCGCACCAGCCTGACAAATGAAGCTAGAGTGGTCAGTGTGTTGAAACAAACTAGCTTGTCCTGCAAAGATGAGTCATCAAGAAAGGTTTCCCTGAAAGAGACATCTCAGTGCTCGGAGAAAGCATTTCTCCAGGGTACCCTGCTGCTGGATCAGGCTCACCATCAAAGGATGGGATGTCCATTTGACAATTAAGAAACATTAGAATTACATGTAGTTTATCTTTTTCTATTAGAAATCTCTTCATAGTTGATTGTTTATTCATTAAGAGTTTGAATGTTGATTTTTAAACTTTGTTTTAGCTAAACTCCTTCTGATTTAAACTTTATGCAAACTTGTTTTATCACAAAGTATTTCATGATTGTTTGGTTTTCACATCACTTCACTTTTACCATGAGATACATTGATGATCCCACACATCTGTGAATGCTCAGAACATTTAAGAGAAATAACTTTTATTTTTCTTAGACAGTTTTGATAGAAACATGAAACTGTTAGACCCACTGGAGACATGTGCCTGCAGCCATTGGCTATAAGCAAGGCCTCCTCTGAGGTCAAAAGGTCATGCACACTCTCACTTCAGCTCAGAGCAGTTGGAGTTTGGGTTTTGAGCAGAGAACAGCTCTAGGAAGAAGAGGGAAAATTCTTCCAATCTTTTTTGGTCTTGTTTTTATTTCATCTTACCCCACGTAACTAAGTTTGTGCCAAGACCGTTTTTATTTACTTTATCTTTTTGGTAACTGTCGTGCATTTTTCTTTTGACTATTTTGAAGCTCGTCACCATTTGTGCTTCTTATTTTTGAAACTGATCGAACGATCCGCTTTGAGACTAAACTTCAGTGAACTTTAAATCCAGCACGCTTTTTGTACGACCATCCACTCCTTTGGCTGTGCAAACCCAGATGACCACCAGAACTTCAGCCGCATCCGGTCGTAAGCTCCAGAAGAGTCTTTGACCGTCCTCCTACACCCTGCGCCAAAGCTGCTGCTGCTTTCTTCATCTCATCTGCCTCATGAGAAACACCTCTGTCTGGTGAGCTTTGTCTGAAAGTCCAGTCAAAGTCCAGCTTGAAGCCACCGTGGTGAGGAGACCCTCTCAGCAAAACTGTTGCGGTTTGATGTGGTCATAACAGCCAATTTGATTTATCCAGACTAGTGTCTTGAACAGTTTAAAGTAATTGTTTTCTTTAGATTACAAGTTTTCTCTTAAACCGTTCTGAGGCATTACTTTGCTCATCCACCGACTTTCACACACATTCATACACACACACATAAACACTACATTGATTTTCTTTGTTTATTTTGTATATATTTTTATGCTTATCTCTTAATAAATATCAAAAAGGCAGTCGTTGTCCATCTTGTTCTTTCTTTGTGATACGGTCCCTTCAGATGAGAATTTACTTCCTGAAGTGTTGAGATTGATTTTGAAGATTACTCTTTAATCAATTTTAAAGCTAAAATTGATAAACTTTCATCATTGAGTAATTTTTCCTTCCTTACGGACGTGGTGCCCCTTTACGAGACAAAGTCAAATTCTTCATTGAACGAATTTGACCCTTTCACGCTACAATGGTGAGAGAAGGAAAACAGAGACGCTTTTATTTGGGTGTAGAAGGAGACTTGTCTTTTTTTTCTTTTTCCTCTGTTCTTCCCATGTTTTCCTACTTCAGCTCACTTCATTTAGAGTTTATTAACAGGGGGAGCACTTCTTTTAAATGGAATTTAAAGTGTAAAAAGTCAAATTGAAAAGTAAAATTAAAAAAAAATAGTGAGCACAGATGAGCTCATCCACTCTTGATGGTTCACAGGATAAAACCATAAGTAGGTAAAACTATTTTTTCTACAAAAAAACTTGTTTACATCTAATAAACAAGAGGAAAATGTGATCAAATACATAAAAGAGAAAGAGGACATGTGATAAACTTTGTTCTTATGTTCAGTGTATAACAGAACAATTGTTTTACTTTTAAAACACACATCCCTAACACTATGCAGATTGTTGTAAATATATGAGAGACTGCCCCCATGTGGCAACAGCAAAACATAGCACCATCATGCAGTCATGTTGGGTCACCTTCAGAAAAAAAACAAAAAAAACCAACTAAAACCTCTCATGAGATTGCTGCAAAGTTTGATCAAACAAATGTAAGCTGCCATGTTACCTAGTTGTAATGATCCCGGATTTGCTGCTGAATTATTTGGAGTTGACAGAATAAGAGATGTTCAATTTTTTTATTTTTTATAATATGTCATTTTTGATGCGTGGGTTTTGACTAATACATGTTATATGTCTTAGAGCTTTGGATGAATTTACACTGATTTTAATGAAATGTGCTTATCGTGGGGCAGGCAGTTGGGGGTCGGAGAATGTATCTGTCCATCAATCCGTTCATTTTCTGAACCTTTTTGGAGCTCCTGGAGCCAACCCAGCTACTGTTGTGCAAAGATGGGGTACAAGTTACAAGTCTATTTCAGGACCACTCTCTCACAGGCGCTCCTAGGGCAAATTTAGAATTACCATCCTATGAAGAATCTCTTTGGACTGTGAAATGAAGCTGAAAAAAACCCATAGATCCAAGGGGACACCTCGGACACCTCTGTCCCTTCAAATGCCCCTTCAATTGGAGGAGTAGGAAGAACCCGTAGGGGTACGAAAAGTCATACATTTAGCCTATTTTAGCCTACATTTAGCCTAGCTTACTTTAAAAGTAAAAATATATTACTTTATTCTCGTAATTTAAAAATCCCCTTAAATTTACAAGATTTAAAGCTGTTATTTATTTTTTGGTAAACACACAAGTTTAATAAAATACATTTGATCGGTTTGAAGTTGCTAAAACATACCGGTATGAAAGTCAATGTTGGTGTTATGATTATAAATCTATATCTTCCTTTTGTGATTTGAAGTTATTTACTATAATAGATTTTTTATTTATGTTGTGTTAGCAAGAACACTTCTCAGCATGATGTGCTCTGAAATGTCAACAGGCAAAAATGGAAGTTGGCGTTGTCGTGTTGAGCACACACCGGTTGATCTGGAGGGACACCAAGAACCACGTAAGAGAGCAAACAACCACTAAAGTTACTTTTATGTATTCAATATTTTGATGGAGATAAAGACAATGTAAAGAATAGATGTCTACCCACGGTAAAATGCAGTCACGTAAATACAAAAGAAATGGTTAACTATTTTTATTTGGAATGCTAAGGGAACGTGCTTGTTGATTTATTTAGTCCTACTCTCCATGTATGTGTTTGTGTCAGGCTAACATTTTGGCTAATGAACAACAAAACTACCTTGTCATCACCGTCATACAGTCGGACTCCTCTTTGCGTAATTCCTAAAGTCTCATTCATTTCCAGGAGCCCGTTTGTCCACGAAAATCTGAAATCTGTCCATTTTTACTGCTGAAAAACACATTAGCAAAGCGCCGTCAAAGCCCCACCAGTACAGTACCCCGCATGCGCGGGAGACGTCACTTCCGCTAAAACGGTTTGTTTACGAGAGAAGGAATTTGGACAGCCATGGCACAGTTATGCTGCACGTCTGTCACGCCATATCCAGTATTGGACAGCACCGATTACGTCACATATTTCCCACCATGCACTGCGGCTCAAAATTTACATTTGGTCAAGAAAAACTTGTTTTATAATTATATTTACGTTTCTTTTTTCGAACATTTTATTTACAAGCAATACAGTATGTCATAAATATATTAATTTTGACATAAAAAGCGCACCGGAAGTGAAACCATTAGTTAGCACAGGGGCTAATAACGCCCAGTATAAATACCGATCAGCGACATTCCCCTCGCGTGGAGGAGTTGGCATGTGGCATGTGAGGGGCAGCATCCGGACGGGGGTGGTCAGGTTATGAACCGGCTCATATGAGCCTCGGTGCTACAGGTTTCTAATGCAGCACGCAGCACATACACGACGCACCAGCACATACACGTCACACATACACGTAATAAGTGCATCACTCCCCTTAGCACTGAGCTCATTGCCCCATCCCCAGGGCACTGCCCCCCGCGTGGCCAAGCCTCCCTAGTTTTTTGCAGAGGGGGGGTTGAAGTGTCAATTTGGAAAACAAACAAATGTTTAAACAGTGAAGGATTTATTATCAAGGAGCATTGTTACAACAAATACACAAATGTTCTTTTTTTGTCTGTGCTATTAATTGACTTGATGCAAGGGTGGCTAAAGTATTTCAGCTCAAAGTTGACATGAAGACATAAGTAAGTAAATCGAGGCAAATATGGAAGAAATGTTGCATTAAATCAGCTACATGTATTTACAACATCAACATTTTTCATTTTCCAGCTCGAACGCTGGACTTAAGCAGGTGAAAGGGATTTCTCTTCAGTTTATTGCACTGTTTGAAAATAATCTAAGGAAAAAGATGGAAATGTTGGAGATAAAGTCATCTATGAGAAAACAATAGAATTCCTTTTAACCTTTGATTTATCTTTAGGAGTAATTGGACCTGTGGGATTATAGATACATTTAGTGGGTTCTTTTTATTTTTTTGGCAAAGTATTTCATTTCATTCATCTCTGGCACAAAATGAACTCCTAATCTTGGAGGTCAGATCTTTGGAGATGACCCCCAAGATGCATTCCTGCAGAAATAAATGTCTGCAGGAAAAAAATAAAGAAACGTTTTTGCATTTGCTGCTGGATTTAGGTCGCAGAGGTTTTTTTTAAACCAATCCTGCAGAATTAAAAACGAACAAACCAACAGGGCAGTACATCCTGTCACTTTAAAGAGAGAGAAACATTCGGATGGTCACACAAACGTCAAACACCTGGATTAGGAGAAAGGATCTGAATTTAATCTGAATCTCTGGCTGCATCCTCATTTGTATTCCCTAATCCAATCGAACAGAACGCATGATAACAAGGGTGTGCAGTGGCTTAATCTAAAAGCTGCAGACGGGCGGTGGTATTTTTAGAAAGGAGGGAAGAACATGTTAATAAAACAGAGATTGTGACTTCTGAGTGCGCGTTCTTTCTGCTGGTGACAGACAGGGAGTGAAATCATGAATGGGGGCAGCGTGCACAGTTCATCTTCACACTGATTCAGCTCCTCAAGCAGGGTGGGGCCGCTTCGGGAGCAGCAGGGGAGGCGGGCGGGGTCAGTCGAGACAGGGACAGCTGACTCTGGGATGTCACGATGGAGGACTTCCGGCTGCTGGAGCTGCAACACAGAAAATGGTTTTCATCAAATGTGGTTGCATAGTGAAGGGATTTGATGCTTTGGCTCCAAATGTTCAACAATTCTGACCCCTCCTGCATGTCCTCCAGATGCTCTCCGTCTGTGGCCCCCTCTGCGGGTTCGGCGCCGCTGTCCTCCCCCTCCTCGTCCTTGCTCAGTGGATAGAGGGGCCAGGGCGGCCCCTCACTCTCCTGCTCGCTGCACTCGGTCGGCTCCACGACGATGGAGGGGAGGCGCTCCCGCCTGTAGAGGAAGTCGTCCGGGTAATCGGAATTGTCGTCCATGTCCACTTCGGGAAAAATCTGAGGCAGAAAGAAAACATGAATCTCAAAACTCCTTCAAAGTATTTAAAACAAAGGTCTAAATGTACAATTCAGCAAATACTGGAACTAAAAAATCGCGATTAAAAAAATTGCGATTAATTTAAATAGAAAATAATCGCGATTATTTTTAATCTCGATTATTATACATTGTTTCCAGGTTTGCAATTACATTTTTTTAATTGATTCCTGAATAATTTCTTTATTTAAAATCACAAATATCACCAAATAAAATGATGTAAATATACCAAACAAATGCAATAAAACTTATTCTGGATTGTGAACAGACAGAAGGGATTTACTCTTTTTGAGTGGGATGTTTTTATATTACATGCTACATACTAGCACAGAGGCCTTGTGGTAGAGCATCTGTCCTGAGATTGGAAGGTTATGAGTTCAAATCCCTGGTCATGTCACACCAAAGACTTTAAAAATACTTGACACTCAGCAGTTACCCTTTAACATCTGAGGTGTCCCCAGTGACGCCTGAACACAAAATCTTTAACATACTGTAACTTTTTAACCATTAACACGATTTCCACTCTATGGCGGGAGAGGATAGACTATTTATTGGTTTAATTTTAAAATGTTTTAGTATCATTTTTTGTGAAGATTACAGAAATGAATGATTTAAAATTGACTATGTGTACATAATGTTTAGGTTTAGACACACCCTGAGATTGTTACACTTTTTCTGTTAGCCTAAAAACTGACCCCAAGAAGAAAACAGTTCAGTGGCCCTCACAAGAAAATGGGGACCCCCCCGACTTATCCACCCAATGGTTCATTGGGGTGGCTATGTCTGTAACTTACAGCCCCCCCTGTAGGGGACGAGTCAAATGTGGAGAATACATTTCAATCTGACACCAAATGGGACTTAGACAAAGAGAACTAAAAAATTCTCAGAATTTAACTCATTTTCATGTCTAAAACATGTGTTTTATCAGCTTTGAATGAAAATAAAAATAAGAGGGTAATATAACATTTAAATGCTGACCTGATAGGCTTTGCTGCCTCGTCTCTGGCCTGAACTCTCGTCCATCTGAGAATCCACTTGACTGAGAATGGCGTTCATACTGAAAATATCAACACAACGTCAAAAGGTGAAACTACAGAAACAACTTGCATCTTTAGACACTAATAAAGCATTAAAACTAGAGTTACAAACTGGAAATGTTAGCAAAATGATGCAAGATTTACTGTTTAGATCATTACTAGTCACAAAGTTTTTATATATTATCTGTGACAGGATGGAAAACACCAATGCGTTTAACTTTATTAGGTCAAATCATTATATAAGCAGCAAAAAGGCTACTTTTTTTCTGTAGACGTTTCCACTTTTTGCACAAAAAAAAAAAAAAAATGCTTTAAGAAAGTCAAAGAGGAAACGTGTGAAGAGAAAACTCACAAAAGTGGCTGATTTTAGCAGTTTCTCTCGATAATTGCTGATAAAACTTTAATGACCCACTCTGATGAATATTGTGTTTTTAACACATTATTAAGACATATATTAAGAGAATTATGGGTGGGGTTGCCAACGGTCATGCCCCCAACTTAGAGGCAAACTTCTAAGGAGTTCCTGCTGCTCTGCAGAAACTATGTCCAAGAAAAAAACAGTTTTTGTGGCATTTTTCTGATGATTTTAGACATATATTAAAGAAAATTAATATTCAAAGTACATTTGTGAGTCTTTTTTCATTCAAATTGTTGTAACTCAGGAGATGATGAAAAAAAATGCAGTCTAAAAAAAGATTGTATTATGCTGCAGTGGGGAGGGGAAGGGTCCTAGACGTTC
>NC_050525.1:14850157-14851592 GCF_002922805.2 Oryzias melastigma
AATCCTAATTGAAAGATCACTGGGAACATTTTAAACTTTAAACTGGCGGGAGCATTTGATATTGTGTCTCAATCCACATTTATCTACTGTGAAAAATGATGCTACAGTATATGTTGGTCATGTGATGACATTGAAACCAAGCCACATTTTAAATAAAAAAATCTTAACTCCATATAAATGTACTTTATCCGTCTGTCTGGTGAGTTTTAATAAGTTCAAAGGTATAATAAGGTCAAAAGGGGACAGTAAATGCTAGAAAAATAGCTTTTCTAAAATGTTTATGGTCTCATCTCCTCATGAAGAGCTTCTTTTAAAATGTTAAAACACAAAGATTTTACGCTTATATCAAACTGTTTGGTCAATTTAATAATTTAAATCAGGTCACAATTAATTGTCTTTCACTCATGATATGAAATGAACAAAAACATATTTTTTAACTAATACACTTTTAAAGATAATTCAAAGCATAAACTTGCACTTTTGAGGAGTGAGGCTCATTTTATTAGATTTCATTTGTACTAATTCTTATTTTAAAACATCTAAAATGTTTATTTTTTGTTTTTAATCATTTTCTTATTTCTGAAATCATTTTGATTTATCTGCATTTTTCTGCTTTGTTTAGAATTAATGCTTGAAATAAATCAATAAATCAAATCCCCAGAAGAATAAACGAAAAAAAAACATTCATTAAACAAATAACTTACTTTCTTCCTCACAAATTATACATGTTTGATTGTTTGCTCATTTTTTCTCTCCAGCTCGTAGCTACACTCACTTGGTATCTTCATCTTTATGCTGTGCACAACTACAGCGTGGACCGCAGTGGACGGTTCTGACAGGATTTCTGATGCAGTTTTAAGCAGAGTATTGTGCTGATTATTTGCTCTGACAGCTGGCTCGTGTGAGATTTGGGTTTTCAAATGTTGATTAAGGCACAGGCTCAAATGAAGATGCTCCATCTGTGGCTCCCTTCTGGTCACAAAGCCGAACGCTCCAACATCGGCCAGTACATAAAGGATCCGGCAGAACAGCCACGTTTTTGAGCCTTTGGCTCGTGTCTCATTAACAAAAAAAAAAATCTGATTAGTTTGCTGCAGATTCAGAACATTGATTGTTCTAGTGGCTTTTTTTTCATTTTCTAAGTGAAAACTATAAGTTAGTTTTTGTGACTAAATTTATTTCTAAAACAAAAACAACAAACTCAATTAAATGTGTATGATTCATACACATCTATAAAAATATCCAGATACTAACATACAGAAAATATTAAAATATAAAACCTCCTATTTTTTGTATTCAATATGTTTTAAATAAATGGTAAAAACAAGGATAACGCACATTTTAAGCGACTTTGTAAGAAAATCCGTCCCTTTTTGATGACATAAAGGTCACAAGACAAAAACTTCTTATCAGCATTGACTGGAATATTTTAAAT
>NC_050525.1:14851652-14853839 GCF_002922805.2 Oryzias melastigma
GAAATGTAAATATACTCAGATATAGTCACACGGTTTTTCACATAGTACATATTTAAACATTTAATTTTTATTATTTCTTTTTTTTCTTTTAATTTGAAAAGTTGATTTAACAAATCACTTTTCTTGAAAATTTGTCTTTTTATCAAATAAATATTAATCATTTTTATTACAAATTAAACATCGAAAATTGTTTAAAACATTTTCAGTAAAATAAACTACGGAGCCCCTAAACTGACACTGAAGTTTGGGTTCTCGTGCACACCAGATAGCAAGTGGTGCACACCAGATAGTACTGTAACAACAACCATTTTTTAAAAATGCATTTCATCCTCTTGTATATAAATTGTACCTAAAGGTTTCCACACAGAATTCCGGACACATTTCCAGCCTAAAAAAAGTCAGTAACGCTGAAACAAACGTACAAATAAATATAGGTGGTGGTGCTGGTTGGGCTGGGGGGGTGAAGCTAAAGAAAGAGCCTCTGTTGCAGAGATAATCTGCAGATAAGCCCTTAATGACACAGCAGGCATTATCAACAGCGACAATCCCGAGGATGGGGGAAGGGTGAGAAATTAGAACATTTGATTTTCCTTAATAAGTAACAATAGTTTAATTGTTCTGTCACAGTAAAGATGCGCTTTAGCGTCTGACGGGGATGTCAACAGTTTGTAGTTTGTGTTGTTTTTGCACACTGGCATTTAAGTGGAATTAAAAATGAAGTTCCACACCAATAAAGTTGTATTTTTGGCTGTAAAATGTCTAAATAAAGTTTTTTCTATGTAAAAAATTATGTTTTTGAAGCTTTTATTTTGTAAATCTGAGGTGACCTTATTTTTACAATTTTTTAAAATATCAACAAAATAATATTACAGTTGTTCCAAAAGCATTTAGCAATTTTAAAAACATTTATTCAATATTTTTACTCACCTGTGTGACGCAGGAATGCAACTCATTTCCTCAAAAACTCAAGTGTAAAAAAAAAAAAAAAAAATGATACCAAATCAACCTGATTATTCCTTCTCGCTGACCGCACCGCTTCTTCCTCTTCCTCTTCCTCCAGGTCACAGGTTCCTTTCTTCAGCGCCCACCTCCTCCTGTCAGGGTTTTCTCCTCCCCTCCTTTCATTTTTCCACAGAGCCCTGGTTAGTGACGCACGCCACGCTGGGCATTCTCTTGACCGTGCCGTGGAGCTCCTCCAGCTGACAGGCTTACTGTCAGGCTCAGTTAAAAACAAAAGCTTGATGTGACATGTGAGCGCGCAGCATCATGGAGGCCTTAGTGCACACAGATTAGCAGGTGAGCTGCCAGTGCACAGTTATCATCATTTAGTGATTAATAGTGTATCATGATTAATGCTGGAGGATTTTCTTGGAATAACTCCGCCTCTTCATCATTCAGCGGCTTGTTGACGGATTATCAAATAGAGAAATACACCTAAAAAAGAAACATTTCTGAACAGATTTGGAGGATGAACAAAATTATACAAGTATGATTGCATCCATGCAACAATAAGTATGTACTTGTCCAACCAGCAGGGGGTGCTATCACATAACTGTAGATGTGTTGATGCTTTCACTGACAGAGGAGGCAAACAAGCAGAATGTGGATCCAAAAGGAAGAACTTTGACTTCCAAGTTGAAGCAAGTTTGAATAAAATTTAACTGAGGTGTGCGCAATTCACCATGTCACCACTAGATGGCTTTTTAATCAATTTTTGTCAAAACCACAGAGTGAAATTTTGCATGTGGCTCTTTTACCCCTCTATTGTGGCTCTTTGGTTAAAGAAAAAGTTCTTAATCTTAAAAACTGTAAAGTAAATAAAAGTAGGACAGCAAACAAGACAAGGTGAACTAACTCAAACGTAATTCAGCTCATTCACAGACAGTATACCTCTCACTCCTGATTACGGGAGGCGTAATTCTCTAATAATCCATCAAGTGGTGCAGCTTCATAGTTTACCAAAGTCCTGCTAAAACACGGCAACACATTTTTTGGGGACGTGTACCGCAGAAAATAAATTTAGAGGTCAGTCAGCACCAGAATATCTACTTAAAGCACACCAAAATAAAAAGATGGATTTTATATTTTTGAACAAATACTATAGGGCAGGGGTCTCAAACTCGCGGCCCGCGGGCCATTTGCGGCCCGCAGGATGATGATTTGCGGCCCCCGTCTTCATATGAAAGA
>NC_050525.1:14855246-14858489 GCF_002922805.2 Oryzias melastigma
CTTGAGAAAATCCTGATGCGGCCCGGCCTCACCTAGACGCCGCCTGTAGTGGCCCCCGGCTGATTTGAGTTTGAGACCCCTGCTATAGGGTTTCAAGTGTGTTTTATTCTTATAAAGTCACTTAATGAGCTTTGATATCATTTTATTTTGTCAGATTGATGAATTTCTAGCTGGGACGTACCACAAACTGTAAAATAAACAGTTTATTTGATCACTGCTGACACATCTCACTACTAGTTTGCTGTGTTGAGATTGTCAAATGTGGTACATACTGTCTTTTATTTTGAAAGGGAGCCATGTGAACCTATGTCAAAAGTTTTAAAATATTTTATATTTTGGAAAAAATCTATTTTATCTTTATGTTTATCTTTCATTTATGCAAAAAAAAAAGTTTATATTTATCATAATGGCAACCACAACATTAATACAAAACAGTGTAAAATCACTTTTTTTTTTTTTTTTTTTAACAAGTTCTAGTTAGTAACCAGAACTTTAAAAAATAAAAACTTCAAACCCCTAAGCATTTTTAGAAAAAAAAAAAATTTTAACTTAATTTTTTTTTTTTTTTTCCAACTTTGATGTCCCTTTAGGGGCTCCATACCAGGGCAATAGGCAGCAGAAAAAAATACCTTTTTAGTTTTTTTTTTCTTTTTTAGGTAGTTAAAGGGTTAATGTTTGAAGGTTGCAAACTCCTGATCTACAATCAAAAATATCTTCAATTGCCTAATATGGTGAGGCAAAACAGCTTTAAGGTGTTATGGTTTCTCCTAGTTGTCTCACTTTAACCCTTGAGCTCTCTTATGGGTCCAGCTGACCGTCAATATCTACTTGTTATGTGCATTGTTACGTCCCCAATGGGCAAACTGGCCCGGTGTCTAGGGGATATCTATCAGAGGAGACAATAACATTAATGCATCAATGTCACCTGTAAGACCTTTTTATCTGTGTAAAAGACACCTGTCAACACCCTGTAACAGTCAAACTCAAGTGCAGCCTCTCTACCATGACAAATGCCAAAGAGCTGTCGGAGGACACCGAGGGACAAGATAGTAGACAAACCAATCTACAATAAGCAAGCGATTTGGACAGAATAAATCAACTGTTTGAGCAAATATTTGAAAATGAAATCTCCCTCCATGGAGCTCAATGGAAGATCTCACTTAATAGAGAATAAATTAGTACAGTAAAACATTAATTTTGGTGTAAAATCAGACTTTTTGACACAGTGGTCATTGAGAGTTTGATCTAAAGCCTCTATTGTTCTTTTTTTGAAGACAAACAAAAATTTTTATCTTCAAATTGCATCAAATCTCGGAAAGAAAAATGAAGAATTGCTAAAAAATAAATGTGGTTTTTCTCGTCTGGTATGTGTAAAACCCAAACATCGCTGTTGTATATAAAACAGTCTCCATACTATGCAGCATCATTTTCCATTTGTTCAAATACAACAGAAAAGGGAGGGAAGAAAGGAGAAACACATGCCAGTGCTTTGACGATTCCTCTCCAACAGGTTTCACTGTTGCAGCTGCTTCAAGCAGAGGCTGTGTAGAGCAGAGGCAGACCCGAGCACCAAAAAAGGTCTCGAGATAGAGCCCAGAGGAGAGCCGGCTCCACAGATGGAAGCGCTGGAGAGGTGAGGGGGGGCAGTTAGCTGGTAGAAAGAGGAAGAAAAGAGAACATTACCTGCAAAAGAGGATGTAAGAGAGAATTTCATGTTCTCTGAGCAGAGCGATAAAAGGACGCGGTAAGTGGGGTGGGCACTCGCTGACTGTGTTTGCAGTTATGAGGCCTGCCGGGGCGCCTCAGGGCATGTGAGGACTCAGAGGGAGGACAGAACCCGGGTTTGGACTCTTGCAAACTATGGACCACTGGTGTTAAGCAGCTGAACTAAAGAAAACAGATCAAGCTGCACGCTCTTGGCATCATGTCACTAAGCTCTGATCTCGGTTCGTCTGACCTGGTGAAGAGTCCTCAGATCTCCGGCCCTGCGGGACTCCAGACGCTTTTGGACCTGCTCACTGGTGTCTATCAGGAGTTCTACTCATCACCGTTCTCAAGGGAGAAGTATGTTTCTGGTTTTCTGCAGTGGGGTGAGTCGCTGTTTATGTCCCGTTTACCACATATCTAATATTTTATATATTCATATGTAGAGCTGCCACAAACTATTTTAATACTCGACTAATCACTAATTATTTTTTCTGATTAGTCGACTAATCGGGTTAAAGTTTATGTAAAGCACACATCTAAAACATCATTAGCTTTAAATTAACTAAAAAGACTATGATGACGATAGTTTATTAAACTAGAAAGTAGTTGCTGAAGCTTTTTGATGAAAATGGTGACACAATTTACTTTAATTACTGAGATTTACTGAAAATGCTGAAGCTATTTGCAGAATGTTAAATTTGTGTTAAAGAACTATGAAAGAGTGCTGAAGTTGACCTACATTTCTCAATATTTTGTAGTAAAAATGCTTAAAATCCATAATAAATGCCAATTTTGCAAAAAATATTTAGTGTATTGCTTAAATATGAGCTAAACTCCAAATTAACCCAAAAACCTTAGATGTCGAATTTGCCCAAAAATAAAGCTAGCTTGTTGCTTAAAAACTAGCTCAACTCCAAGTTTGCCGGAAATTCCTCAGTGAACTAAATTAGCCAAAAACGTTAGCCTGTTGCTAAAATGGAAGCTAAGCTCTAAATTAGTCTATAGAAACCTCAGTAAAAAAAATAAAGTATCCAAAAACGTTAGCAGGTGCTAAAATATTTGTCAAACTCCATATTAGCATGAAAAAAAAAACAGTAGATGCTGAATTAGCCAAAAAAGTAGCACATTGCTTAAATACTAGCTAAACTCCAAAAAATAGCCTAAAAGTTCTCAGTAAACTAAATTAGTCAAAGTGTTACCCCGGGCTTACACCGCTAGCGCCATGGCTCCGTTGTGTTTCGGGAGTGGACTAGCACATTGCTGCATTAGCTCCACGTATTTTCAGTGCGTCCAAGGCTGGAGTTTGTTTTTGACCGCCTGCTTATATTTAAAGTTGAACTTTTAGTTAAAGTCTCATTAGCTGTTACGCTCCTAAATGTGTGAAATGTGTTCTCCGCATTTGATCCATCCCTGGAGGAGTGGTGAGCTGCAGACACAGCCGCACTCAGGAACATTTAATGGGTCAACCTTAACCACAATCCTAACTTTAACACTTCCTCTTTAACCGTGCAGCCATAGATAAAGTTCAGCACTGAC
>NC_050525.1:14858575-14918906 GCF_002922805.2 Oryzias melastigma
AGAAAAAAAAAGAACACACACACAAAAAACTGCTGTGTATGTATGAATAAAAAAAAAATAAGGATGTTGAAAAAAAAAGTAAGTTTCTAGCCCATTTCTGTGACGAGTTATAGTTATTTTAAAAAATTGCTGCAATGCACAACTCCACCACTAGGGGAAGCAAAGGAGAAGAAATACAGACATAACGAGAGATCAAGAAATAAACTGCATTTTTTTTTGCAAGCGCATGCTACGTCTATGCAAAATGCAGTCATGTTCCCTGCCAGCCTCACCGCTCTTAAGTTGCTATCAAAATGATCAGGTGTGACACCACAATTATCAAAAATAATAATAGCTCAATAATAATAATAAGTGATTAAGCTACTAGGTTATTTGAGGCATTTTTTTTCCAACTGAGAAAAAACAAAAAGAAAGTTACAGATAACAAGTTGACCATGGATTGTTTGGCTTTTAAGTTCCTGGTCCGGCCCACTTGAGTTCAGACGGTGTGAATGTGGCTCCTGAACCAAAATTAGTTTGACACCCCACACCAGGGCATTAGTTTGAAATAAGCTTAAAATACAAAGTGCTTATCAAAATAATAAAAATAAATATCCGTTCCTGATCGGGAGACAATATGCAATTTTGATCGAGTCTGAAACCACATGATCAGGTTCGATCTCTGACGATGTGATCGGATCCTACCTAGTACCCGTACTGATCTCCTACTTTTAAAACAATATGAACAGCTTTAAAATGTTCAAAAAATTGAATCTCCAAAATGAAATAAACAGTGGCAGAAACTTAAACATTTAGTAAATAAGCTCAAACATAACAAAACCTTTAGATAAAGAGTGACTGTGCAGGTGACCTGACAAGGAGGAACTGGAAAAACTGACCTTTATATACATGAGGGTAATCAAGAGAAATGGAAACAGATGTGGAGGATCATCAACCTTAACCTGGTGTGACTCGTGATCAAAAAAGAAACTGAAAAACCCTAACAAGATCTAACATAGGTCTATTTAAGTATTTATACCAGTGCAGTGGATGCAGTTTATTCTTTCTTCATTATAAAAGACAATTATCACAGAACCAGCATCCCTGGTTGAGTTAATCTCTGTGTGGATCTTTTCCCTTTTTTAGCTTCTGTTGTGAATCATCAACTTTAAATTTCCTATTTGAAAGTCTTTATTTTATGTTAAAATTTTAGTTTTTTTAATTTCAGAGTAAAATATCTTGACAGATTGAACGATTTAGGACTTTTTTGTCATTTTAATGGATTTTAGTTTGATTGCTGATTAAAGGATTATGTGAAATCAATTATGTCACAGATTATCAGATATAATCCAAATTTATATTACAAATTAAGTTAAATAACTGCAGAGAGTTGATGCCTACAACAGTAAACATTGCTCTAAAGTTGTTTTTGTTTAAGATTGACATAGAGAATGTCAGCACTGATGCCTGTGTTCATTCATAAAAAAACATTTGGTTTTACCTATGAAAAACAGTGGAAAACACAGAAGTACAGCAATTTTGCTGCATTTATAAATGAAACACATGTATTTTTTACTGTGTACTTTAACACAAAACTATAATAAACATAGATGTCAAACAGGCAGTAATTAGAGCAGACCTGTGAGCAGGTAGAACGATCTTGATGATGAAGCTGTCTTTTCATGTAGAAGAAAAATAAACTGCATCCAATGCTCTATTGTATATGTACTTAAACAGATCTGAATATATATATTTTTTTTTTTTTTACAGTGCAGTTTGATCTGCGTCCTGATTGACCATTAACCCTCCTCCATTCCATATCTTAGTTTAGTTTATTTATTTCATATTTTCATCGCACACAACAAACAATGTCATAAACTCTTGTCCTTTGTGAAAATGAAACGGGACAGAAAGAAAAAAACTTGTTGTTTCTGCCCCATTTAAGTAAATCAATCAAACTGTTTTAATCAAATCTATCTCTTTGTATTGTCACATTAATATGTCTACTGAATAAAAACAAAAAACAAACGGCAAAAGAAACAAACAAGAAAAAAAAACAACCACAGATTTTTTTATTTTATTTATTTAACTCGTTTCCAACAACCTTATAATTCATATTGTGTAAGCGTTTGTTTTTTCACAGTTTTTTTAATAAATAATTGGTCTGGATTCTGTTATTGATATTTTTCAAGATTATTCAGTAGTCTGATCCTCTGCATAAAACACTTTTTCCTTTATTTTTGGTCTGAATTTGTTGGTTTTGAAAATGTCCTTTTACGTTGTTCTTTCCTTTTTCACACTTTTTTGTATGTTATGTGGCAGACTTTTGGGATTTGCTCTATACACGAGTTTTACAATGGAATGATCTTAATCTTTAAATAAATATCTCTTGTACAGAATGCATTCAGCTTTCCATATTTATGGAAATCTTTGATTGCGAGCAGATCTTTTTTTTTATTCTTTAGTAGTGGAATTATTTTTCTACAAAGATAAGAGTTTAAAAAAGAGAGAAAAGTGTGAAATTGTTGATTTATGTCAGAGAAAAGTGTATAAAGTGTATATTCAGGGCTTTTACAGCCCTAAAACATCTATAGATTCCACCCATCGCAGGTTATTTTTTTTACTTTACCATTGCTGCACTGTACTCTCTAAAAGCAGCACAGCTAAAACAATTATGAATGTCACCAGGTGAAAGCTGAGACCATCATTTTCTAAATCCCCTTTGGGGTCACACGGCTGCTGGAACCCATCCCAGCTATTGTTGGGCGATGGCGAGCTGCACCCTGTTCAGGTCAGCTGCAGGGACTGTTTTACCACAGCATGTTTGGCTTATCGAAGTCAAGAATTTCCTGACATCAGAAGTTTTGAGTTCTGTCCCAAAGAAACAGGAACGTTTAAAACGGACCTATTTTAGGAGTTTTAAGGGAAAAAACAAAACAAAGTTATTCCAGCAAACTGTAAAAGGGAAGTTTCTCCTTTAAACCTTGTTAACTATAAACATATAACAGAAATATTGAAATATTTTCCCTGAAAACAGAGTTCGAGTTGCCACTTATACTTTTATTTGGTGTTCAGGGTAACATAACAAAATCCCGCCCCCACCTCCTGAAAACAGGGGTAATATTACACAGGGGGGGGGCACACACATACTCCACTGTATACTACATTTCATAGAGTCTTTAAGGGGAATTCAGTCATAATAATAACACTAAACTCAAACACTCTGGATTTCTTACCGTTTGTCTTCCTTGTCAGTTTAGGAGAAAATACCCTCATTCATGTGAAAGTTTAACATGACTGGTGTGAGTGACCGACGGAGGTATTTTGTGTGTCATGTGAGCACACGGTTGTAAAAATAGCCCAATTCTAAATTTAACTGCAGTGTGTAAGTGGATTGTTGTATACAGTGTCCTATTGAACATCTTCACTGGTGATGAAGCAGCTTTCTGATAGCTGCTAAATGGAATGAATAAAAAAGGAAAAAGAAACAAAAATACTCGGATTAGAGGAACAAACCGGAAGCCTACCCAAAAGAAGTGGCATCAAGTAAATCAATAAATATTTTTAAAGTACTATTTTTCTGCTTCTCCCTTCTTTCATCTTCTTTTTGATTCCCTTAAATCTGTTTTTCTTTCACCTGTTTGGTCTGTTTTCCAGCACTTTTGGAATAATGGCAACAAATTTCTTGCTTTCTCTTTGCTATTTTCTCTTTTTACCAATGTTTCATTTAACCACTTTTTAACAAAATCTCTTCAAATTAACGTTTAATCTCTACCAGTGATAAAGTTATGGGTTTAAAGCCCAAAAGTTATCTAAAAATCACCAGCTCTAACAGTAAAATATGCCAAAAATATTAATCAGTGATCAATCATCCATTATTTATTACTTCCTGATTTGATTGAAAGTTCAATGTTGACACATTTTTAGTGATATTACCTCTGAAAATGAAGGAAAAAACATTAAAACATCAGAAGTTGTAGCTAAACTTAATTGCCTATCATGAGGAAATTGCTCTTTTTTTATTTATTTTTTTAAAATTTGCTCATTTAAACTGAAGTGGGAGGATAAACCCCTAGAGATTTTGGAGGGGGCGCTCTATTTAAACAAATAATAATAACAAATGACAGAAACCAAATAAAATAGTACAAATGCACATAGTAAACACACACATTAGTACAGACTCTCAATATCCACCCCTATAAAACATGACATTTCAGGAGGTTTAAATAAACACATTTACAAAAAACACCACAAAAAATGAACCGAGAAAAATAAACCACGGACATCTAGTGAAAGCTAAAGCAGAGACAATAGATCGACAAAAAAATCTGAGTTTAGAAACAAACACAAGTATGTTTGAGATGGATTAACAGATTAACTTGAACAATGACAGAGAGGAAATGGAACGTAGAGAAGACGCTTTTCACACTTTTCAGATGGTAGTCGAGTAGCAGTAGTTCATTAGAAATTGGTGGGCGGAGCTGTTGGCGCAGAGTAAGCCCGCCCCCAATTCCTATCATCATTTACACCCTTTCTTCCATAAGCCCTTCACACCCCCAACCAAACTGGGGCAACTGTTTTGACATTTTACAGTTTCGAGTAGGGCTGTCACGATTAGTCGACTAATCGACGACTAATCTACTATTAAAATAGTCGACAACTAGTTTAATAGTCGATTAATCGTTACCTTATATTATATAGAGTCAGAGTGCAGTAAAGATGAAAGTATAATGTATATACTGTAAAGTATAATGGCATTGTGCTAGCTTTTTGGACTATTTTGGGATTTATTAATGTTTTAAGGCTATTTTGGAGTTTAATATTTCAGCTACAGGCTAGCTATAGCTTTTTTAGGATTCTTCAGTATTTTAGGCTAATTTGGAGTTTAGCTAATATTTAAGCTACATGCTAGTGGTTTTGGCTAATTTAATTTTTTTCTCATTTTTTAGGCTAATTTGGAGTTTAGCTAATATTTCAGCTGCATGCTAGCTATTTTGACTAATTTAGGATTTTTCAGTTTTAAGCTAATTTGGAGTTTAGCTAATATTTCAGCTGCATGCTAGCAGTTTTGACTAAGTTAGGATTTTTCAGTTTTAAGCTAATTTGGAGTTTAGCTAATATTTAAGCTACATGCTAGTGGTTTTGGCTAATTTAAATTTTTTCTCATTTTTTTAGGCTGATTTGGAGTTTAGCTAATATTTCAGCTGCATGCTAGCAGTTTTGACTAATTTAGGATTTTTCAGTTTTAAGCTAAATTGGAGTTTAGCTAATATTTCAGCTGCATGCTAGCTGTTTAGGCTACCTTAGGCTTTTTTTCATTTTTTTAGGCTAATTTGGCATCTAGCTAATATTTTAGCTGGCTATCAGCTTCAGCGTTTTGAGCTATTAGTTTCAGCGATTTCAACCACCAACTTCAGTATCTTCTGCTATCAGCGCTAGCATCTTTAGCGACCAAATTCAGCTAACAGCATTCACACTTGCATTATCAGAGGTAATGCTATATATCTAGTTTTAGTTAGTTAAAATATAATGATGGTTAAGATGTGTGCTTTACATCCAGTTTGCACATGACCCGATTAGTCGACTAATCGGAAAAAATAATCGGTGATTAGTCAACTTAAAATAATCGTTTGTGGCAGCACTAGTTACGAGCCAGATTCCAGCTCGGACGAGGAAAACGGTGAATGCATCAGAATGCAGCGGAGCAGGGAGCTCGTGGCCCGCCGACTGTAGCATCATCACTGCTACAGACCTTTTCTACTGGCGTTTTTTTCCTCATTTACAATGATTTTAATCAAGAAATACCCAGAAATTCCATTTTAAGCTTAATTTTCGTCATATATGTCCTCCATCATGATAAAAACACCCCATTAAACAAAATTGATAGCCCCAGCAAAGTTTAAAGTTTGTTACATATTTACAAAGATGTCATAATTAAGTAAAATCTTGAATATATGCAGGTTTTCATTTAAGAACATTGAAAATAAAAGAATATTGCAGTAGTGGTCAATCCATAAATGCAGCTTTAACAATGAAGTGAAATGCGCTGCTCTAAATCCCGTCCTGCCAGGTTTGTTCATTTGGCCGTTGTGTTTTGTACGGAGCATTCCCTCCATGCCTCTCTGCGTCTGGACTCCTCGGAGGTCTGGTCAGTCCTTACATGGTTTAGCTTGCAGGAGAAGTCAGTAAGAGGTACCGAGCACGAGTAAATATTTGGAGGAACTTCTAACAAATAAATCCTGCTTTTCATTTCTTCAGTAGTCCAGCCGAAAAATTGACTGTTTACAGCAAACAGCACCAGTAATGGCAACTTTATGTTAGAGCATGTTTACAAGAAACATTTATTTTTTACCACCTGTCACAGTTTTATAAACTATCTCTACTGTAGTTGGCAAAAAAGCAAAGCTGTCAGCTATTCTTCTTGTTTTTATATATCTGTTAGTATTTGTCTGGCCTGTCACAACTATGGAGAAATTCATTCATGGAAGAAATTGCAATTTTACATTAACTCTCTTTGGAAAACTAAACTTTTATGAGTGTCACTTAAAAAACATATTTTTTTAATTCAATTTTATTTCAAAGTTTTCTGGTCACTCACAAAACTACAGACCACTTTCTAACTTATTTTGTTTCTATTTTCTTAACTGCACTGTAAAAAGTGTAACATTGACTCTGTAATTTGTTACAATTTTAAAAATTAGTTTTTATCTGATTATAGTTTTAAGTTGAGTGATCAGTCAGCCAGACATTTTAATTAGACGAAGAATAATCCTTTTAAATGTAACAGATTACAGAACTTTTGTTAATTGATCCAATGTTTTACTTTTTACAGTGTGTTATGTAAAACAGTTTTCAGCAGGATGAAGTCTATATTAATTTAAGAAGTTAAAAAAAGAGAATTCTACATAATTAAAAATGTATTTTTTTTTTCATTTTTATGTGAATTGAATTGTTTTTTTGAGACCTCAACTTTTATTTCCTCTATTTTTTTCACATTTTTTTTTTAATCTCAAACCCATTGGAAACACGAAAAAGAAAATAAATAATGTAATTTTATTGAAAACGGATGGGTTTTGTTCCTAAAAAATGTTTTTTTCTTCTTCTTTTTAAATGGAACTTTTCTAAACAAAACTAAACTGGGCTTCAGGTCAGAACAGTTACAGCAATAGCAGCTACTCATATTAACACCAAGCAGTAAACTCTTCTATTTTTAAGACTTGTCTTCCCTTTTTCCATATTACTCCATCATAGCTTTCTATCATAAAACCAAAAAAAACTTTTTAAAATTTATAGTTTAACATCCAAACGCCAAAGAATCATTTTCATATCAACCAAGAAAGTAAAATATTAAATAAAAGTGATACCTAGCAATACAACACAAACAAAATAGCTTTGTATTGTTTTCCTCTTCTGTTTGGTTTAATATTAGTTGCTAAAACCCCAGTCACACTATTGCTCTGTTGGTTTAAAGCATTGCTCCAATAATAGCATCCATGCTAGCATCTGCAGTGCTGCTAATGCAGAGTTTAACTGTACAACAGCTGCAGGAGGGGAAAACCAAAGTCAGCAATGGCCCCTAATTCGTCCTTAAGACAGCTGTCTTCTGCTGCTGAAGGAGATTAAACAGTAAAGATAGGCATGACTCAGCAGAATTTATTAGCAGGTTTTAGCTAGTCTCACTTTAGCTTAATGCCACTTTTGTATTTTCATTTTCAATGAGTTGTGAGGCTTTTTGATGTTAAATAACACACAGTGTGGGTAAAACACAGATGCTAATAAACGTTTTTGTTTTTTGTTTTTGTTTTATTCAATCATCTCTGACAAATTGTTACGCTCTCATTGTTTTGTGTTTGCCATAAAATACAAGAAAATTGATACTTTTTTATACAAATATATATAATTCAATGAATTTATTAAACCATATAAACAAAGGTGACATGTTTTTGTGTATATTTTAATTCCGCCTTTAATCTTTAGACTACGTCTCAGAAGGGAAATATACATTTAAGAACATACAAAACAAAAACTGTACTGAAATGAGTGTTTACATAAACTTTTCATTGATTCTGCCTCTTAAACGTGCATTGCATCAGCTGTTTTTATGGTTGGTATGCTCGTATAGGCTCCAGCAACACTGTCACCTCAAAGGGGAGTAAGCAGGTTTAGAAGATGAACAAATGAAGCACATGGGAAGAAGCAAAGACAAGCAAAATGTCAGTCAAGTTATTGGCTAGTAATCAACAATCCATTGTCCTGCATCCTTAATTTTTACACCTCAGCAACACAGACAAGAGCCAATCAGCTTCTTGGCTCATTGATCAATGCAGTCAGTTCTAATCAATGACTGAAGTAACAGAACCCCCACACAGACAACTGAATTAGTTGTTTTTTACGAGTGGGTTAAAAAATGTTTACCCTACTTAAAAATATTAATTGTTAATATCTTAATTTTTGCTTCTAAATTTTGTTAATATAAACGCCCCAGCTCTCTTTCAAAGCTGTAAGTTCCCGTCTCTCAGGAAATCCTGTTTAACCCATTAACATCGGAGCTCCCGTGTTTATGTTCTTTGATTTATTGTAATTTTTTTTAAATTGGTAACACGATCAACCCAATTCCAGATGATTTTGAAGGAGAAAACCGGTGCGAGTTACAGTATGTTAAAGATTCTGTGCCTCGGGTGTTAAAGGGTTAATTTCCCGTGTCACCATTGGCTACCCGACACTCACAAATATCCGACCAACCTCCATGACAGCACCTATTTTAAACAGCCAGTGCACCGGTGTTTATGTTGGTCTCAAGAGCTTTCTGTCTGAGTTCTCCGTGTGTAAATGTAATGAAGTGTTTCAGTAACTGTTCTTACCTTTGTTTGTTCCATGGTGCCCAATGGGATCCCAAGTTTAACCTTTTAACTTGAGTAGACTTGTAAGACCTGACAACAAAAGGTCTGGGAATGTATCTGTAGTTCATTTCAGGACATAAATTTATATTTACTTCCTATTTATTTTAATTAGCTATTCGCTACACAACGGCACATTAATCTATAAATGTAGAGTTTAAATAAATAATATTTCACAAAAAACGTCTCTCTTAGATAACCATGAAAGAGTCAGAACAGGTGAAAAACACTGAAAATGATAAACAAGTATAATCTTATTTAGATGTATTTAGTGACTTCCACTCTTTTGCCAGTTCAAGCATCAATCATTGACTGTATAGGAGAACTGGACTGAGTGACCCCTCCCCCTTTGTGTTCAAAACAGGAAGTACTCGTTGGCTCTAAGAAGCCATAGACTTTTATTGAGAAATAAACAACTATAACTTAGTCATTCTATTTGTCAGAACCTTTTTTGCTCTTAAACATGTTTTTTTTTTATTCCATGTTATTAAAGTTATAAAGTGACCAATCAGACGCCTCAATGAAAGGTTTCACGGTGAGCCTTTGAAACGTTCGTGTAGTCCGCTTACAAGTGTTAGGGGTGTGGACTCTCGACAAGATCACTACCGATTGGTGAGAAGAGTTGCCATAGAAACGTAGACTTAGACCAACTTGGACTGATCGCTGCTTACTGACGCCGTCTGGCTCCAACATGACAACCACGAAATTAGCCACTGAATAAACTGTGTTTTGTTTCTACGATTCAGTCCAGTTCTAATCAACAGTAAATGGCATCAATCTCTTTTCTTTTCTCAGACTTTCCTGATTTGTACTTCCTGTGTTCTGGCTCCATGTGTCTGTCTCATTCGCAGCTGAGCCTCTGGTGAGGGGCGTTCAGAGGATGTGCATTAAAAGAGAGGACTTCCACATCCTGAAGGTGATTGGTCGAGGAACTTTCAGTGAAGTAAGTGAAGCCGATCTTCAGACAAGCGTGCTTTTGTTGGGTTTTTACTGTGCTGTGATACATTTTCATCTATCGTATAAATCTCACTTATTAGTTCTTCTCGTCACTAGTAGAAAACTTGATAACACTTTATAATAAGATTCCTTAACAAGCTTTATTAACACGTTGCATCATTAATAAGGTGATAGTAAGACATTTATTAGCACAATAAGCCTAATAAGGTTTATTAACATATTTAACATCTAAAGTGAGACCATTAACTGATTAAAGTTTGCAGTACCTCATATAAAGTGTTCCAGAATTTTCCTTGTCCCTGAATAACATGTGATGCATTCAGATATAAACCGAACCACTTCAAAAATGAATCTAAAGGAAGACTTGTAATTGTCTGATGGTTAAAGTTTTAAAATTTTTACATCAAGGAAAAACTAATCTCACATTGTTTTTGTTAGTTCCACCATTTGTGTTTTTGGTTCAGCTTCCTTTCATAAGGTTTGTTGTGTTTTTCTTTCCTAATGGTGTCACTACTTGGTCATTTTGCTCTCCTTGATTTCTATCACTCCTTGACTTCGTGTTTCTTGTTTTTCACACAAACATTCAAATTCCTGCTGTGGAGTTCATAGTAGTCTGTGATTGTTGTCTTCCTTTCCTGGTTTAGTACTTTTAATGATACTTTTTCCTGACAGGTTGGTTGTGATGATACATTCTTTCCATTTAGGAATAAAGGAGTTTTCCTCTGTAAAAAATAAATGATGTTCAGAGTCTCTTTAAATCTATAAATCTTTACTAAACAAAGATTTGAAACTGTCAGGAGACATTTCACACAATAGCATAAAATTGATGTAATAATTGTGGATAAACATGCAAAATACACAAAAACTGCATAATTCTCAACCGGCCAAAATGGTTCAACAACTTAAAACTGAATCTACGTTGAGACCTGTTTACCCACATCGACGAACGCAAGAAATGTTTATGATTTACATATATCACACATGTATCACAAAAGTCAGAAATTACAAACCTGGACACTGCACAAGTTGTACGTCTACTAGATATTTAATTAAGAGATTTAAATCAAACCAGCTCAACCAAAGTGTTTCCTTAGTTTTTTACATTTGCTTTCTCTCCATCATCTATGGTTACTTTGTGAATGTGATCACCGTTCGATATAAAATCCTTCTCATTGGGTTTTTAATTGTGATTTTGTCATTTTTAACCCAAATTTAAAAAAAAAACAAAAACCTTTGTCATTTTGTATTTTCTTTAGACCAGTGGGAGTTAATTTGAAACTCATCTCTGAATTGTGAGTGGGACCACTAGTGCAACCCCGCCCCCTCTTCCCATCACCTATAACTCTTTTTACTCTATCTTCCGCTAGCCTCACAGTCCCAACCTAACATTACCAGTGAAGCAAAAATGCCAGCAATATTATCCAGTCGTACAGAAAATTGGGAAACAGAAGTTATTTTATTAAACAGAGCAAACATTTCAAATGTTGATTCCTCAAAAAGGTTCCTCTGATGACAGCTGTTCAAACTCTGACATTTGTGTCTGCTTCTCTTTGTCAACACATTTTACCTCAGCAGGACAATCAGTGTTTCTTAAATCCCACCTCATGTTGTTTTTGGTTGATGTCACTGCTTTGCTGCAGGACTTTTTACATTTTTTTTACTATTTTGTTGTAATTTTTTTTCTGAAAAATGTGTTTCTTTGAACAGGTCGCCGTGGCGAGGATGCAAAGGACAAATCAAGTGTACGCTCTGAAGATAATGAACAAATGGAACTTACTGAGACGAGGGGAGGTATTATTATATCACTGCTAACATGACAAATGTAAAATCATCATTAGATTTAAACCAAAAGTTCTACAGTTGCTTCCGTTTTCTAACTTTCCAGTCATCTGTCTTTGAACTCAACTTTGTTCCAGTTGTCTTTGTTTGTTGTATACAGACCGCGTGCTACCAGGAGGAACGGGAAGTTCTGTTGAAGGGTGACAAACGCTGGATCACAGAACTGCACTACGCGTTCCAAGATGATAACTACTTGGTAATGCCATGACGTTTGCATCTTTTCTGTATTTTTTTTTTCCTGATCCATTCTCAACCCTCTCTACCAGTATTTGGCCATGGATTATTATCCGGGTGGAGACCTCCTCACGCTGCTCAGTAAGTTTGGAGATCGGATCCCTGAAGCCATGGCTCAGTTCTACCTGGCTCAGATGGTCCTGGCCATTGATTCTGTGCACAGGTTGGGTTATGTACACAGGTACATGAGTTTGCTAAATTGTCATTGTTTCTCTGATAGGGAACACTGTTTACAGACGTACATGTTTAAACTGAAACTGCCCTTTGGTTTAAACAGAGACATCAAGCCTGACAACATTTTACTAGCAGCTAACGGACATATTAGACTGGGAGACTTTGGCTCCTGTCTGAGGCTCCAAGAGGATGGAATGGTAAAGGCTTTTTGTGGCTAAAATATAAAAATGTAACCCTTTGACGTACATTCATGCAACTTCACATGAAACCACTCCAAACCTAAGACTACGGTCACATGTTCCAAAATGCCACCGCAAGGCGACCTAAGGTGAGGGTCAGGGCAGGCAGCAGCAATCACAGATAAAGGAGGGTCAGAAACAGAAGACTACGTCCAGATAGAAACGCTCAGTAATGCAGGCAGGGTGGTAAAAACAATACTTCGCACTGAGGGAGGTTCTGAGCAGTGCTCAAGTGTTCTGTGGGTGATTGGCAAATGAGAGTCAGCTGAGGAGTGTGTGGGGAGTGTGTGCTGGGGTTGCTGGGAGATGTAGTGTGTTCAGTACTGAGGCGACAGCTCCCGCCGGTGACCAGAGGGGGAGACAGAGCACTGACTTCTAACAGTAGCATTAACCCACAAGAACCATAGTGAAATCTAAGGGCTGGTTTATACTCCCGAGCAATTTATTTTAATCAGAGCTGAATCATCCCAGTCGCTGCAGGATGTGACACCTGCTGGTGATGTCATTCGCAACCAGAATTTTACATCCATAGCGCAATCATGTGCAAATCTCGTCATTTAACTTGAATTATTTTCAGCAATGTGAGTACACAATGATGGAGGAAACTGTCCAGAAAAAAAAACTTTTAACACTGAAAATGATAAAAACTTCACTGAAGAAGTTATTGGAAATATCGAACTATAAGATATGTTTTATATCTCATATTGTGCAACTCTGGAGAATAAATTAACTCTTTTTTATTTTAATTAATTTTAATTTTTGTATACCCTGCTTCTATTTTGTGCAGACCATGTTCCTGCACATTTGCAGATAAAGCAAGTGTATGAACAGATTGTTGTTCATGTTAAAAACAAACACTGGAGACGATCGTGTTGCATGAAAAGCATAAAAGCCATTCAGAAGTTCATCGCAGTTATTGGAGACAGTCACAATGAATTCCAGCCAAAATTAGTAGAAGCTAGGCAGTTGTGGATCGATTGTGGATACGATTGATGCGATGGCTGATTGCTGTGAAGTATTAACAAAAACAAAAACAAAAAAAAACATCATAAAAAAACTTCTGTGGGTCACTTGATCTGTGTATCCCACATCATTTTCCTATAAAGGAAATAGGTTGGGGTTCCTACATGTTAGATTTTCATAAAAACAAAAACATGAGGATATATTTGTCTTATTTGTGTGAATGAGTCTGTGACTGTAAAGCTTTGGGCCTTTGAGGAAGGTAGAAAAGCACTATACAAGTATACACTATTTACCATTTAATTCAGGTGTCAAAGAGTTCAAAATAGATAAATTTATGGTGTCCAAAAATGTTTTTTTGTGAAATGTGTCTAACTAAAAACCGTTGATTTTTCATACTTTTATTTTGAAAGTCATATTTGGGATTTGATTTGTTCCTTCAGATACACTCATCCGTAGCTGTGGGGACTCCTGACTATTTGTCTCCAGAGATCTTAAGGACGGTGCAGAGAGGGGAAGGCTACGGTCTGGAATGTGACTGGTGGGCTTTAGGCATCTGTGCCTATGAGATGCTGCTGGGGATAACGCCATTCTACTCAGAGTCCATCTCTGAAACCTACGCCAAGATTATTAACTTTCAGGTACACAAACTAACAATCATTTTTAAAGGAATGCATGAAAAACTGGCATTATTGTAAGCTATTATAAAGGAAATGATGCAGAGAAAACCAAAATAAAACAGGAAGTATGTTGTTATGGTGTAAATACTGGTTGTTCTGTTAAATAAACATGAAGGATTCATTCTTGTATTTCCTTATCTGTGATCTGCAGGAATATTTTGAGTTTCCACCTTCTGACGGCACAGTTTCAGAGAAGGCCCGCTCCCTGATCTCTGGATTAATCTGTGAGAGGGAGACCCGTCTGGGCCGGAGAGGCTCCAGTGACTTTAAGAGTCACCTGTTTTTCCACAGTGTGGACTGGGACTCGCTGCATGACCTTCCTGCTCCCTTCCTGCCTGAAGTCTCCAATCCGACCGACACGTCCAACTTTGACATTGTAGAGGACTGTCTTCCTGACATGGTATCAACCTAAAGCAGAAACAAAACTTAGTATTTTTTGTGTTATAAAGCTCAAATTTGAGCCTTTTTTTATTTTTTCATTGGATTCAATTACTTTTCTCTTTAAATGTAATCATACATGAAAGCCTTAAAGTTGCCACTTGGCTTCATCTCCAAAAACTGAACCAAATGTATCTTTAAAAAGCTTTTTTATTTCAAAAAATATAAATAAGTTAATAAGTTAAAAAACCTAAATTAGCAAAAATAGCTAGCATGTAGCATGAATATTACCTAAATTCCAAAACAGCCTAAAAAATAGAAAAAATCCAAAATTAGCTTAAAGGTTTGGCATGTAGCTGAAATATTAGCTAAACTCCAAATTAGCCTAAAAAAAACCTTAATAAATGCCAAAATAGTCCAAGAAGCTAGCATAATGCCATTATAATTCTCAACTCTGACTCCAGATAACACCAAGTAACGACTAATCAACTAGTAAATTAGTCGTCGACTATTTTAATAGTCGATTAGTCGTCGATTATTTGACTAATCGTGGCAGCCCTAAACAGAATAAAGATGCTTAAGAAATGTAACTCGCTAATACTAATACCACCTTTGCTAATTCTTCATCACTCAGGAAACGCTGTCTGATGTCATGAACACTGCCCCAATAGGAGTACACCTGGCTTTCATCGGATACTCCTACAACACCATCAGGTCAAAGGAAACTTTATCACCTTTAGGGTCGATCATCTCCAGATTTTTATTGTTCATTTTTTATAGCCAAGGGGAGACTCGAAGCCCCAGCCAAGACATCATGATGCAGATTGACCAAACGCAGCACAGGAACTGTGAGAACCGGTTCACACTGGAGAAAATGGTGAGTCTCCTTCACCAGCGGGAACGTCTGGGATTTGACGTGTCATGATTGTTTATGATCTGATGTGAATTTAGAGTCACAATTTACCTGACAACTCGCCCACGCCAATGGAGCTTCCACCTCCAATGGAGCAAAGCTGCACCGCGTCGACGGACATCTCTGAGGAGGAGATCCGAGGGTCAGAACTTAATGAACGGCTGCAAAGGTATCTTCTTCTTATACTGGAAATTCAAAAATTTTACATAATAATATACAACTATATGACATTAAAATTTGATTTAATAATCAAAATAAAGATAATAATAAAGTTTACATAAATTTGATTATCTGAATAAAAACATTGTTTTCTTCCAAACAGAGAGTTAAACGAAGCAAAGAGAAGATGCCTTGATTTGGAAAAAGAGACAGCAAGTTTGAAAGAGGAGAGACTCACCTGGAGATCTGAGAAGGGTATGATCGAATCAATGATCAAATCAACCAAATTTAAGACAAAAACTAATATTTGCATCTTAAACTGTGATGTTTATATTGGCTTTGACTACATTTAGTATTTATTTAGTAATTTTGTATCTCAAATAATTAAAAAGAAAAAATCATATGGGATCATTTTATGAGTTTCCATTGTGATTCACGATTGTTTTTTAAATAAGTCACAGAAAATATTTAATTTAGTTTAAAAAAAAAAAACTATTTTGACTCTTTTAGAAGCATTAATAGGCAAAAAATATGATTAAAAATCACAGTTACTGAAAATCTAATAAAAATCTTAATCTTAAAAAATCAGATTTGGACATATTCTTAATTTTTCTTCTAAAATTCACCAATGACTGAAAAAAAAATAATAAAGAAAATCAAGTTTAATGTTCTTGGAAAACTAAATCTGATCATCACATCCAGAAAGATGAGATTTTTAAAGATGGACTGTTAATATTTCAAATTGAAACATTTGCTTTGTTTATTTTCTTAAACAATCTTAGGTCAAAACTAAGAATCACTGTATAATTTTGCATATCATCTCTCGTATTTAACAACTGAAAACATAATTGATGCAACTTTGTATGCGTGCTGTCGGCGGGTGTAAAAATGGGCAAGCAGGCGGCACGCACAAAATATCAGTCATAGACCGCTCGGTGAGCCCATTGAGCGAAAATGTACATGCATTTTTTTTTCTATGGGCATGCTGCGGGCAACAGGTCATACCAAACACTTATGCAAAACAAAAGAGGGAAGTAGGTAAGAAAGACGCAGTCTCGTTGTACAGATTTATTATTGTTTTTCAGTCTCCCCAAAACCTGAACACTGTTCAAGGGACTCGTTAGTGTTGTTCAAGTGATTAGTGCGCGCTCCTTGCATGCATACTGGCTGTTAGAATTTAGTGTAGTAATAATAATCCTGACACGACTTTGACTTCATCTGCCACTTCAAATTAAGGGGAAGGGTTAAGGGGAAGGGAGAAGGGAAGAATTCGGATCGGGCCTTAGTGTTTTACCTGACGTTGATACAGATGTTCAGAATTGGTCAGCAAAATATAAAGTTTGAATGAGTGACTCCACTTCCTTGATTGCTGCTTTGCCCTCATAATTCCTGACCAACGACTGAAGAGATCTTTGATCACATGGTTTACAAGCTTTGGTTCAAAAGAGAAATGTCCATTAATACAGAGCAAACACAAGCTTCAGGACTCAATCTAGAACAAATTAAGATGACTGACTTTTCCACTCGGAACACACTCTTACATCAGCCTTGCAAATACTTTCCAATACAAGAATCGAAAGTTTCATTTTCAGGAAACAAGTCTCTGAGAAACTGAAAGACACACCTGTGTTTCTTTAGAACCTGTGAAAAACCCTCATCGGGCTCGACAACCTAAAGACCTCTAGCCTCCACATGGGTGCATGTGACTAAGGCTTAAAGGTCATTCATTTAGTTGAAAGTCTCAATCATAAAAGTCCTAAACCTTCCATAGACCAATTCAATTCAATCCATTTGTATTAAAATAGCCCAATATTACAACACAGTTGTCTCAATGGTCCAAGAGGCAGTTTTAGTGTCCTCAAGTCAGCCATGGTGACTCACAAACCCGACTACTTCTGCTAATACTGGAGGCTGTCAGAGCAGAGCAGTAAGTCACTGCATCTCTCTGAAAATAGTCTTGGAATGTGTGAACTTCAATGCCCATCACTGATGTCACCAGTACTATAAACTCATGATGCTCTAGGATAGACATCAAGCTACTGTTGTCTCTGGACTGTATTACCGTCTGTCTCCACCTTCTGTCTGTCTTTCACAGCATCATGTTCATCATCACGGACATGTTTTTGTTTGTTTGAGTGTTTTTGCTTCCAGTGCACCCTGCTGATGCTCCTCTCTTTCTACAATCGTAGAGCTGCATTTCAGCCAACCATCTCTTACTCTGTCCTTCCACTGTCTGGATGCACCGGAGGATGTAAGCTCGTCTTTAAACCACTTATGTTTTTTTCTGTCTAACACACCATGTAAACAGAACGTGCACCTGTCACACTTTTAAAATGAACCTTTGCAGCTTCTTGTCAAGTTGCTGGAGTAATGGAGGACATTGATCATCTCTGAATGTGTTACAGAAGGAGACGACCCCCCCAGTCTGTCAGTACCCCCTGGTGATTCACATCCACCGACATCTGGTTCTCTTCCACAGGGTGAGAGCCCACAAAACTCTACTGAAGACTTCAAACCTCCGAGCCATGTGCTTCGAGAACAAGCTAGCTGAAATAAAAGGATGTGCTATAAAAAATGTGTTTTTAGGAGCAGAAAATGTTTCCCATTTAAGCTTTTTGAATTCCACTTTCACTCACTTGACAGAAGTAGTTGTTTAATCGCTCAAATAGAACTTTCAGTTTTAGACTATTTCTGATCGTGAAACAATAATTTATGTTCCAGGAGTCAATTTAGAAAAGCATCTGTTTGATCTGCATCAGAAATCCTCATTTATTTTTAGATGCTAACCTTTGACTGAACTCAGAAGTGAACCCTGCAGCGAATGTGAACACAGATGGATGATTGAGCTGCAGTCAGATAATTAACAAATTGATTAATGTGTTTCCATTTTAGTCTCTTTTTAGACTCTTCCTTGTTTTATTTTTCTCTAGAAGATTTTCTGATAAAGTTTGACAATTTTGTTGGAAACCCGTGTTAATGTTTAGTTCAATAAAGGGCTACATCGCTAAAGGTTGAATCTCAGTAGCAGCATTTCTGTTTAGAGATTGAACATGTTTTTTTTTAAACATTCCTGATTTTACCCAAGGATGGATGAATAGAGGGATCATCAAAGAGGCAGATCCACTTTAACCTTTCTCCCTCATGATGTCTAATAATCACATTTAATAGATTTCACACTTTTTTAATCAGATGTTTTCTTCTCCTGCAGGTTCGTCTGCCACAGATGAGAAGTGAATCCTACTTGCTGGCGTGTGCAGAAGGGGGTGATTTCCAAGTTTGGTAGATTTGAGCTTTCAAGAGGCTCAACAGACGAAACCCCAACAGTGCTGCATCACAACTGTTCCACCTCCTCAAAGGAACCAATGAATGAGCCCTCCAGCCTCATTCTTCTGCATGTTAATACTTATGATATGAAATGTTGACGTAGCAACAAAACTACATTTTTTGGGAGATCTTTGATGAAAAATCTGGAAACAGTTAAGATGAAAAGCACCAAATGCAGTAGTAAAAGAGTTGGACTTCACCTTGCCTGGTTATCAAAAACACCCGTATATGCAGATGATGTTTTAATATATTTTAATTTAAAAAAATGTAAAAATCACATTTTACTGTATGACATTAATAGTAGTGATTCGATTTTAAGTGACTTGGGGAAAGACCACGCATCTTAGACCATATTGGTGTATATAGTGATGATTTTATGACTTTTTCCTCAGAATCAGGCATCCATACCTATGAGTGGTTTTTACATTTGCAGCACACATACCGGGTTGTTTGCTGTGCCTTCAGTAGGATTCAGAATCTTTAAAATGCTGTAGGTTTTTTTTATTTTAAACTAAATGTGTTTTTCTATTAAATGAATGTGGTTTAAATAAAAAATAACCAGAGTTTTTGGGTTTTAACTTTCAACTCTTAGACCTTTTCACTTTTAACAAGTTCAAGGACCTGTAAACGTTTACTCTAAGTTACTCTATTAAACAAATTTCTGTCTTCATTATTTTTTTTTCTCTGTACTTCTGGGCATAAGAAAAATACTTGAGATTATTTTAGGATGTTTTGTAGTTTTCAAAAATTCAAATTGACATGATTTTAATTCAGTTTAGTACATTTTTAAGTACAAAATTAACCAGTTCTGCATCATTTGACTCTTTTTGGAGTTCACTCACTAAAAAGATTTTATATTTAATCACGTGAAATAAATATATTTAGAGAAACAAAATGAAAAAAAGTAAATATTTAAATTATTTTAAAAAATATCTACGTTTTTTTAAAGATAAATAAATAATAATGAAAAATCACATTTATTATTTCATTTTTTTGACTTAATAAAACACAAGTTAACATCAGTGTAAAGTATTAACTGGAATTAGGGCAAATATAAAAGACTTTCTTCTATTTCGTTTACATGAAGAACTAGAAGGTTTGTGTTCAAATTGAGAATCAGTGGAGCACATTTTTTTAAGTATAAGATTGCATCAAGGCGGCTTAGTTTCATTTTATCACAGAATTTTGTGTATTTGAGAGAAATACAGTGACTGTGTGCTGTTTAAAATAATGTTTTTTTTTTTTTTTTCAAATTTGTACATGAAATCGATAAACATTACATGTATAGTGGACACATTGTGATCTGGGTTAACAGGAGCCTCCTCGTGCGCTGCTGACCGAGAGTATCAGTGAAAATTGGATTACCGTTGAAGAAAGAGAAGAGGGAGGTAGGGGTGTTTCAAGGACAGACAGAGAGGATGAACAATAATGGAGGACAAAAAGTAGAGTTTGAAAAAAGGTAAAACTGAAGTGTATTAGATGCAAGACCTACTGGAAAAGTAACTAGGCTTATAAAAGAAAAGCAAAAAGTTCAAGTGCCAGAGAGTGCAGCATCTGCAAATAACCCAAAGACTGAAAGAAAAGCTGTGGATTCTTCTGTAGTAGTTTTCCAGATATAAATCCTGGTAAGGAGCTGAAAAAGTCATCTTGAAAGCTCATCCTTTAAACCTAAGACATTTGGAGTACTTTGCTTTTGAGACACGAGTAAAAACTCCTCAGTCAGGTGCAGAGCTCTTGACTGCTGCAGAAATCCTTTCATGCCCTTAAAAATATTTCCAAACCTTGTTATTAAAAAAATGATTATGTTTAGTCCTGTGATGGGCTGTAATCTGTCCAGGATGTACCCTGGCTTCACTTAATAGTGGCTGGGTTAGGCTCCAGCAACCCCATGAACCTAAAAGGAATTGGGCGTGTTTAGATGGATGGATGGATGAATCATGTTGAGCCCAATGATGAACTGGTTCCTTGTCTAAGGGGTACACAGCTTTAACCCTAAAAAGTGATTGGGATAGGCTCCAGCAACCACATGTTTCCAAAACTTGTTGAACTGGTTAGAAAATGGATGGATGGATGGATTTTGTTCAGTCCCTTGACGGACTCGTGACCTGTCCCAACAGTGTTTTGGATAGGCTCCAGCAACCCCCCATTAAAATGGAGGAATGGATTATTGACATTTAGCAACAACCCCCCAAAATCAGTCTTTTTTAATGTTTCTTTATGCAACATTTTTTAATTGGCAGAGTTTATTTTTATATGTATAATAGGAATTAGTGATGACCTCATCCTTTCTGGCTTAAAAAAGTATCTTGACACTTGCAGAACAAGGGCTACACTTTGCCTTGTCTGCGCATGCTCACTCCCCTCCATCTGTCACCCACAAATAAAAGCCTCCAGGGGTTCAGTCCCACAGAGGTCTTTGTGTGATCAATATATCGTCTTGTTATCAATCTGATGTTAGGCATCGGTGGTACAGCAGCATCCTTCACGCGATTGGCTGTAGCAGTCAGGCCTCGTCACGTGACTGGGTGCTTACATTGGAGCGTGGTCTGCTCCGATCACCTGATCTGAGCCGCCACATTGCTGCCCCGCCTCCCCAGTGTTGTTTAGTCCCGCTTTGTCTGCGTTTGACCGTCACTCCCCCCTTCCTCCCATAACACCCCGACGGTCACCATGTCCTCGCTACTGAGCCCCTTCTCCGTCCGCGAGGGTCCCTGCGACAGGAGGCTCGGCCCGAGCTCCGCGTGCCATCAGCGCGCGGCCGCGGCGGGGCTGGCCTCTCCCGCGGCGCACGAGCGCACGGCCGCGGAGGCGAGGAGGACGCTGGCCGCCGCCGCGGTGGGAGGACGGAAAATCACGCATCCGGGAAAAGCGATCCTTGCAGGTTGATGATTTATTTATTGGTTTTCATGCGTTCAGTGAGATTAGTGGATTCTCGCCTCGTTGCAACCTAATCTCAATCTGTCGCGCATCATGGCTGTCCGCGCAGAAGTGGGTCAAAAGAGGCTGCTTCAGATCTGCCTTTGCCCCAATTCCCCCCTCAGATCCGTGTTTCAATACGAAATAATTGCTAATAAACTGGGATCAAAATCCTAAATTATCCAGGAATAAACCAGAGTTATCCACAGTGGATGTTTTTGTCCTGCAGGTGGAATAGCAGGAGGAATAGAAATATGCATCACCTTCCCCACAGAGTATGTGAAGACTCAGCTGCAGCTGGATGAGAGAGCCAACCCGCCTCGATACAGAGGGATCGGTAGGTCACAGAGGTCTACATCAGGCCAAGTTAACATCCATGATGTCACACACCTGACATCACAGTGTTTTCTGCTCCAGCCTGGTTGGCATCATGTTTTTTGTGTGCTTGCAGGTGATTGTGTGAAGCTGACAGTGCAAGATCACGGCCTCAGAGGGTTGTATCGGGGTCTCAGCTCCCTCCTCTTTGGGTCAATACCCAAATCTGCTGTCAGGTGAAAACTCCTTTAATTTGGAGCTGCAACAAACCACTTCAGCTTCACTGAAAGGCAGAAAAATAGAGGATAAATGCTCCACTAAATTGTGTTGAGCCAGACAACAATTCTCCTTGATAATGACATATATTATGATGCTCCTTTCAAAACTATACTGAAATGCATTTTAGCAAAGCAATAACACCCCAAAATAATACCGTATATCTTCCAATAATAGCCCCGGCGTTTATTCCAATAATTTGGCAGCCGGCCCGGCCTTTATAAGAGACAGGCATTTATCTGAGACCGGCGTTTATTCCGCCACACACAGAATGAAGATGGCTAATTGGTTCAAACTCGATCACAAAATATAGACAACACTGGATGAACATTTCAATAATATTTCCAGATTTATTAAAATTTTCAGAACAATAAGGTAATAGGCTACCATTAGCATCAAGAAACTGGGTAATATGACAGGAACGATTTTTTGTCAAGAAATGCTATAAACGCTAGTCTGTTCCAGTCCAACTCTCCCACAAAAGCGTTCATCGGTCCAACAAATTCACTAGGTAACAGGATGAAATTAAAATCAGCAAAAACAGCTATAGAATAAGAAACACTTTCTTTCCGCAACTTTCTCGCCATAATGCCGAAGACGCTGACCGGGACCAGTCCGACTCCTCCCCAAAAGCATCCATCAGTCCAAAAAAATCACTAAGTTATGCAATAACGTCCAACTTGGCTCAGAAAACAGCCACGGGAACAAAAACATTTTATTTTTAGAACTTTCTCGCCACAATGCCGCTGGCATTGTACCGGTACCAGCCCGACTCCTTCACAAAAGCATTCACCGGCCCGACTAATCCCTTACAAAACATGAGGAAATGCAACAAGCTCAGAACCCTAGCATGCCGGTACAAGAGATCCAATAAAAACAATAAACAACAGTACTCACCACTGTCTGAATCGGAGATGATTGCTTCGTTATTTTCCGGTTCATCCTCATCTTCCGCGTCTTGTGATGACAGCACAGCTGCTCCCGCAGTCTGCCGCGCAGTTTGAAGTTCTGCTCTCCCAGCATGACATGGCTGTGGATCAGATCATCCTCAGATCCATGGCATGCATTGATGATTGGTGATCTTGAAGGATTTTCTGATCACTTCTGGGGTGATTTCTTGCCACGCTGAAGCTATCCATGTAACCAGCAAACGCAGAGCGGGCGCTTTTATATTCCCGCTGGATGTCCACTCTTTATCTTCGTCCCCGAGCATCCATTTGTCATAAAATTCTCGAAGCTGATCTTTGAAGGGCTTGTTCCACACAAATTCAACAACAACAACCACCAGCCTGAAAGACGCTCTTCTTCTTCTTGTTGTTCTTCTTCTTCTTGTTCTTCTTCTTGTTCTTCTTCTTCTTCTTCTTGTTCTTCTTGTTGTTGTTGTTGTTGTTGTTGTTGTTGTTGTTCTTCTTCTTCTTCTTCTTTGTTTTCTTGCTTAAATGGCAGACGGCACTAGCTTCAGAGTGCAATTCCGCCTCCTAGTGTTTAGGAGTATGAATTGGCCGGGCCGGCTACCATTAAAGACCGGCGTCTAATAACAACAGCACGTGTTACACCCGGCTTTTAATGGAGATCGGCGTCTATCAGAGACCGGCTACTATTGGAAGATATACGGTATATATGAAAAGCTAAACACACCAACATTATAGTTTTAAAATGTTTAAATTCATATTTTCTGTAGTTTTTTTAGCATTTCCTCATAAAATGATCATAATATTTTAACTAAAGTCTTTCACCGTAGCAAATGTCATGCCTGACGTTGGTACAGACGTTGAAAACCGGTCAGCGAAATATAAAGTTCGAATAATTGAACTTTCTCGACAAGGATTGAAAAACGCAGGACTTCCTATTCTTTCTTTAGTTGCTTTGCCCCGCCCTCGTAATTCCTGGCCAATGACCGAAGATATCTTTAGTCACATGGTTTTGCTTACAAGTTTGGTTCGGAGCAGAAATGTCTGGTTGACGGCAGTCAGAATACAGACCAAACACATGGCCCAGGACTCAGTCCAGACCAACAAACTTTCCAGTCTGAATATACTCTAAAACCTTGTTTCCACTGAGTGGTGCGGTCCAGTATTTTGTGCGTTTTCATTGTAAAATGGACCCATTAAACAGTACCGACCTGTACCTCTCGGGGGCCCTTATCGGTTGTAGGTCCATAGAAAAGGGAAACAGTTGCGGTGGAGCAGCCTTAGCCACCCGTTGATTTGGCAGAAAGTGATGGCCACATTAGAAAGCACCAGTATAGCACTCGTTTCAGCTAACGTTTCCGATGTTTGTAAGCATTCCTGTTATACATGATGATCCGTATTTTCCGGAGTACAAATTACAGTTTTTTTCATACTTTAGCCAGGGGTGCGACTTATGCTAAGGAGTGACTTGTTTGTTTGTGTTGTTTAGGCATAAATAGGCTCATATATTTGTTGAATTCCCAGTAAACACCAGTTGGTCTTTAGCTGTCGTTTTCTCTAACAACCACTAGAGGGCGCTGCATCTGAGTATAAGTATTTGCTACTGACAGTGGCAAAAGAAGTATCGTCCGAAACAATCAAAGAAGAAAATTTGATTGTTTTCCTGTTACTTTGATATTTTCCTTATACAAATCAAAAGATTAGTATTCATGTTTTTATATATTTATTCATTTTTTAGTCGTCACACTAGAATGACACAATTGCATGCTAGCGGTCTACACCGCACATGCACCACGAAAACAGACCGCTCAGTTCAAACTAGGCTTAAAAGACCACTATAATTAAACAATGTAATTGAGGGAATGTTCACACTGGGCTGTTTGGTGCACACCAACTTTTATTTTTCTGGAAAGTCTGCTTTGTCTTACGGATGTGAAATCACAGATGTGGACTTCAGTTTTTTTCATGAATAAACTCTGTTTGGTTTGCTCCACTCTCAAGAGAGCAGTGTAAAACCAAATTAAATAACAATATAATAATTTCCCGCCCATTTGTTGTAAAAGCTCTTTGACTGATGGGGTTATTGATAAAGTTGACTTTTTTTGGTCCTATGCCAATTTTTTAGTCTTCAACCTCACATATTTTATAATGCTTATATGTATTTTTTTACAATCTTGAGATTTTGACATATCTTTTAGTCCTAAAAAACTCAGATTCTTATAATAAAACAGATTATAAGTCTTCTCTAAACAGATTCAGCTTTAAAAAGATGACATTTGTATTTTCTTGATCATTTCTAATTGTAAATTTCCAACTGCTACTTTATATTAATGCACTGACGGAAAACATCTTGATATGACTGCCTAGATATAGAGTTGCAATCCCATAATACAAGTGATAAAGTATTACCGTTGTATACATTTTTTTTTTTTTACAGGTTTGGCACATTTGAGATACTTAGCAACCCAATGCGGGACGCCACAGGCCGGTTAGACAACACGCGGAGCCTCCTGTGCGGTTTAGGAGCGGGGATCGCTGAGGCTATTCTGATCGTCTGTCCAATGGAGACTCTAAAGGTTGGTCGAGGTTAATCCTGTGTTTTTGTTTGGATCTTTTTTTTTTTTTGACTAAAGCGGTTCTCCCATGTTTCACAGGTTAAGCTAATTCATGACCAGTGCTCCCTCCGGCCTCGCTACCGAGGCTTTTTTCACGGCGTCAGCGAGATCATCCGAGAACAGGGTAAGAAATCACAATGCTTTGGTATACGTCTATGACTTACACAAGAGTTTTAAATAATAATGTTTCTGTCTTATGTAGGTTTAAGGGGAACGTATCAGGGTCTAACGCCAACTTTGCTAAAACAAGGAAGTAATCAGGCAATCAGGTTCTATGTAATGAACGCCCTTAGGAACTGGTACAAAGGTGAGGCTACCTGTCTCTTTTTTACCTAACATAAATGTAAATAATATACTTTATGGCTGTGGCTACAATACTTTTGGCCTTAATTGAGTCTAGTTCCTTTTTTTTTGGATTATGGGTTACTTAAAAAAAAAAACCTCTAAAGGTGATGATCCCAGAAGAGAAATGCACCCAATTGTCACAGCGATGTTTGGAGCGACGGCAGGAGCGGCCAGCGTTTTTGGAAATACGCCTCTAGATGTGGTGAAGACCAGGATGCAGGTAGGAAGCTTTCTCCTTATTACAACTGTCAGTTTCTTTGATGAATCCTGAGCTTCTCTTTTTTGAGGGACAAACTTACCATTTGACAAGTGGCCCAGTATGTAGTGCGTTTTTTATTCATAATCAAGTCTTCTTAAGTTTTTGTGAGAACCCAAAAAAAAAATGACCTTTTTTAAAGCAAGAAAAAAAAGAGCCTTTGATTCAAGACTGTTTCTATTCAGTTTGATGCATAATGTTGCATAAAGGCAGCATAATTCAGCTGCTTACATTAAGGGGTTGCACAGAGGTATAACTTGCTTAATTAAGAAATCTCCAGCAGAACCGAACTTCCCAACCACCTACTGTGAATGGAGTTCTGTTAGTGAGAATAATCCAACAGCTGAAAAGTAATAAAGCTATGTTAACGGCAGACATCTGATGCACCTTCAAGAACACGCGTTTAGTCCATGGTGTTCACACTGGACTGTCGCAACCTCCATCATCATTTGCAAATGTGCAGAGTCTGCACTTTCGTGAATGAAAAGGAATGCCATCTATACGTCATTACCAAATCAGAGTCCCTGACTGGTCAAAGTTCAACCTGGTTTAACTTTCAATGCGCATTCAGTGTTTTGTATGTTTTGTAGGAAACGGCCGTGAAAACTTGTGTAGCGACGTGTGAATGTGAAAATTCTGAACGCAAAAGTGCAAAACGTGCGTTTTGTAGACTTTTTTCTTGAATGTAGCTTAAAATCTCTGACAAGCAATAATAAAACTGGTCATGGATTAGAAAAAGTTGACAGAAGAGAGGTCTGTAGTGAAGAAAACTACCCCAAAATAAAGTTAAAAAAGACTTACTAAAGGCGTGACTCAGACTCAACCAGACCAAACTTCTGTACAAGTATAATAAAAAGAGAAAGTATTATTGAAAGGGAGGTTTCTCACAGTAGAACTGGAGACCTAATTATATAGTATAATTAAACAGTTACAGTTTTCAGGTCTACTATTAAGGCTGCTTGTAGCTTTATTATCAAACCGTTTTATTTACATGAGACTCTTCCTACAACAGTGAAGTACAGTTTGCTTTACAGGCTTAAAACTATTAAAAATGAAATCATAAAATACACAGAATCCACCTAAACCTCCCCATCCTCCAACAAAACGAAACATAAAAAGACAGAATTAAAATAGAAACCAAAGTGGAAGCCTGGCTTATATTGATGTGATTAATAGATAAGTATAGCCAAGTATCATCGGCGTACAATAGAATTTCTGCTTAATGACTAATTAACATTGGTCGAGGGCACAGACCCTTGTGATACAACCTTTTCTTATTGGTGAACATTAATCCTATTAAAACAAGAACATTTTATCCTTCAACCAACAAGAAAACATTTCAGTTTCAGTGTTTCTTTTCATCAGTTTTGCTATTAAAAGCTTTGTTCCGCACACACTTTAAGGCTGTTTTCACTTCACTGTAGGGTTTGGAGGCATATCGTTACAAAAACACAATGGACTGTGCGTTCCAGATCCTGAAGCACGAAGGACTGCAGGCGTGAGTAACTCCCACAAAATGGCTTCTCAGACCGGGTTTCAACCGCAAACTGCCTCACCTCGTTTTCTTCTGCAGGTTCTACAAAGGCACAGTTCCCAGGCTCGGTCGCGTCTGCTTGGATGTCGCCATAGTCTTTGTCATTTACGAGGAGGTGGTCAAATTACTCAACAACGTGTGGGAGACGCAGTAGAAGGGCCTAAACAAAGCATGGACCAGTGCCTCATGTTATGCACAACTCAACACCTCTACTCCAGTTGTAAAAGCGATCTTCATTGCCATAAGCTGATGAGTCATTGTGACGAACAACTGGGTTTAAAAATCGATTTGTTGAATTCATCCTTAATTAAGAGTCAACAATGCATAGAATTAACTTTCCATTGAATAATTTTTCTTTGCGTTTTTAGGCAAAAATAAATTAGTAATTTTTTTTATTCCACATTTTGTGATTTTTAATACTAGTTATCTAAAAAATGACTTTAATTACTAGATAATTGGTTCTGAATAGAAATTTAGAAATTACTTGCTAATCAAAAACAAATCCATTGAGTATCTTGGCAATGACACTCAGCCCAACCGACGTCCACACTGTTATGTTTGTTGAACCCAGTCAAAGCAGTAACCTAAAGTTAAGTTCTTTAAAGCCAATGAAGTGCTAATACTAATTTTCTAAAGTTTTAAGACATTTCTAATGACAAACTTACACCAAAACTTCAACCAAAAGGGAAAGACTAGTTCAAAAGGTTTTTTTTCCATTTTATTTCCTTTATTTTTTTTTTTTATGTAGCACTTTTATACCATTCATGTTGCTGGCTGAACCTATACTGAAACCATGAATGTGTCTTGATTCACTGAGTACTTAACTAGACTGTGCAAAGAAAAGACGACAAACTTCGCCCATCAGGTCTTCTGCAGTGCTGTGACACATCGCCGAATGCTACCGCTTGGCTATGCTTTTGAACTCCAAAACACGAGCACCCTGTTTTTTTAACCGTAGAATCTTTATCGTGATCCTTCTTGTTAGCTTGATCGAAAAACGTTCGTACTATTCGGTGGTACGTTAGCTTTTGGATTAAAGTATCGTAACCTCACGATTTTCTTTCTTTTAGCCTAAAAGTTTGATGATAAAAGATAGACAAAAAATGGAGGACAGTTTATGGATGAAAGTAATAAATTAATTTACGAGGAGTGTTGATAGGAATTATGGGTAATTTGATATATATATATATATATATATATATATATATATATATATATATATATATATATATATATATATCTACTATATAGTAGATATATATATATATATATATATATCTACTATATAGTAGATATATAGTACATGAATGAAGAATAAAGGAGCGAGGGGAGTCTATAGGTCGACAGGAGGAGTGAACGGTGGAGGTCCAAAGAGTGAAGACGGTGCTAAATGGTTTATCCGGCTTAAATAGATGGGTCAGGTTGATGGTCGTCTGGCGGTTTAAGGCAGGGTTTTGCTCCTACAGACTGTCTTCTTACCCTATCCTTGTGAAGTCGTTCGTCTGTTTGTGTACAGACCTGCACTGCATGTAAAAACTGCAGCAATCTCGATCCGTTCCGTCCGAGTCGTGTAGAAAATAGTCTCAGTTTGAGTGGATCTTCTAACTCTACAGCCTTTCAACAACAAAACCACCACCTCCTAATCGTTACCGCGCATTCGCTCATACTCATAACCTACATCGACCTGCACCTTTAGTGAAGAGCTTATAGGATCACTGGAAAAGTTCCTGTTGGGCAGACTGTTTCTTTGTGTGAAAGAAAAACCAAAACATGCATTGAAATTTCATGTATGATGAAATACTTGTGACTATTGGGTCAGTGTGGCTGTGTTGAGATATTGTCTGGAAAATAAAAAAAAAGTGGATACTGTGTGAAGTCAGTTCATTCCTAAATGAGTCATAGCCTATTTTTACTCCAATCGTCTTTTGATCAATTTTGAAAAGCTACCAGTGGTTTTTTTTAAATGTTTATGCCATTTTTTTTTTGGAGAAAATCAAAAATCTCTGTTGTTTTCAAGAATGTAGTTTCTGCAGAGCAGTAGGACTTCATTGAAATTTGCCTCTGAGTTGTGTGCGAGACCCTTCCCTTCTGAGCGGGGAGCTTGTGACCCGCCCAGCGTGTTTTTAATGTCACAAATACGCTCTCTTTCAAACTGCAGTTTTTTGTCTGCTCATGATTCACAAAAATTTGAATAAAGAAATACAGTTTTCTCCTTTATTCCTGGGGGTTAAGGACCAGAGGCATCTGCGAATACGGTGAACCCCGACCTCCGCAACCGAAGGATGTCTGTTACTGATCTATACTAATCAAAAACACTTCCGATCATGCTTTGTAAAACATTTATTAAAAGAACATTGGAGTACTGGTCAACATAAAAGATTTTTTTTAAAATTCAGAACAAAAGACTGTACCGCTGCAACAGCGTGGGCCACTATGACGCAGATGAGGAGCGTCAGTCTTCATCAAGTAAATAGTAATAAACACCTGCTCCAGATGATAATTATCCTCTGCAATTATCTTCTTTAGTATATCAAGATTTTTTTCGCCTGTTTCTGAGTCAGCTGATGCCATTTCTCCATGCAGGGGCATGGAGAGAGGAGGGGACACTCCTCTTGTGAAGGGGGGGGGGGGCTCCGCTTTGCAGGGATATACTTCGGCAGCACAGCACCTCCTTTGGACGAAAAAATTTCATACAAGCGTCTTGAGTTGTTTGTAACGAACCGAAAGAGTCACGTGATGGAAAAAAAAAAATCTGCAAATGTGTGAAACCGCAAATAAAGAAATGCTAACGTGGGGGAACACTGCTGTACTTTTGGGGACAGATTAACACATCTGATAAAAACTCAAATGTATTCACATTTTAATTTATGTGAATGCTTACTTTAACATGACAAAACATCTTACTTGTTTTTTTTATTATACATTTTTGTCTCAATTTTATTTAATAAATCTCCTGATTTTGTTAACAAAGCATTATATTCACAAAATTAAATTTAACAATAAAGCTCCCTTTTTTATTTATTGGCCCAAATTAGATTTTTACATACAGTCTATTTCCACCAGTAAAAACAGAAAAACAATTAAAACATGTCATCTCGTTCAGCTTTATAATTTAAGATAATTTCATTTTTGAGTGTGTATCTCCCCCTGGCGTTTATTTTGAACAACTGATGTACAGTTTGGTGTTTTTTGTTATTTACTGTATGTCATCTATGTTTTTAATTAAAAAACAAACAAAAAACATACTTTCCACATAATGACTCACTCCGGAGTTTAAGTGGCACTGGAAGGAATGTATTCGACAAAATACAGGAACGTAAATGGACGTTTCATCTTGAAAGGCACATCATAATAAGGGAATAGATAGTTTTATGAAACATAGCAGGAATCTAGAGTATTAGCGCGACTTATGAACAACTTTTCCGATAGCCATAGCATAAAAGAACAGGCTAACAAGTCAGCTAAACTCTTTAAATCACTCATTTTTTTTTAATTCTTTATCGTCTGTCGCCTTGGAACAACTCAACCCTGGAGTGAGCGGCACTACTTCTGCGTTTCTGTCAGTAGCAAATACTACTACACGCCTACAGTGCCCTCTAGTGGTTGTTAGTGGGAAAATAAAACACAGGCTTTATTTATTTAGTCCTTTTTAAATCACATACAAGTCTAACCCCTGGCCAAACTATGCAAAAACTGCGACTTATACTCCAAAAAACACCCAGAAATGCAGTTTTAAGCTTACTTTTTTAATATTTGTCCTCCCACAACACAAAAATCCCACAAAAGCACAATTTTTATTGTAGTAGGTCTTTAAAGTCCCTTTCCGATGAAAATCGTGTTTTTTGAGTTTTTAACATGTATGCGTGGCATTTTTCTTATGAAAGAGACCAAATATAATAAATCAATTCGCTTCTGCATTTCCAAATATGTCTCCTTTTAAATCGTTGCCAATTAAACTGGCATTAAACGCATGCGCAAACCTCCTCATCTAGCCCAGCTAGCATGCCTAGCTCAGACGCCGGAGAGGAGAAGATGGCGTCTTGAGCCGGCGTTAACATTTCTGTGGTCAAATCAGTCGTCACTGGATTTTTGGTGAGTTTCATTCAATATTCATGGTAGCAGTCTGTAAATGCTGGAAAATCTCCGCGAGACTTCACGGAGCTTCTTGATGTTACCAAGGAAATGTGAATGGCGGCTCATTTGAACGCAGCTGTAAACGATCAATGAAAGTTTGGCTCAGGAAGCTCTTCACTTCCTCGTTCGAGCTAAGATCCAGCTCAAAATGATACTGCTAGACATTTTTGTGTAGCAGCGGTGATGATTTACGCTAGCGAGACACAGAGCTAGCACAATCAGACGGGGGGGGTCAGAAACAGAGCAGCTCTGCTCAGCTCCAAAAGCCACGCCCCCTCAGGAGATTTTGCAGACCCCGGCTTCGTGCATGACAGGGTTACAAAAATGATTTTCTACTAACTTCCCTTGAACAAATTATCAACGTAATTCTCAATAGAATAAGTTAAAATGTAAAACTTAATTAGCACATTAAACATGACACTCAAATGTAATTTCATTTTCTCATAAAAGGATGGGCTGTGGAAATTTACTCATAAGGTGTCAAAAAAATTTTCAACAAATCTTTTAAAAATGTTTGCTCTGTCGATTGTAGTGTATTCTGTCATGCCGTTATATTTCCACTCAAGCTGGTCAATAAATCAATGAAATAGGTGGCAACATGGCGGAAGTACCACTATTTAGTAGAACAGCAATCTACTTTGAGAATACTAAGTGTTAATTATGAACGGAAATTGGGAGATAAATGAAAAACACCTTTATTCACGTTTACATTCAGACTGCTGTGACAGCAGGCCTTGTTCTCTCCAAACAGGAAGTGAGTATAACAGCACTGTGAATGCTGACGAGCTGCACAGCTCCTGTCACCTTCCAATGCATCTCCTGACTTACTTTTCTCAAACATCTTTATTCTATTGTATTTCTAACAGATTTAGTTAAAAAAATACTTTTATTTTGTGTCTGCACGGAACGAGCTAAACCTGTATTCGTACAACCAGGAGCTGATTTCCTCCATTTGCGGTAATCTAACCTGATTTATGGCGAGCCTAATGAGTTTCTCTTCAGCTGAACAGCTTTTAAAGCCCAGTCAGGGCTTGTGCTTCAGCGCTAAGACATGGTGATGGAGGATCCGATTCGGCTTGGCTGGACGCTGCTGCAGCTGTCAGGCTGTGAAGCCTTCAGTAAGCAAATTCAGGAAAGGAGGGGGTGCTGCTGCTGCTATCTTCTCCATCTGGAAAAGAAAAAAGAGTTTCAGCAGGAAGGAGAGATGTCGGCACTCTGACAAACACCCAAGCTGCACTTACATCCTAAGACATTTGTCTTTGCCGCCACTAGCGACCCTCTGGCCATCGGGGCTCCAGTCCACTGCGTAAACCTGTGAGAAAGAACATTAAATACGTATTTTACAGGAAGTACGAATTCTTACTTCCTGGCTTCTTCTCACTTCATCGGCGTGGCCGGGGAGATCCATGCTGAGCTTTCCCGTCTTGACGTCCCACACTTTGAGAGTGCTGTCGCTGCTGCCGCTGACCAGCAGCCGGCTGTCAGCAGACCACGCCACCTGATACACAGACCCCACGTGACCGCGCAACGACATCAGGTACCTGCAGGGAATCATATTCGTGCGTCAATGTTGACTTCAAACCGCCATCATTTAGAAAACCTCAGAGAATTAAAGACCCACTCCGATCACCTCTCCCTGCTGCTGAGAGCTCTCTGTTTACATGCTCTCCCGCTAGCTCCTCAGAAATTCTATTTTATACTTAATTAAAGCCACGAGAGGCATTGGATGACCCACAGGCGCTACCTGCCCTCGCTGCCCCGCCCTGTGAATTACCGCCGCCTGCCTCGCTGAATACCTCAACTCACCATTTTCACCCACCTTTGACCCCTCCTCCTTTGATAAGCAGCCACTATGCATCCATGACTCCCCCTTCTCTTTCTGTAAGTCTGGTCTAAGGTTTACGTGAAAACCTGCTGTAAAAACAACTTTTTTCAATACGGCTGCTTTTCTTTTGGTTTTATCTCCATAGCAACCATTATGTGTTTGAGTCACCAGGGGATATCAAACTGATCTATGTACGTTTCAGATAAATTGGCAAAAGTACATTTTTGGATTTCCTTAGCAACGAAGGCTATCTGCTAACCACGCCCACATTCCCGATATGTTCATATCCTATGTTATTTATTTCAGCTTCAGCCTGGGATCAATATTTAAAATGTTCACAATTTTAAGTTGAAAAATGTGTGAGTCGTAGGAGAATGCCACTTTCACAAGCTCGCCACACGCACACCATTCAAAATCTACAACTTCTAATACCAACATTTTTTCCCCAATTGCTTCTCAATGACGCCCGAGAAGTTAGGAAACGATGGGAAAAAATCCCTGGAAAGAGTTTTCGATTGTAGTTGGTAAAAGTGCTTTTGGTAAAAATTAAAAATGGAGGCCTCTTCCCAAGGTCAAAGTTCGACCAAACTCCAGGATTGTTGTAGACCTAAGATGGCGCCATGTGTGTGAAATTTTGAGAAAATCCCACAAAACAAAAGGTTAATTTTCCCATACTTGAAAATCGCCACAAATCTCAGACTTTGCAACAAAATTGCCACCAAGCCGTAGGTCGTGTGGCCATCCTATAATAATTTAAAAACTTCCTTTGGATAGCCAAAGGAATATCCAAAGGATAAAGGAACAATAACACGCTAAAACTGGTCAGAGTGGGTCATTATTTATAAGTCTGCTCACTTTCCCGTCCGTCCGTCCCAGATTTTAACGGACTTATCGAACGAGGCGGAAGCGAGGAGCCTGGTGTCGGGGGAGAAGAGCACCTCGTTGACCAGGGCGCTGTGCCCGGTCATCCGGGCCAAAGGCTTTTTATCTGCCGCAGGATTCCACAGGAACAAGGTGAAGTCGTCCGAGCCGGAAACCAAGCGCTCTGGATTGGAACCCTGAAAGAACCAAGTCTGAATGTGGGAACGATGTGCGAGGAGGACTCTGGTTCCTCGCTGTGGCTGATACTCACCCTGACTTTGTTGTACCTCTGCAAAGCTTTCTCCTTCACCTCCTCCACTGGGGACAAAAGAAATCGCCTTTTTCAGAAAAAATAAGCCTGCATGTTACAGTCATTTTTATGAATATTAGACCTTACGAGAGCCGGTGACATCCTGAGGGTTGATGGTGGCATTAGCGGGTTCAAACGCTCCGGTGCGCAGGACATAGTCTGTGCTGAGAGCCAGAGTGTTCACCCAGTGGGCGTGGCCTTGAAGAGTCCTGCACTGCACCCCCTGAGATGAAAGAACAGGTTTTATCTCCATATTTGTTTTTTTTTCACAAACATCAACTCCCTCACTCTCTGACTCACATCTTTAGCTCTCCACACTTTGACCGTTCTGTCCTGGGACGATGTGTAGAGAAGTCCATCGCCCCCCCACTTCACACAGGTGGCAGACTGAGTGTGGCCCGTCAGGATTTTATCGCAGCGCCCCAACACGGTGTCCCAGATGCGCACCGAGCCGTCCTTAGAGGTGCTCGCCAAGTAGCGACACTCTGGATTTCTGGGAGGAACAAGAATTTTCAAAACATAAAATGCATGAAGTCTATATTTGAAATAGATTCTACATCATGAATGAAGCAATGAGTGCTTACAGATGGAGAGGCTCCCAGCAGAGCCAAGTGATCCACTTTGTGTGTCCTGTCAGAGTTTTGCCGATCTGAGCTCCCGTCACCGGATCCCAAAGACAGATCTATAAGGATGATGACTGTCAGGATTTGTATCTTTTTCTTTGGCTAAATATCTTAATGCTATACTAAATATAAGTATTAATTCAACATTTTCTCTCCCCATAATAGAGCGAAACAGTCTTTGTTTTGATTTGGTCATAAATCTCAGGCTGTATTACTTAAGGCTGGCCACTAGGGGGACTCCAGCACTCAGGAGTAACACCATGAATTCTTTGATATTATGACAATAATCACTGTTTAATATTATTTAAAGTACAAGGCAACAGTCTTTTTTTGTTTAATAGGCAAAAAATATATAAAAACACCATTATCACCAGAGTGAGTCTCTAACATCCTTTAACTGTATTTTTATGCCCAGTTTTGAATCTCTCCAAAATAAAAAGGAGTGTATTTGTGACTTACCTGACTGTTTTTGCACCCTGAGGCCAGCTTCTTCCCATCAGGAGACCAAGCGATGCTCAGCACCCAGTGTGAGTGTCCTTTGATAAAGAAGAGCACAACTCCATGATCAGGTTATCATGCATCTAAGATGAGCAGTAGCCTCACATCAGTGACTTCATACCTCTGGCAGTGTGGTGAGGCGTTTCTGTGGTTAGGTCCCAAAAACGCACGGTAGTGTCACCGGAACCGCTGGCCAGGTATCTGACACAAACCAGGAAGGAGAAAACAAAGATTTAGCCTCAGATGGAAAAGAAGGAGTTGGTACCAGGCCACAGAGGAAAAAACATGACCCACTCTGATGAAAATGATCATGTTTTTGGTGCTTTTACTATGTTGTTGTAACATTTTTCAGACCCTGGAGGATGTGTATAAAGAAGAATATTGAGTTTTTCTTACACCAAGGGTATAATCATATTTAAAAGACCACTGGGAACCAAAAGATGATCGGAGAGAGTCATTAAAGAAAATCAAGTGGGTAATTTTGGAGGCAGTGAATCACCGTCTGACCTCACTCTGGATGCACTCACTTCCCGGTGGGGCTGAAAGCCGTTGAGATGACCGCCTCGGTGTGTCCCTGCAGGGTGCTGGTACAACGGGAGACGGCCCGGACCCTGAACACAGCCTGGGGTTGGTACACCACGGGGAGAACCTGTTCTGTTTCCACCCCAATAGCTTTCACACAGGAACCCAAACTGGACACCACTTCTGCCTCCCCACGCACAAAAAACGCAAAAGGAACGGGCTCCTCCTGCAAGAAATGACAACAATAACACCACAGTGAAGTTTTACACTTTAGGCTACTTATATTGTTATCAGAAGTAATCTTTATTATTTTTATTATTAGTAACTCTATCTATCAACCTTAAGTGACTTACAAACATTTAGGCTCTTTTATGTGTCCCATATAATTAAATTACACCACATGCTTTACCTTATTCTGCAAAAATCTCACTATAAAGCTCAATTTCGGTGTGAATTTAGAAACTCTTTAAAGCTCAACCACCAACTAGCTTACATTTGTATATTTAGCTCGGTTTCTACAGCATGTTTACGAAGCGTACATCTCATTTACCTTCATTAACAAGGAATTGCAGACCAGCTGCAGTTTTTCTGGGGTGATATCCAGAGGCACGTCAAAGGGAGAACCCAGAACCACTCCATCCTCGTCCTGAAACTGGATCAACAGTCGCTCCACGTCCTCACTCGTCATTTTGAGTCCTTCAGTCTAAACCCAAACCCCCAAATATTTCATAAAGCTCAGGAGAAATGTCCTGAAATAAAGAAAAAATGTGTGAAAGTTGACTTTCAGCTACCAGGTGTCAAGCTAGCTTAGCTAACCGGTGTTAGCTTAGCAGCATGAACACTTTAACTATTTTACCAGCCGACAACGCGCACAAAAAAAACTACTATCATTAGGTTAGTCTGTTGTTTACAGGTTTACAGGACAGTTAACTTATTAATTAATAACAAGTTACCTTCTGTGCACCAAGAAGGTCTCTCCCCACGTGTTTTTTCCCCAAAGAGCCTCTTGGTGACAGATGTGCTGGAAGGCGAAATTGTAGTTTGCGCAAAGGATTATGGGAGAATGAGGCAGTCATGAAATCACAATTTGTAGCATTTCTGATGATCAGAGCTGCAATAATAACGATGTATTAGCCTTTTAAAACTTTAGTCTAAAAAATCTAATGACGAATCTTGAATATATATAGATAATTTTAAATAAAGGGAAATAAAATGATAAACAGCAATGTTTTTTTTAATTCTGACAAAATACTGTTTTTTTGCATGATAGCATTTATTTAGGCTAATACATTTAAAATAATTTTGTAAATAACCACAGTGATATAAAGTCCAGAAACTATTATTAAATTATTAATATGGTATTCTCTAAAGGTGGAATCTGGTTACATTGCATTTAATGTACAAGTTATTAAATTTAGTTGCTTGTTTAGCTATTGCAATTGCTAAGATTTATGTAAAAAGTTGGCGTTAGCCATCCCTGACTAATTCAATATTTTATTGTTTAAAATACTGGTTAGTTTAGTACAATTGTTGTTTTTAATACCTTTCAATTTTTTTTTATGCTAGCAACAAGTAGTACACTTAAAGCTAACTGTATTTTATTAGGTGTACTTCAGTATAAGTGCATGGATACTATATTCCATGTAGTCTTGGAAATATTCTAATTGAATACTTCTTCAGACTAAATTGGAACATTTAACCTCATAGATAGTAAATAAAAATATTTATAGTAAATAAAAAGTAAAGTAAGTATACCACATCACTTTTCGCATCATTCATATATCTGTAAAGCAATACACTAAAGTAGACTGCCTTTTGCTAGGGGTTTTACTATCTTAGTTGACTTTTCTGGTACTTTAGATTACTTGGATTCAATTTAAATAAATTCACAGTCAGAGGTTCTTAGATTTGGGAAAACTCAAAATTAGCCCTTTATTTAATCACACTGACCCCTGACTCATTACACCATTACCTGTTGAAGGTAAGCAAATCAAATAACTGCTTATGCAAAATTTTTATTTTTACATTTTGGACAAAAATGGTCTTCTTTGTGATGGAATGGAGACAGAAACCTGCTCTGTGGAAAGAACGAGATGCTACACCAGTAAATGTAAGGAGTTCAGAATGAACTGAAACTTTGATTTCACTAGAAGCAGAACGTTGTGTAATGTTTCTTACATCATTGAAACAGTTAGATAGAGCCAAGCATAAGAGTGTACACTCAGATTTTACTTTTTGTGTTTAAAATGAGTTTTAACCAGGATGTCTGTAAAGGGAATTGTTGACAAACTGGTTTATTAGTTGTAGCAGCATCAGAGAGTGACTTATAAGGCTGAATAAACTGATACACAAGGAGGATTCTGTTTTATTTAAAAAGGATACTTTGCTTTGCAAAGTTAAACCAAAAAAAGTAGTATAAAAATCTAATCTTAATTATCCACAAGTGTTTTCAGTCCAAAAATTCTTTAGAACCACTGCTGCACTGCCCAATGTCAAATTTCCCTTTAGGGTTTTTTTTTTTTTTTGAAAACTGAATTAAATTTGTTTTTGAATGTAGGGTTTCTGCCTTTGTTTGATGAATGAATGAAAAAAACACGTGGTGATCACAGTCCAGTAAGATTACATTCATGATATTTACATTTCCTTCTTGAGATGATTTCATTTTATTTACTTTTTTCATGCAAAGGCCTCAAAAAAATTCTAATTATGCTTACTATAGTCTGCAAAGAAACTTTAAACGCTTTTGTTCATCTTCATCTTTTCTACAAAAAAACTTATTTATTTATTATATTTGCTTATGATTTAATTTGTGTCCCTTAACAAAAAACAAAACACCCAGCTTGATCTTTCCAGCTCTTTATTATAAAGTTTAGGAAGTAAGTCATCTTAAGATTTTTGAGCTTTTTTTAGGCTGAATTGTATTTATGTTCTGGAGAAAAAGAAAATAAAGTAGATCAGAGAATTTGTTCTTATTTCTTGATCCCGTTGATGTCCTCAGGAGTGAGGCCCTCTGCGGCAGTACGCTTTGATTCCATGATCTGCAAAGCAAAACAAAAATCATTTTTACATGTTACTGCAAGAAAATATTGATCAAAGATATGACCTCTCAGGCTGGTCTCTGGTCTGGATTAAATACAGAGTTGTGTCAGGAAGGATGTAAAAATATGGCAGACTTAAGTGTGAGGGTCGGTGAAAGCTGATTCACTTTCAGATATATTCCCCCTGATATGATATACCGAAAGGTGAATAATCCCAAGCACTTAATTTACCGAGATTTTACAGCTACACTTACAAATTAGTCTTTAAATTTCTTCTATATCATGTTCCCTTTTAACATGGGGAAAATAATTGTTGTGAGTGCAGTTTGATGGTCATCCACAGGATATTTTTAAACCTGTTTAGCCTTTGGAAGTGACTTGATTTGTATTATTACGAGTTTGTAATAAATTGGATTATAGCATTCATAAATAGTCAAAAATAATAACTTTAGTTGTTTAGTTTCATGTATTTCTTGTGATTTTTGACTTAATTTCACTTTTGTTTGATAAAACAAGGCTTAATGACGCAAACTCATTTGATAAGGATATATTTTAATATTTTGATTTTTGCCCTTTTTTGCATTTACAAAATAACATGTTTTTTTTTTAATAAAAACTGTTCAGGATTTAAAGTTTTTAATGTGATAATTTGCTTGGATGCAAATTAATTTTGTAGATGAACAATGAAACGATGACAAGTTCTTTTCACTCTAAAGCACTTTAGGCTGTGCAAATGTACATGAAAAGCGGTCAACAAAAAATGATTGATTAAACTCACCTGGAAGTCGGCGCTGAGGCCAACAATGCTTTGCATGTTAGTACTGTAATAACCTAAGACAAATTCTCCTCCCAGCAAAGGGATCTTCGCTTTATCCATGGATATCTGCAGCCACAGATGCATGATGGTTAGGAGAGTGCTTGATTCATTTTAGCTTAGATCCAACATGCTTTAGGCTACGGTCACAAATACAACTGCCACCGTTTGATGGGGAGAAATCTTCAAGATTTCAGGCTGCCGCACGATTTTCTTGAAAATTGTTGACGTGGTCATGAATATAGACGGTTGAAGTTAGGCGACAACAGTGGTGGCCCAATTACCGGTCAACAACAGCTCTGATTGGACGATGTGTAAATGTCTCTGGACGATGGCTGTCTATATCAAGTCCAGTGGCATATAAAGAATTGGCCATTCTGGACCACTGGTCATTTGCAACTCAGATTTTGAGCACACGTTATAATCTTTTTAGACGAAATGTCTCCCAAGAAAGCACAATGTTCTGTTTTCTTTGTATTTTTCTCAGCATTAACCAGAATTTGTTAATACGCAGGTCTCTGAGTCGCTATAGCGCTATTAACGCCATGATGAGTCTCCTCTGTTGGACACCACGGTGGCCACCAGATTGATGCCTGGTCATCGCCTATCACCCAAGTCAACAGTCTTCGTTGTACGATTTCCAACAATCTGATAGTGGCAGTGGGATGGCAGCACAGGGGCAGGGCAGTGGCTGGAGCCTGGCAGTCTGAATCGGCCAATCATCGGACAATTTTGACGGCCTCGGAGACCCTCCTACTGCGGCCTCCCGCCTATCACTGGACCTCCAAATGTACCCGGGCGGCCACTGACCAATGTCAAAAAAACGTCCGCGAGCTGTAAAATTGTAACTTTTTCTTAAAACCTCCACGCCCACGTGAATAACTTGCATTTAGGTCGCTGTGCGGTGGCGTTTTGGAGTATGTGACCGCAGTCTCACTCACACTTTACCTGGATGACTTCATTTATCTCCGGAAGTTCGTTCTCTCGAACCCAAACAAAACTCTCGTAGTCGGAGGCGCTCTTGAATCCAACCTGCAGGTCGATAATCCCTTCAAGTTAAAATGTATCCAACATCTTTTTTTTTCACCCACACATCCGTCAGATTACCTTATACAGGCCGATCCAGTCCCACGTGGATGACATGAAGTCTTCCAGGACGGTGTAGGTCAGAGGGGCGTTCTCGTCAGCGCTCCACACACCCAGAGGAGACAAACACACCAGCGGAGTGTCCCAGCATTTCCTCATCTACAGAGTCAATAGAGATAAAACTGTAAGTGTTTCTGAGGAGAAGAAACCTCAAAGTCTCTAACTTTTCCTCACCTCCATGGTGAAAGTTGCGATGACGGGCTTATGGTCACTGACCCCGTAGCTCATGTCACTTGTGTAGGTGTTCTGGTTTACCAGGATGGGATCTTCATCGTCTTCATTGACTGTAGACATGGAGGCCTTCTCATCTTCATCGTCGATGTCCTCTGACGGTAAACTCTTGGGTTTGACCCGCCAGAGGATCCGATCCGTCCAGGCGGGCTTCCTTTTCTTACCACTGACAAAGATGGAGACAGAAGTCATTTTGGAGTCCTTCAGTCCTAAACTGAAGCAGAACTCCATTTCATTTGTTTTCAAATTTGTGTCAGGAACAAACAAAGTGATGTAAAAAAAAAAAGTGCTGGTGAAATAACACAAAGACGACACACGTGCAGAATTTAGTGTCTACAGTGCAGCATGCAGAAATGTGGGTTTCTATGGGTTTGGGGTTTTTAAGCAGGAGTCCCTCTGGGCGTGACAGCAGATTGAGGGCCACCGGTGGCCCCCTTTGGAGCGTAGCCTCATATTTACGTTTAATAACTTATTAAATCCTTGAAATTATTGCTAAGACAAACCCCTTTATCCATCGTGTGTTGTTTTGATTTTTATAGTTCCTTTGGATAAATATGAAAAAATGTGAATTTTCCCCTTTTATTTCTTACAAATGCTAACATAGCACTAACATCTAAGCTAGATGAAGTTCATGCACGGTGCTTGAAATCTGGAAAAATGTCTACAAACACTAACAGGACTGCATATACATCACCCAGAATTTATCAGCTACTTTGCTTTATATTAAATGTCATAAAACTTTTATAATTGATCCATCAAACAAATGACAAATATGACTTTAAACTGGGTGATGAATTGTGGATGTTTGTATGTGATCATTTATACTTGACAATTAAAAACAGGGTTTAAAAAATTAGTTTTTATTGTTGAAAGTCCAAAAATAGTTGGAATACATTTTATGTACACAGATATCTTATTGATCCATTCAGAATAAATTCTGAGTGAAGTAGAAGGTTGGTTGTGTTGTTTCTGTGAAGCTTTTGAGGTTTAATATTGCTAGAAAAAGGGACCAACCATCCATTTTCAGGACTTTCTCTATCCCTTTTGGGGTCACAGAGTTGCTGGAGCCTATCCTGGCTGTTGGGCGAAGACGTGGTACACCCTAAACGAGTCACCAGTCCTTTGGACTCACACTTATGACTCCTTTTCATCTGAGTAATCCAGATCGGGCCGGACTGGACTGGACTTTTGAGCGTCCATTTTTGGTCCATAGAAAAATGGGCGGAGCTTCTGTCGTCACACGATGTAATCCATTGATTGGTGGAAAGGAAGTGTCCGACCAACACTTTCCCCGACTCAAGATCCAAACTGAAAGACGGATAACCCCCAACCCCCACCGTCCTTTCTCTCTCACCCGACCCCCGCGGCCGAAGAGTGTCCGTTATCGATCCATGCTCATCAAAAACACTTCTGATCGCGCTTTGTAAAACATTTATTGGGGAACATTGGAGTATAGTTCTACATAAAGAGTTTTTTTTTTCTTTTTAACTCAGAACAATGGATTGTTCCTCCGTAGAGTCCGACTTCATCCATAATAAAAGCCTGCTCTGGATTATAATGATCCTACGCGGTTATCTTTTTCATTTTCCCTCTGTTTCTGAGTCTACTGATGCAGCTTCTCTTTCACTGTGGTCAAACCGTTTTGACGCACAGCTACGTTATCAGTCTACACCCCGCATGCGCTTTGATGGTCCAACGGAATTAATGGGAACACTAAGTTGAATTCCCGGACCATTTTAAACCGGCCATGAGGAGACTGGTCTGATCCGTACTGCTGAGTGGAAACGAGGTATTACATGCACACCTAGGGGCAATTCAGAGTCACCAGTTAATCTATGAGGCATGTTTTTGGACTGAGGGAGGAAGCTGGAGTTCAAACGCATGGATGAGGAGAACATGAAGCAGTTACTTCACACTGTGAGGCAAGTCCAATAACTATAAGGTCAGGGTCAAGGTGTTTAAAACCTGGAAAAACATGCACACACTCCGGAGGAATCACATTTAAACCATCCAGTAATATTTCGTCTCATTTGTTCACAGCTTTATAGTATCCGTGGGTCTTTATTAGGTGGAAAATAAAGGTGGTAACTATGTGGCTACCATCAGTGTCTCTAAGCGTTTCTATAAAACAATACTTATATAGTGCTGGTCAAGACAAGCAGATGTGAACACATAAACTCTGTTGTTGCCTTTCTAAAGGTGCAGTGACTGCAAACCTAAAGTGAAAACACAGAAACATGACGTCTTACTTCAAACCCAACCACGTCTTTGGAGATCTGTGTGAAATTCAAACAAAGCCAAGAGCGATGGTGATATTTTTAAAGGGTTCTGAGTATTCTTGTGTGGTTCATTTGCGATACGTTACCTGGTATCATAGGTGTCAGATTTACAGTCAAACTTGTAGGTGGGTTTGAAATTAAGCGGCCCTTCTTCAAACTCCTGCAGGAAGGGCTCCTTCTTCTTCATCATGATGAGCTGCAGGCACATGAAGTGAATCAGAATGTGTGTATTAATCTCAAACAGCAATTAGAACCATTGACTGTACATGAGAACTGGACTGAGTTCCAAACAGGAAGTAACCGCTGGTTCCAAGAAGCTAAAATCTCACAGACTTCTATTGAGAAATAAGCAGCTATTATTCACTCAATATATTTGTGGGGGTGTGGCCTTCCAACAAAATCACATCTGATTGGTGAGAGAGATTGCAATAGAAAAGCTGACTGAAACCATCTAGGACCAATCACTGTTTAGTGACGACGTCTGGCTCCAGTACGGGGAAAAATGGTGACTGATTGATGTCATGTCAGTGGAACTGGAAATAATACAATACAAGTTTTAATGTCACTATCCCTTCATACAAATGCATTACAGGAAAAATGAAATAGTGTTTTCTAGAACCCTGAGAGTGCAGGTTAAAAACAATAAGACAAATTCATTAAAATGATCCAGCACTGGAGTATAACCGGAGCCAGCAATGATGCACCAAGTCACCACTGGAGGCATACTCCCAAAACAAATCCACTTTTTGTGTAGAGCGGGAATACACAACTCCAGGCCTCCAGTGCCGCAGTGTCTGCATGAGTTCCAGATATCCAAGCCCTACTCGTGACTGATTACCTGGTTCAGGTGTGGATAAAATTATTAAATCTGATCAAGATGACGACAACCACAAAGTATCCTCAATCTACACAATATAAACTAAAGGGTCACATGACAACCTCTGACCAGAACTGGCCTACCTGGTCCTTGCTCCACAGCAGATTGAGACGTCCACTGTTGATGGACGACCGCAAAAAGTGCAAGCCGTGATCTTGGATCCGGAAGTTCAGATCCCCCAAGCAGAAAACCACCCTGAAAGAGAAGATCACCGTATCACCGTATCGTATGACATCGTGACCTGTAGACCACATCTGTGTTAGAGTTTCATCTCGGCTCTGACTTGTGGTCCAGGACGTTGGGCGTGTCAAACATGTCGAACTCCTGCGTCTCCAGGATGTACTCCAGCTCGTCCACACGCTGCAGGGCGTTGCCCATGTGAGCTGCAAGGTGGCAGTTGAGGAAACAAACCATGTGGCCGTAGAAGGAAAAACGCACGGACACTCCTCCTTTATTACCCTGGACCCAAAACACAGATGAGGATGACTTTAATCTGTCAATTTATTTAAAAATAGACACAAAAAAACTGCTTCTCATTGTGGTTAATATGTTACAGATACTACATGAAGTACTAAAAAATGTATTTTCATGGTACAGTGCTTTAATTTTAGTCTTTGTGTGTGAGTTCTGTTTTCTGGTCCAAGTTGGTGCACATTTCACTTCACAAACACAATGGTCGCTTCATAAAGACAGTCTGATGCCAGCAGGATTCCTGCTGTTTAATAATGTTCTGCTGCAAGGTTCAGGGCTAACTAGCGCCGGCGTTCACAGCTCTCACCCAGTAGCCGAAAATGCCCGTGCGAATGTAGGTGCTCTGGATGTTTCTGATGAAAGGGAGGTGCATCTGTTTGGCAAAAACCAGCAGAAGCAAACCCTGCATCCGCACAGAAGTGACCTGGAGACACAAGAGAAGCAGAAAGAGACTTTGTGGATTTTGAATTATTTGGCAGAAATTATTTAAATTAAACATCCACTCTTCTAGGTGAGATAAAGCACACAATTCTGAGCTCTAGGACGATCAAAACAGCTAAAAACTACAGATAATGCTCCCAAGTTATAAATTGAAAAAGCACTAAGGGTTAAAATGTTTTTATACTATAAAAAAAACATTTATTTAGAAGCATAGACGTTGACTTTTAAACATAGAAGTTTAAAAAAAAAATCCTCTTATGTTGAGCCAGCCCCTAGAGGTCATTCGAGGAAGTGCAACATCTGAGATTTTCAGGTTTGATTCAAAAACAAAAGCAGTTCTCTCTTTAGTTAAGGGTTTAAGGATCCGCTATGATGCAAATAATGTTTTTTGTGTTTTTAACAATTATATTGAGTTTGGGTCAAAATTGACCCATCTTTAAGTGCAAAAATGGGTCAATTTTGACCCAAACTCAACATGAGAGTAACAATTCTGATTGAAATTTGGTACTTAAGACATGGTAAAAATGTTTCTTTAACCCTCATATTGTGTTTGGGTCAGAACTGACCTGTCTTCAAGTGTAAAAAAGGGGTCAAATTCGACCCAAACACAATATAAGAGTTACAAATGTGATTAAGATTTGGCACTTAAAATATATTAAAAAAGGTTTTAATAAAAAACGTTATGTTGTGTTTGGGTCAAAATTGACCCGTCTTCAAGTGTGTTAATGGGTCAATTATGACCCAAACACAAAATAAAGGTTAAAAATACGATTGAGATATGGTATTGAGACATGGTAAAAATGTTTCTTTAACCATCATATTGTGCTTGAGTCAGAATTGACCTGCCTTCAAGGGTGAAAGTGGGTCAAATTTGACCCAAAAACAAAAGAAGGGTTAAAAATGCGATTGAGACATGGTACTTGAGATATGTTAAAAATGTTTCTTTAAAAAACCTTTATGTTGTGTTTGGGTCAAAACTGACCCATCTTCAGGTTCAAAAATTGGTCCATTTTGACCCAAACACAATATAAGGGTTAACCATCATATTGTGCTCAGATCAGAAATGACCTGTCTTGAAGTGTGAAAGTGGGTCAAATTTGACCCCAAAACAATATAAGAGTTAAAAATGCGATTGAGACATGGTACTTGAGATATGTTAAAAATGTTATTTATCCCTTATATTGTGTTTGGGTCAAAATTGACCCACCTTCAAATGTGAAAATGGGTCGATTTTGACCCGGACTCACAAGGGTTAAAGAACTGATAAAAAAATGACACTTGAGATATGTAAAAAATGTTTCTTTAAAAATTGGATTGAGATATGGTATTGAGATTTGGTATTGAGATATGGTGAAAATGTTTCTTTAACTCTTATGTCGTGTTGGGGTCAAAACTGACCCATCTTCAAATGTGAAAATGGGCCAACTTTGACCTGAATACAACATAAGAATTAAAAATCTGATTGTAAGATGGTCAAACTGTTTCTTTAAAAAACCTTAATGTTATTTTTGGGTTAAAAGTGACCCGTCTTCAAATGTGAAAATGAATCAACTTTGACCCGAACACAATTTACGAGTGAACGTTATTGTGGCATTTTTCTGATTATAGAGAACATCTATAATGAATATTAAGCACAAAATTGCACTTCTGAGTATTTCTTCAAAGAAATGGCTGTGAATCAGGAGCAGATGAAAAAATGTTGGTAAAAGAGCATATCTGTGATGTCAAAAATACACTGGGCGGGACACAAACTCCCTGCTAGCCCATTCTGAAACATCTACCCGACGACAACTAGATCCATGTACGTCTTCATTTCCTCGTCCATGGCTGGATAGCTCTGATGCTGCTCGCCATTTTTATTGTTAGTTTGGAGAAAAGCTAACAGGAGAGCATGTAAACAGAGAGCTCTCAGCAACTATGAGGATTACGGGGTTGCTCCGCCCACAATTTCTAATGAACAATTGCCAATCTGTAGAAACTATGTCCTATTTTTATTTTGGCCAATTAAAACACCACTGCTGTTAAAATCGATCAAAAGATGGTCAGTGTGGGTCTGTAAATGTTTTTAATTAGAAGTTTTACCTAAAAAAAAGGTAAAAAGTTTCTGTTTACCTTCACAAAGCCTTTAGATGCGAGTGTGTTCATGAAAAGGTGGCTCCAGGAATCCTCCCACATCAGGTCTGACATGAACTTCACTGGGGTCGCTCTCACTTCTTGCAAGCTATAGGTACAAAAACACAACAATAAAGCCCGACAACAAATCCAGGAAAGTGGTAAAAACCACAGAGACTAGTGTTAAATGACTAGACAGATATTGTTTATAAGACAGAGAAGATTACTGTTTGTCTACGGATGCAACAACTAAAAAAAAAACAGGAAAGATGGAGGAGCTGGAATGAGTTTGTATTTACTGTCAGGATAGATTGACTTTAAACAGACTGTATGTCTGTAGAGTTTTGGTCTCCAATGAAAACTTTTGCTCATAATAAGAGATAAAGGTGTTTTTTTTATTGTATTTTGTAAAAAAGAAGGAAAGTAACAAAAAATATATTTTTAAAACTCTTTTTTTATATAATGAAATATTAAAATGTAAATGAGTTTTGCTCCCTAATTACTGCAAAAATAAATCTTAATAAAGAAAAAAGATGATATTTCTATAGAAACATGTATTTTTTCTTCAGTCTTGGAAGAAAAACAATTATATTTATAACATTTTTCAATGGAAAAATGTTTTAGTTTGGAAAAAAAAAAAATTCTCTTAAAATAAGAATTTTTAGCAGAAATTGTTAAAGATTTTTCAAATTTGAATACATTTGAACTTTTTCCTGCAGTGTTATCTCACCCGATCACATAAAGGTCTGTGGGGGGAAGGGCATCAAGATGCAGCAGTGAAGTGACGTCTTCAGGAGGTTCTGCTGTGGCGACGTTCCAGGTCACCATGTGCAGCCTGCCGAAACACAACACAACTTTCATGTGTATTGCTGTCGATTTCCCCCCTTAGAAAGGTCAGAGGTCAAACAAGAGAAGCTTTGACAGCATCCTTTTCTTTTGAGGGAGTCCATGAATTCCTCCACCTGAACGCGTCCGTCGGCGTGAAGCGTCCACAGAGCTGGAAGGCTTCGTCCAGCCGGCGGGACACTTCCTCGCCGGCCTCATCGTCAGAGCTCAGGTCTTCGATGCAGGTCATCAGCTGGGACAGGCGCTGCCGGAGGACCGTTTTGGACCTGGAGCCCTGAGACGTGGAGCTGCCGGTGCTGTCTGAACGCCCCCGTGGGCCGTCTGGTAAAGAGTCCATCTTTGAAGGGAAAGGAAGTCCAAACGGGCTCTTCTTGTAGCAACAAATATGTAATGTTTTTTTTTTCTCAAAGTCTTGATCCAGTTGTAGGTCCTCCTCTCTGTTCCAGGGGAAGTGATGCAAACTGAGCTCTAGTTGGTGCCCGTGTGGTCACGCAGCGATGGAGCGACCTCTGACAAAGCCGCGGGGTCGACTCAGGAATGTTGGCAGGAGCCGGTCCGGTTTGCAGACGGACGTGTGAATGTGTGGGCGGCTGATCCTCCATCACTGTGAGCATTGTTGCAGAGGGTTGGATAACCCTTTAGATCCCCTGTAAGAGGTTTACTAGCAGCACTCCCGTTATTGGAACAATGCATGAAACCTCACTCATGCAGCAGGGGACAGAGCACAATCGCTTCAGATACGACTTGGCTTCAGTCCAGCCTCGGATAATGTAGGGAGGCTTTCAAAACCCAGAGATGGAGGAGGTTCAATGAAGTTTTGAACTTGATTAGTTTCCATTTTAGATAAAAAACTAAGGATGTGTTTCGGCGATACAATATGTATCGCAAATTAAGGGTGTGTATTCGATACACATCTCTATACATGGTCCACAAATCGAAACATTAAGGATTCGACTAACTTTCTGGTGAAACGACACAATTCTTTCACCAAAACCACTAAAATATAGATTCTTATTCATTTGGCATTTAAAGCTCTAAATAATAATGCATGGTATTTGATAGAGAAACGTATTCAGGTATTGACTTGGAAGAAGCAAACTTATGATCGCAGGTACATAAAAAGACAAAGACGATAGAAATAAAACTGAAAGAGAAACCACAGTTTTGAAGAAATCAATTACTGTATTTTCTGGAGTATAAGTCGCAGTTTTTTCATAGTTTAGCAAGTGGTGCGACTTATACTCAGAAGCAACTTTTTTTTTTTTTGTTTTGTTTTTTTTAGACATCAGTAGGGTCGTATTTATGTTATTTTCCCAATAAACACTGGTTTTCTTTTAGCGGTTGTTTCTGATCACAACCACTAGAGGCCACTGCATCTAAAGTATTTTTTACTGACGGTGGCAGAAGAAGAAGTGTCGTCCAAAACAAACATGGAAGAGAATCTGATTGTTTTCCTTTTATACTTTGATATTTTTCTTATAAAGAACAATAAATGAATGAAATGGTTTATTTCAATCAGGTCATAATACATGACATAACATATCACTTAATGAATCACAAGTAGATCGCTTGAAAGGGACTGGAAGGAAATATTTGGCAATATTTAAAGAACTATCACCAAATAAAGTATGGTGATATTTCACTGAATCGATATTTTCTTACACCTCTATCAAAAAATGAAATGTTTCTGATTAACTGATGCCGACAAAATTAAGTCGTGATCTGGAGAAAGGATGTGGAATAAACAATTCTGGAAAAATACGAAGACGGAGTGAACGACACACTTTTTGCCTTAAACTGTAAAATTGTGTTTAACATATTCTAGCATTTATCACAATATAAAGGAAATTATACTTAAAATAGCATTTCTGGGTGTTTTCAGTTTGTTGTGAATCAGGAAAAATGTTTGAAAAAGAGCTTATTTGCGACATGAAAACCTCCCATCCACTTGATGATCATCATTTACGTGTTTTTTTATGGTCTTTTATGTTTTTACATTATGAAGTTTTTGTCGTCTAACTTGTCATGGGAAGGGGAAGTGAATTTCTAATGTAGCAAGAGCCTCTCTGCAGAAACTATGTTCTAGAAAACGACACAGTTTGGCAAAAATTCATAATTATGATTAAAAGTCCACTTTTAAAATAGATTTAAAAATATCAGAGTGGGTCTTTATGAAAATAAATTGCAACATAACTTTTTAGAAATAGTTAAATCAACTATCTTTCATGTTTTATAAAGAATTTAAAGTCAAAAGTTGTGTAAAAATTATGAAAATGATCTATATTTATAACTAGAAGATGAAAATCTTCAAATCAGCCCAGATTATCCTGGCAGCTCACGTCTCACAGTCACATGCAGAGTTTCAGGCACATTCCTTCACAAGTTTAAGTGGATAACTGAGCCGCTGGTAGGAACTGTTTACCAGAGACTTAGAATCTGGATTAACAAGCTGCTTACAAAGATCAGATCATTCTTTTTTCCGGATCATTTTCATTTTTATTTTCATTTTTTTCCCAGTATCCCTTTCTGCCGTCTCTTACCTGCAGCCGTCTCTCCCACCAACGGGAAATCCTCCAGCACTCATTTTTTTTAGAATCCTGCAGGCACATATAGAGGAAAAGGCTATTTTTTTATTTGTTAATGTGGAGACAGTGAATAAAAATCCTGAAAGCGCATAATCACATCTGATCACTGTTAGGTTTAGTCGTGTTAGAGAGAAAAGTCTCCTTTAAGTGCAGCTATGGAGACAATCAGGATTCTAATGTGCTAAAATTAAAATAAAACTCAACTAAAGTTTATACATGAGTGAAAAAACAATGTTTTTTTATTATTTTATTTTATTTTTATAATAATGTTAATTATAGACCAAAAAACAAATATTTCCCTAAAATAATGTTGTGATCAGAGGTAAGATTTTAAATAAAGACCAAAATAAATCTTATTTTTTTATTGTTTTGTCTGAAAATATTCTTTTTTATAACCTTCTTGCTAGTAATAAAAAAAAAAAAAACCATCAAACTATGGTAAGAATTTTAATAATGTTCATGTTTTCTTCTTGTTAAGCCAAAAACTTGATCAGCATCTTCTATTTTTAATATTGTGGACCCAAGCATAAAGACAAATAGTAAAAATGTCAACATTATGGATCTTTTTTAATCTGATAATAATAAAGTTTAGTTTAAAAGAATGAATATTATAAATCTGAAGGCTGAAACAAACAGTGAATAATGCTTAGAATTATAATTTTGAGTTTATGCAAAGCATTCTAAAAAAAACTTCACACAAATCATTTTAAATGATAAAAAAAAATCATTTATGAATGTTTTTAATGCAAAAATAAGAGCCGGTTGTTTATTTGATAGTTTTGCTCATGTCCACCAGGTGGCAGTGTTTCATTTTATGAGGAAGTTTCCAGTGTTCTTGGAGTGGAGAACTGGACAGACGTTCATTTGTTGATGAGACTGAGCAGTGAACTCACGTAGAAATATGTAGAGCACCCTTACTGTGTTAGCCAGCACCGCAATGATGCAGATCGAGTTTTTACAAACCCTAATGCTAATAAAATCTACCGATGTGAATACATTCTGTACGCTGGACAAGATCTGCCACTGCAGCAAGAAAAAGTAACTGTACAAACAAAAAAGATCGGTGGAAATAGAAAGAAATGATGTAAATAGAAAGAAATGCATCACTGTAAATATAAAATAGAAGATTATAGTTTTATTGTGAAAGTACAACAGGGGTTTTATTTAGAAAACCTGCTTCCTGTTTCTCCAGCTCTTTACAACAAAATTGAGCGACTGGAAATAGAAGTACTGTGTAAAGCTTGCATTACAGAGCGACAAATGTCTAACGCAGAAATAACAGAAGTGATGTAAACATTCTGATTGATTAATTAATCAATTAATCTATGTTTGTGTCAATACAATGGAGATGCACCACAAATGGTCCAGTGGAAATCAGTACGTGTTCTTTTTAATATTTTACTCTCAAGAATTCACTTCCATTGTGGCTTTTTTGTTTGCAGCTTTTTTTATTTGTAGAAATTCTTTTTTGTTTGCAAAGTTACTTTTTTTGCTTCTATGGTGGGTCTCGGCCACTGAAGGTTTCTGAAGGGCTTTTCCTGTTTTTTTTCAAAATGGCTGCCTCCATGAAATCTCAAAAACACTTTTGGTGGGAAAAAGTTTTAGTTAATTTTCCAGACTTAGTGGTGAGAATAAATCATCTGTCTATTCATTTTTTTTAAATGACTGCATTGAAAGAAGGAGAAAATGGTTTATTCTTAATATCACAGTTTGTATCAAATTTAGGACAAAAAATTTCATGAATATTTAATATTTTTGCTTCTGAAATTAACATTGATGTGAGTAAAATTTAAATAAATATTGTAATTGATGCGGTCTATATTTCATTAAAAAAAAGAAAAACAATATACTAAATTATTTTCATGGGTTTGAAAGGGTTAAAAAAAGCTTAATTTTGGAAAAAGTGAATTTTTTGTCAATTATTTGATGTAATGGGCTTTATGGTTTCTCCCATTTTCTGTAATTAAAAAGTGTAAAGTGTAAAAAAGAATTTAAATAAGAAAAAAGACTTCAGAACAAATGGATTGAATGAATGAATGATTAAACACCAAACTCATCGTGACTGAAGGAGCTCAAACAATTCTTCACTTTAACAGATTTTGTCTTACAAAATGTCCTTATTTTAGATCAAACTTCCCAAATATTGAACATTTTAAACATTTAAACTTTTTCCAAACAAAGTAAAGAATTAAGTAGGTTGTTAAACATTTTGGATTGAAGCTAGACTCACATCATCATTAAAGTCATTCAAAGCAGAAGTCCTACCGTCAAGAAGATGTTGGAAATCTCTTTGTTCTTCTCTGTTGTTGGTTTTCCGTTTTTCATCAGTTTTCGGTGCTGCTGTGTTGTTTTCAGCTGATGCCCTTTTGGATACAAGTTTCTTTCACACACACAACCACACACCCCAACACACACACACACACACTCCACAACAGACTTAGACCATAACATCGGATTAAACTCCAATCCCAGGTTGACCAATCAGAGAGTTTGCATGAATAGACATTTCTGTTTGACTGACGCACAATCTTTAGTTAGAAAAAGACTCACTTTGTGTTGAAAAGTAATCCTCAACTTTCTCAATAGTGTGGAATGTGTTTGGTGCTGTAATTAAGTTCTCGGTTTTTTCTATGAGGCTTTGGAAAAAATAATTTGCACTGATTTACTGTTTAGAGATTTTATTTTTACTATTTTCTTTATATATATATACTGTATATATACAGTATATATATATATATATATATATATATAATGTTAAGAAAGAAAACAATCTGTTTAGGTTGAATCCATTGCATTTAGTCAAAGGAGTTTTAAAATGAAACAGGAAAATGTTGAATACTCATATAGTGGTATTAAAATTAAGTGAATAAAAAAATTAAATTTAATCAAACTCCTTTTTTAAGTATGAAAGAGATTTGCTTGCTTTGCTTTACACACACAATCAAATCCAAAGATCATCTAAAAGTCGTGTTTAAAGGGTGGATCTTTGACAATCTCTGAAGCTCTGAAGTCAAATCAGGTCTTTTTATTAGATTTCCCCCAAAGAAACTGGACAAAATCAGGGAAAAAATCAATAAAAACCTAAACATGTGTGCTAATTAATCTTAAAAATAAAAATAAAAGTGCATCACTGTGTGTATCTGTGATTGCTGCTCGTCCGGACGCATCCAAACCAGTTTGTGAATGTAAACTTATCCATGTGTGATATAAAAGATAGTAAAGTTTAACTGTTTTACACAAAGAAAAAGAAGAAAAATGTGCAAAAATCTATTTTTTCCCTGATACTTTCAGAGAAAAGTACCTTTTATTCATTTTAAATTGTTTCATTTGCTTTGCATTGTGGTCTCTTTTATCTTTATACTTTTTATTCATAAATTTGATCTATTAAGAACCATTCCATCAGTACATTTTCATCAAATCTATGTCTAAAGGGAAACTCCAACTTCTTCAAAGCACCTCTGCTAACGTACCACCTTTGAGCCTGCATGTATTCTGCAGGAACTATTAGGTAGACGGTCTGCAGGATTTGTGACCACATACTTTCATGCACACACGTTTGTACGCTTTAAAGGGTTGGCATTTAAGCGGAGAAGGTCAGCCGGCGAGCAGCTCTGCACCTCACATATGGTGGATGTGAGCATTCAGAGACATGAAAGTGGGATTGAAATGAATATTTTACTCTGTGAAATACACATTTCTGTTTGCTTCTTTATTACAATGTATTACAAAAATTCTATAAAAAAAAAAAAAAAATATTTGCAATTTAGCCGTACTTTGGCAGGTGTGTTATTTGTAGAATTATTTACAGCATATTAGTTAACTTATTCTTCTTAAAAAATCATTTTGTTGAAATGTAGTCATTAAACAAACTGGCATCCAAAGGGTAAGAACTAAATACATGAAATTATATTTAATTTTACTCATTAATGTCTTTTTTGTTGTTTTGGATCTGACATTTAAGTCTGTTTTTTTCTTAAAATGGATCTTTCAAAATTAATATTGATCGTATTTATTTAAAAAAATTAAATTCTTGCAGGTTTTTTTTTTAAAAGCAGAGACTTTTTTTTTAATAAAAGAAAAATCACAATCAGTTCACACAAGAACACAGAAACTTCAGTTGCTTAATTCCATTTTATTGTTTCTTTACATCTCCGATTTACAGAAGTGTTATTAGAGAAGATGACCAAAAGGCACAAATTCACAATAAAATAAAGAAAATGGGAGACCAGATAACAGGAGTGAGGGAGATTTAAAAACATTTCGGGGGTAATTATGGAAATATTTGGTTTCCTTATACTCTGATTTTAGAAATTACAGAATCTATCAACAGATTTCTATGAGATTGTCTCTGTCAAAACACCTTCTCTCACAAATCTGCATGTTCAGGCTCCTAGAATGGAAAAAAACATCCTCATTTGAACATTTTTGTTACCCCTCCGTGAAGCTAAAAAGTCCAGCAGCCTCGTAGGTTTGATAGAAGATGCTTGCAGACAAAAGGAGGGCAGATCCCGAATGCTTTGAAGCTTCGCTTCGTGCTCACCCCCAAGCTTAATTAAGCCTGCCGCTCCATGTTTCAGTGAGAGAAGCAAGAGTTGCTCAGAGACTGACAACAGAGATACAACAACATTCAGAACAAAAATATATTCATACACTGTCCTGCCAAAGAGACGTCTCGCAAAGGAGTCTTTGAACTATTGAAATATGGATTTAAATCTTTGAAAACTTCCAAAATTTCTACACATTCTAGCAGCTGCAGCTTAATTTTTAGACAACTACATGGTGGTCTAGGATTGTGGCTGGACAGCAGGATCAAGGAGGGCTTGCTGCACGTTTGGCAGGACAGTTTCATCTATATATGTGTGTTCATCTACATTTATTGATTTTACTATTTACAAGGTCAGTACATACAGTACGTCCACAGATCTCCATGATTTGATTGGTAGCCTCACAGACACAGAGCAAGATGATTGATGGAGAAGACATGGTTGAACGTTTAGGGTCGGTGGTATTTTCAGACAGAAAATGGAGTTTGTCAAAGCGAAATAATTATATAACTGAACCATAAATGTTGCATCATTTTATACCAATTGTGCAATGAAAAAAATCCCCAAAAGTTGATTTATTTTGAAAGGAGAAACCTAATTGAAATATTAATAGATTTCTGAAATTGATGAGAAGTTAGTAATGAATCTCGCCAAACCTTCCATGTTTTATGCACTTTAAAGTCTTTCTTTTTTCTTAAAAAAAACCCTCATAAGTGGGCCTTATAAGCCAGAAAGCCTCATACAAAGATTAATTATGATTGTGCTTGATGTTAAAAGCAATTTTGAGAAGTACACAGCATTTTCAACATTTTTGTCTTTTTATAGGTTGGGAACAATATTGGGCGTTATTGTAAATTCGCTAACGCGGCTAACTTGTAGCTAGCGTCAGACTGTGTGTTTTTACGTATTAGCTACAAGATTGTTAGTTAGCGTAGTCACAGTTTGTTTTAGCGATTTCCGTCAGTTTTTTAAAGGTTGAAAGGTTGAAAGTTACTGATTTTGTAAATATGCTAACATGGCTAATGTGTAGCAGTGTCAGAATGTGTTTTTTTATGAGCTACTAACAAGGTTAGGAGTTAGCATACTAAGAAAAACATTTTTTTTTTTAGTCAAATCAGACTGTTTTTTTTTATCAGTTGTAAATCAAGGTTGGGTGTTTTGGCAAATATGCTAATGCAGCTAATTTGTAGCAATGTCCGTGCGTTTTCACGTGTTACTAATAAGATTGGTAGTTAGCAAAGTCACAGTAACGCTTGTTTTAGCAGTAGCCTATGGTTTGTTGGGGGTTTTTTACGTGTTGTAAACAAGGTTGACAGCTGCTGGTATTGTAAATTCCGATTACACAGCTAATGTGTAGCAGTGTAAGACTTTTTACGAGTTACTAGCAAGGTTAATAGTTAGCATAGTTACAAACATTTTTTTTAGCCGTATCAGTCTGGTTTTTATGAGTTGCTAACAAGGTTGGGTGTTATTGTAAATATGCCAATGCGGCTAATGTGTAGCGGTGTTGGGCTACGTTTTTTTTATTTAGTACTAACAAAGTTGGGAATAATGTTTGTTTTAGCCCTATCAGTCTGGTTTTTTTGAGCGTTGCAAACAAGCTTGTGAGTTATTGTGAATAGGCTAACACGTAGCGGCGTCAGACTGTAATTTCTACGTGTTACTATCAAGGTTAGACGTTAGCGTACTCACGGTATCGTTTGTTTTACCTATATCACTTTGTTTTTTTAAGTGTTGCAAACATGGTTGGGAGTTATTGTGAATAAGCTAACGTGGCTAACATTGTAGCATCTTTAGAATTACTGTGAACACAGTTAATAAAGTCTGACTGACGAACGTATCGCTGACGCTTTTGTTTTGCTTATAGCGCCATATAGTTTGGAGACATCATTCTGAAAATGGACCATTTATTGACGGTGCATCTTATAATCCAGTGCGCCCTACAGTTCGAAAAATACGGTATCTCTAACAGGTCAATGCCGCCTTAAATTTTCAGAGCTTGAGCTCTTTAATCCCCAATAATTGCCAAAAAAAAAAAAAAGCGCTTAATCGGAACAGATTTTTTTTTAAAAAAAGGCTAACATTCAATCTGACTCCAAATACATGTGCAGAATTATCCTTTTCAAATATAAATTTTTACATATATATAATCGTATTTCTAAAAATAAAAAATAAATAGAATTTTTTTGATTTACTATTATTTACAGGCAAAAAAATGAATTTATGTCAATAAACTCGCGAAACATGATTACCTTTAGGGCTGTTGATGCAGGAATTATGGGAACCAAGGGCTGTAAAGCATTATGTGATTGGATTTTTACCACAACATTTAAGGTTTTTGTAAAGTAAGACAAAAGAGGCCGAGACGACGTGAAGGAAAAGGAGCAGAAAATGTCTGGTGTTCCTTTTTTTTTCTTTTTAACCCGGCTTAGCACCATCTCTCCTCAAAGATACACTATTGTGTGTAGCTCAGATACATTCATTCACACTTAACAAAAACACAACACACTAATGTTTCAGATCGGAGAAAAAAAAGTGAATCACTTCATGTAAAGACAGATGAAATCAAACCAGCGCTTAAAAAGTTGTTCCTCAGCAGCGTAGTTGCTCTTCAGCTAGACCTCTGCTTTGCTAATACTGATCTCACAGAACAGAAGAGTCAGATAAAATCACAACGATGAAAAAGAGACCATCATGTCATGACAGTTATTGCTATCGCTGGATAAGACCATTTATCCACTGGAGATGACCTAACGAGCAACAGGACGAGGGTTTTGGATGTCAAAGATTCATGGCGGTTTTCGTCGTCTCCACACGTTATTTTCGTGTTTGCATTTCCACATTTTCCATCACTGCATGTTCAAGAAGCAGCAAAATCATCACTGAAGAGCTAAAACAAATGTGTTTTTTTCTTTTTTTTCTTTAATGGCTGGAAACCGTACAATGCCACAGAAACACACACAAGCACACCAACACACTAACATAAGCGTGCACAGGCACACGGACTCACGAAGCAGCAGAAAAGGTTAACAAATGCCTCAGCATGTGGAAGCAGGTCCAGGGAGAGGAGAGGATTTCCTTTCTGGTCAGTCAGAACAGAAGCGTCGAGCGGTTTCTATGCTCTGGAATTGGACTTGAAAAGCAAAACCCAAGTGCTGCGTGCAGCAAATAAAAAGGATTTACTACGAACACACACACACACACTCACACAAACGAATCACAAAATCTGGACAAAAAGAGGAAATGAGAATAAACATACGGACACACCTACAGAACTTCAGACGTTTTAAAAATTGCTTTGCGTGTCTGTGTATGTGCATACAATTCCCCTCCCCTCTTAAACTATATATTTATATACACTGTTTGTATATCTCAAGTAGATAAATTATACTATTCTCTGTAGTTCAGGATAAGCAGAGAGAGAAGAAGAGGAACAACTGACAAGATCTATGCCGAAGGCTTCAGAGTATACATTTGGACACTAGGTGGACAAATCAAGTAAAGAACGGATGGGCCTTAAGGAAGGAAGGACTAGGTGGAAGAGATCAGCTGAATACTGAGAGTGGGTTGGGTCCAGATCCTTGAATACCAGATTCTACTGCTGGAGGTGGGTTTTGGACCAGCCAGTCAGATGTTGAGACAGTTGAGATAAAGGAGGATGTGAATCCGCTGGTGTCTGGGTATTCTGGTCTGGAATGCAAGACAGAAACAGAAAGGGGACAGCTTCAGACAAATGGTACTTCGTGAGCCCGAAAAGTCGACATAATAGGAAAAAGGGGGTGGAGTTAGAATTAACTCAAGCTGTTTGACTGATAATGTGTGTAATTTTGATGTAAAATCTAAATACTAAATGCCAATGAATAGTCTATTTTTGAACTTCTGTTATATGGCACACCAAGCTATAAGGCACATTGAGCGAGACAAAAGAATCATAGACAGGTCCGCCATTCATGCTTTTTTAACTGCTTTCACAGTACTTTTAGAATATAACATGCTACATGATAGCCACATTAGCATATTAGGAATACCTATAACTCCCAATCTTGTTTGCAATACATAAAGACACAGACTGATAGCCTACCGCTAAAGCAAACCTTACTGTGGCTATGCTAACTCCCAACCCTATTAGTAACATGTAAAAAAACTATCGGACTCCGCTACATGTTAGCTACATTGGCGTATTCACAATACCTGAAATTTCCAACCATGTTTGCCCACAAGCAAACAAGCAGACAACGCTAACTCCCAAACTTATTAGTAACATGTAAAAAAA
>NC_050525.1:14922903-14932804 GCF_002922805.2 Oryzias melastigma
TTTTTTTTTTTTTTTTTTAATGTCTAACCTACTTTAATCAAAAATAATAAAAGGAAATCCTTACTGTGATAACTGTAGATCCAGGTGAGGAGAAGGAAGAGCAAACATAAATAAAGTACAGTTAAAAAACAGTAAAGATATTTATCAGTTTCAAATCAAACATTAACAGAAGAATTGTAGTCACGATGATGTGTTTTTTTTAGACTTTGCAAGTATCTTCAGCTGACATTTGTGTGTGACAGATGGTTGTTCTGCAGAGTGTATCGCAGCCTGAAAGGCTCAAATGTTAGAAAGGCTCTTCTAACTGAATGTATAGTAAATTATTTAAGTGCTCCTTCAAAGGTGAAAGAGACGGAGACACACAGGGAACAAACAGGAGCGACAGCAATCCAGGCAGAAATACTCTGAGGAACAGAGCCTTGTTTTAAAAAGGTGTTGTAAAATCGAAAGATAAACTTTGAAAAAATAATTCATATTTTAATGTAAATGTGTGCTATTTTAGTGTGTTCATTTAGGCATGTTTACACACCTGTGCGACAGTATGGATACGCGTTCCAGGCCTTCTCGTGAATGTTGAGAGCCGAAGAAGGAGCCAACATTCTAACAAATGACGGCACTTTACTGCAGGAAACAGAAGCAGCGACAGAAAAAATCTGTTATTGGGATTTACAGTAGGTGTTTTTAAGAAAACTGTCACACTTAGCACAACGGACACTCGCAGATTACATTTCTCAATACTTGCTGAATCATACATTTATTGCAAAACCTGAGAATAGATGTTGACATTTGTTTGCTCACTGTCCATACACTAGGGTACGTGTCTATATAATGAATTCCCATTTTTTTGTGCAACCAATTTATATCTATTCAAGCTGTTGGCTGTAGTGTTATTAATGTTACTATTATTTATTTATTTTTTAGACGGCTGTAAATCAACATAAAAAAACGCGAATAATATCAGTGCATTTACTTTTTCACAGATTCGCTGTATTTACTTTTAAAACCACAATATGATTGTTGCAAATATATATACATATATGACTCAAGACTTCCGTTGTGCCTTTACAAAGGCCGAATCTGAATTCTTCCTCTACCCCTCCAGCTTCTCTCTATCCCTCTAATTTATAGAGGCATTTGGAGCTGTCGTGGTGTCCTCACTTGTTGTTTTTTAAAGGGAAATAATAGTGACTTAAGGCTGGTAGGGCGCCATGCTGTGCCGCGGAGGAAAAACGCATTTCTTCATGTGGGTGCGCTCTGAAGCACAGAAGTTCACATTCAAATGTAAGTAATAACTTTTGTTTTAGCATGACCTTTTTACTGCCAGCCACACGCTAACGTAGATGACCAGCGACTATTGATGACGTCATCGAGTAGTAGTAATGTCTGAATTTGAAAAAAACTATTTTTCCAGTGTGAAATAGTCAAGATAAAGGAATCTAAAAATCTTGAAATGCACTGTTTGCATGAAGCTAGCTGTATCTAACAGTTAGCTAATGGCTTCAAAGGTGCAAAAATGTTATTTATTTTTTAGTTTAATATCCTGTGACATTGATTGAATATAAAAGTATATTTAACCAGAAATTATTTCTCTAAACTGTGACTGTTTTAATATTTCAGCATATGTGGAATATTCATGATAAAAGCATTTAAAAAGTACAAAATGTATTGTTTGCAAGCAGCTAACATGAGCTAACGGTTAGCTAATTGCAGCAAAGTTGTGAACGTGTTTTTATTTAATGTCATGCAGCATTGATTTGACTTGAAAAAAGATATTTAATCAAAGAGAATTTCTCTAAAATATGATCTATTATTTTACTACGTTAGCATGTGGAATATTCAAGATAAAACATCTAAAAGATATTAAATGTACCGTTTGCATGCAGCTAACTGGTTAGCTAAAAAAATGTATTTAATAAAAGGTAAGCTTTCTAAACTGTGATCTATTATTTTAATATTTTATCATATATATGGAATATTCAAGATACAAGCATCTAACAAAGCATGAAATTCACTGTTTAATGCAGCTAACTGTAGCTAACGGTTAGCCTTTCACAGCGAAGTTGGGAAATTTAATGTCCTGCAACTTTGATTTGACTTTAAAAAGTATATCTTATCAGAGATAATCTTTATTAAAACGTAATTTAGTATTCTACTAATCTAGCATGTAGAATATCCCAGATAAAAGTATGAAAGTACAGTTTGCATGCAGCTAACCATAGAAAACAAATAGCTAAAAAAAACAGTTTATTCAATCAAAGGTGATCTCACTAAACTGTGATCTATTATTTTGATATTTTAGCATATGGAATATTCAAGATATAAGCATCTAAAAAGTATGAAATGCACTGTTTCATGCAGCTAACCTAAGCTAACGGTTAGCTAAATGCAGCAAAGTTTTGAACGTTTGTTTAATGTCCTGTTAGTTAGCCATCAAACCTTCAAGTAATCCACTCCAAATTAGATAAATATAAGAGCTCACAATATGCCAGTGATAAATAATGGAATTGATGGACAAATGAATTAATTATTTCCAAGTGAACTTCCTATGAACTGCCTGTGTATCATTCTGTATCTGAAAAGTGCATTTATATGGAACTCCTCTCACCTTTTACATCCCAGGATACACTGACCTACTCACTCAGCCCCTTTCTTGGTCTATAAATGTTTAATTGTTTTATATTATATACTGATACTAGTATCTGCATCAACAACAATACGAAAGTTAAAGGTTTTGTTCATTAGGAGGACCGTGGAGGCCGGGCGGGTTTGAACCACATGACAAATGGCTGCTGCCTCATAACCATCTGCTTCCCCATTCCTCTCTATAAAACGCTTACCTTTGCAAATGGTAAATTTTGTGTGTGTACTGGCCCTTCTCTCCTTCTTTCTCATAGGGCTCATTTTTTAGCACCTCCACTCCTTCACCTCCACCCGTCTCATTCTTGCTGGCTTCAGCCACTGAGTACAGTTGGCCGACCTGGTACTGAAAAGCAAAGAAAAAGGGGATTTAGAGAGAAGTAAGAAAACAAGCCTAACTCTCATATTGTGTCTGGGTCAAAATGGACCCGTTCGGGTCCATTTTGACCCAGACACAATATGAGGGTTAGGCATGTTTTTACTTACGTTGTTCCTCACATTTTACTCTCTTCATTTTTATCTAAAAAACAAACTCATTCCATATATTTTAACACTTTTCTGTTGAATTTGTCGATAAAATGCTGGACCTGGTTTCTTTTTTTCTCAACATCCCACTTTCTTGCATCCTCCTGATCCCGGCTGTACAATGGCTTCATTCATTTCCTAATCACTTCTAATCTATTATAAAGCAACACCACAAAGGAGGCCCAACACTAATGGGAACACAAAGGTGTTATTGATCAGTGCAGCTTGAATTCTTCCATTGTTTTCTTTTTCTGTTTTTGTTACCTGCAATTCAGTAAAATCTAATTAGAGAGGTTTCTTCTTATAAGTCTTTACGACACAATTCAATTTCAGCCTTTATTTCAAGTAATAGCTGCTATTTAAGAGTGTGAAGAAATAGCTTAAATGTATACAAAGAGGCATTCAAAGACCTTATAAAGTGTGGAATATGTGGTGATGGAGGAAAAATATTACTGCTCTATTTCATCCAATCTAAATTAATTGTGGAATGGACGTTTAACATTAACTGTAAGAGTTTTCGAGAACAAGAGAAGAAAAATTCACACTTTTAAGGCTGATTTTGATACGATAGGAAGAGAAAAAGAGATCGCTGGCAGACAGAAAATCAAATTTCCTATTCATTATTTCTGTAGAACTGGAAAAAAAAACATTTATTTATTTAGTTCTGTCTGTTAACATTGTCATAGAGGAAGCTAAAATACTCCTCATCAGCTCTTCACGAACTACACTTCATCATAAAGTCACAGTATTGCGATATTGGTGCAGATAGATCCTATATTATCCATCGGTGGTACAGAATGTGATAGATGTCATAATGGTAAAATGCAAACTGAAACTTACTTCTTCCACAGAGATGGGTAGAAGCACTCGACTGAAAGAAAAAAGAAAAAATAGGAATTTTAAAAGATGAAAATTAACAAACTTTATTAATGCCAGACAATCCAAATTGAACAAAATGCAGAATTGGGTCATGTTTCACATGTCATATATTCTTTAATTTTTATTTTGTTTTATTTTAATTATTCTTACAGATAATTAAGAGCCTAAAGGTAAGAAAGAAATTATACATTACCATTTCAATTAAATGGAGATCATCATCTATTAATGGTATTTTTTCCATTTGGACCAAATCATTTTTCACATGTCATTACACAAGACAAAGCAGAAATTAAAAATGTTCATTAAGTCACATTAAAATGATGTAAAAGCACATGAAAAGTGGTTGTGTGTCAAAGCTTTTTGGGCTTTTATATCTTTAGGAAAGGCTAAAAACTGTTTTTTTCAATGAATAAACATAGAGTACTCTGCACTGTTGCTTTGGTAATAATGTGAAGCCATCGTAGAAACAAGAAAATTCACCTTACAGAATAAGGATGAGCAACTTTGATAGTGACTGCAATTAGGTGGATTGACCTTATTTAAAATACACCCACACATACAGTATATCACCACAGACATGTGTGATCATGCAAATCCATACTCTACATCTGGGATCTTGTGTCCTCCAAGCTTAAGCCCAATTCTGGTAGCTGCTCTTTGAGCATCAAATGTAATGTAATAGTGTTCTGCTCTTGACTTATTCTTTATTATAACCCACTGCGTTGAAAATTTTATTTTCAGTGATTTTAACACTTTCTTGTAGCATTTTTAAGCATAAAATAGCATTTCTGAGTATTTGTTAGTTTAAATAACTTTAAATCCAGAGTAGATTTTAAAAAGAACCGTTTAAAAAACATTGTAGCTGTGACATAGAAACTACTACGGCAAGCCACAGGCGCTCTAATATGCTCCATTGCAGAAAAATAGTTTTTTAACAAATACGTCTTGATTTTCCTTGTCCGAGATTAAATCAGACCCATAACTGTGTGGTTGGATTGCTGCGACATTGCTCGCCATTTTTGTTGTACCACTAATGTTAGGGCGGAGTTGTAAGCGTGCTAGCGTGTAAACCAGGGGTGTCAAACTCGTTTTGGTTCTGGGGCCACATTCATTAATTTTTTTCTCAGTCGGAAAAAATGCCCTAAACAACCTAGTAACCTAATCACTTATTATTACATTGTTTAATATAATTATCTCTTGATCTCCGGTTTTGTGTTTCCTTTGCTTCCCCTAGTGGCGGAATTGCGCATTACGGTCATTTCTTTAAAGAACCATAACTCAACACAGGAATGGGCTAGAAACTTGCTATTTTTTAAACATCCTTATTTGTTTTTCTCTTAACACTAGGCCAGATTAAATCATCTGGTGGGTTGTATACACCCCACTCTTATTCATTTATTTGACCGGGACATTGCACATTAAAAAGCATTGCTGCCAATGAACCAGAGTTAGCTTGAGAGCTTTTTTTCATCTGCTGTCCCTGGACTGATGATAAAATTGTCTCCCTATAAAACCATAAACCAGTGGTGTAAACAGAGAGCTCTCAGGGTTGGGGAGGGGAAATGGGGCGGGGTTGCTCTGCCCACAACTCAGAGACAAACTTTTAATCACTTTCTGCAGAAACTATGTCTTAAAAATTGATGCAGGTTTTAGGATTTTTGCTAAAAACAGCATAATCCAAAAAACACTTTTACAATAGATCAAAATATGATCGGAGTGGATTAATGTAATCCGAGTCCAACTCTTGGCTGGGATACAAGATGCTCCAAAGGTGTAACATATTCCATGAAATAATCTTGCAAAGTAAATAATGTTCACGCTACATTAGTGTAATTTAATTTAGTGTGTGGAAACTCAACACCTCCCAAAGTTTTGCTTTTTGTGCTCCTTGTATCTCATTTACTTAAAAAGATCAGGTGTCAGTGTTGCTTCAAAAGAGCAAACAACTGTTTTTTTATCCACTTTTCCTTCCGTCCTTATAAAACTAAGTCTTGTGTTACCGTTTTTTAATATCTGTGGACCAATGTGGGTCAGTGGTTCAGGTGAGCAAACCACCAGTATGGATCAATTCTTGAGTCTCCTGAGGATCCATGAGAGTTTAAAGCTCTGGCAGCTGACAGTCTAAGTGCCATCAGCTCTCCATCGTGACCATTTTAATCACTTCTCACACCGACTGTCGAGGCTGTTAATCGCTGCAGATATCCAGCCGTGCCATCTCTCGGATACTGTAAGCCTTTTTTTATTTATTTATTTTTTTTTTGTGATAGACCATTTATTGATTGAATCCATTTAAAGGAAGGGGGATCAAGACAGTAATTGGTGTAAAGGAATAGGGCTGTATATCACTGCCACTTTGCCAAATCGATTTGGTTCCACAAGGTCACGACTGGATTTGATATTTGATTCAATGATCAATCTTTTTTTTTTCTTATTACGTTTTTCAACCCAAATAGAAGTTTAAGCTGAAGAAAGTTGACTAATTACATTTAAAATAACCACTTTTGTTACAAAAAAGGCAAAAAACAGTAAATCTGCTGCAAATTAACCTATTAAAACTCAGTTTTATGGATAAATGTGACTAAAAATAAGACTGGAAGTAACATTTTATTAACTTTTTTAGCACTTTCTTGAGATATTTTTTGCTCTGATGCCTGAAAATGAAGCAATTAGTACAAAATGTGATATTTTTTCCCTAAAGAGGCCAGTGTGATCTCAATGTTCTGATCTCATTTCACATATAGGCCTCATCAGAGCCCCCCCTCACCCAAACAACCTGTTAAAAATCCTCCACATGTTCATCCCGCAGAGGCCTGACATCCTCCCCAAACCCTCTTCCTCCACCTGCCTTCTCCTTCAGCTGATGCAAGCATCCCTTCATCCTGGGACATTCTGCTTCTTTTCATCCCTCCGGAGCTGAGCGCACGCACGCACGCGGGGCTGCTGCTGCTGCGCTCCATGGCGCGTTTCACCTTCACCATGGCGCATCAATAACATGGCCTCACTGGCACGGCGCGGCACGGCCCGGCTTATTCCCCTCAGCTGTCATTTTCCAGACGCACAGAAAAGCGGATTTTTTAGACGTGAGGTTCGGATGTGAAGGCTGGGATACGTGAAGGGCATCAACGGATGCTGATGCAACAACAGCGCCCCTGCTTTCCCCTTTTCCTTTTTTTAATCATCCAGATTCATGAAATGACTGATCGCGAACACAGAGTCCTGAAAATTGAGATCTCTCCCCCCCAACCCGCCACTGCTGTAAATCCCCCTCCCGGGCTACAATGTCAGCGCAAAGAGCGCGTCTAACGCGCGCCCGGATCCGGACACTTACTATTCCTTTATCAGCATTTTCTTTATTTTTGTGGCTCCGGAAGGTTCCGATCCAGAAGACTCCGCTGCAAACACGTCCAGAAACAGGCTTCTTCTTTCCCAGCTCTCCTCTCTATGTCATCCTACCTCCACTGTCGCCTATTTTCTCCAAATTCACTTCCTGATCGGAGCCGCGGCGCGGCGTTGCTGTTACGCACAGAGAGAGGAGAAGATGAGGAGGAGGAGGAGGAGGAGGAGGAGGAGGCGCACTACTGGAAACGATAGTCCACTGAGGGAGTGGTCACAGGGGTTTGCTCTCCTCAGTCCTTTCAGTTGAAAGGTTAAAAAAAAGATAGTTTTAGAATAAATCTACAAAAAATGAGCAAATTGCAGTAAAAAAAACAAACAAAATTATAGTCGAAGCAAATCAACAAAACATTAGAAACATTTAGATACAAACTCAAATATAAAGTCAATTTCAGGAAAAAGCTTCAAATTTAGAAAAAAAATTATTAAATTTCTGAGGAGTAACCCGTCACGCATCGCGTCATGACGCCCGGCATGGGTATGGCAAGCAAAAGGGGTCATAAATCACTCGCATATAAACTGCATTTTTGATGGCCAAAACACTACTGTTTACTGAGGAATTCCTCAAGAAGGACTGTAATTGGACATGAAACGTTGTTTTTTTCCCAAAGTGTTTTATTTTTTTCATATTGTAGCCAACCTAGCTAAAATACAGGGTTGTGTCAGGATAGCTATTTGGGGTAAAATTCTCTGCCAAACCAGTGAAAGCTGATTTGCTGTGACGACTGACGGGATATGCCAAAAGGGAGGGGAAAAAAGGTTTTTTGCTTACATATAATATAAATACTTTGGGATCTGTCTAAGTATCTGATGGGGAAAAAAAAAACTTTTCCCATCCCAGTCACTAGTTTCCTTGTATTTTTTTCCCCATATATGGTCACAGCAATCATTTTAATCCTGTTACAGACGCTATGGAGGTTCTGAATATTATTGTAACATTTTTAAAAAATAAATTCAATATTTTCACATTAATTAGATGTATCCTTTTCTAATTAAATTATTACAAATGAATAGATGATAATAAATAATATATTTTTGTTTACTTAAATCTCAGTGTAAATTGTTGAATGGGCACAAGTAATTTTTATGGAAAAATGGTTAATTCAAGAATTATAATAACAAAAGCACTGCATATACACTTAATATTTTAGACAAAAATCAACAAACATTAAATTATTCTTTTTTATATATTTTTAATAAATAATATCCAAACAAGCTGAGTTTTTCTTGGTGATTTATGATATCTTTTGCTTGCCATAAACCATGCATTCAAAAATAATAATAAAGCAGTGTTTTTGATGGCTAAAACGCTATTAATTACTGCATTTTTCTCGGTGATTTAGGGTATCTTTAGCTTGACATAAAATGTACATTTTTTTTAAATTACGTTTTTGATGGCCAAAGCGCCATTGTTCGCTGCATTTTTCCTGGTGATTTATGAGATCTTTAGCTTGCCATACGGAGACGTCAGAGCGCGCTGACGCACTGATGATCCTCCACCACCTCTGCCTGCGTGGAGGATGGCAGGATTTCGGCTTTTTCACCAACAAAACCTCCACTGATTAACTCGCACTGAAATCCAAGGCTGATTAAATGAAAAAAAGAAAAGAAAACAGCCGGAAGTCTCCTGACCAGCTTTTGCTCCTGCATGATTGTAGGCTATGAGCCATGGCGCATTACAGTAATCTTTCTGTCTTTCAGGATGTGCATGGGAGTTATGCAACAAACGGTTGCTGTATTTATAGCACATCTGTGTCTTTTAACATCCTCTCCTTCCGGTTTGTCTGGGAGCACTTTTAGCTTTTGCAGATTGGACGCTAATCTTGTCAGTTTGGATTTAATGCCACATTTTGATTTCCATTAGGGCATGTTTTTAAAGCTAATTGAATTTTTTTAAATGTAATATTGAAAAGGTGGATGTCCAAATGACCAAAATGTGTTTGTTGAGTCTAATAAAATATTTTGGGATCATTTGTGTCTTATTCTTTTAACACAATATAAAAATATTTAAAATTGTTCTGTTTCAGTATCATTTGAATTTCAATAAGGTAAAATTATTTTTAGCCCACAAACAATGAGTTTGTGTCTCTAAGTTCATTCATTTGATATCTTTCATATTTTTAGGGTGTACAACAAGGATCAGTCCCAACGCCCTTCATTTTTCCTCAACTCTCTTTTCCCATTAGTTTAATGCCTCAATAAACCTCCGCTGAAGAATATTTTTAGACTTTTATTTTATTTATTTTAATTAAGTACATTTCTTTAGTCTCCCAATTTTGAATATGTAACCATTTAAACATAAGTGCCATATCTGTTGGTGACAAATGACAGAAAATAAACTTCACTCAATTTTTACTGAACTACTGGGGCTAAAGATCCAAAGCTTGTAAAAAAATTATCAAATAATGCGTAGGGTCATGTAAACTCACAATTAGACTAAATGCATATTCAGCTAAAAAAAAAAAAA
>NC_050525.1:14933320-14952007 GCF_002922805.2 Oryzias melastigma
TCAGTGCTATGGTGAGGTCTGAACCCTGACTGAAAATCTTCAAAGTGATTGTTGTCCTGTAGGTGGCACTGCAGCTGCTTTACCACATCTTTCCTGTACGGAGCTCTGGATATGAAAAAAAGGTTCTCTCAAATTAATCTTTAGCGGCTACAATTTAGTATTTATGTTCACAAATTAGCAATTTGTTAGCATTTTTGTTGGCCAAAATTAGCCTTTTGGGAGCAAAAGTTATCATGTTATGGTCAAAAATTAGGATTTTGTTGTGGGCACAAATTGGGGGTTTTGTGGACAAAATGTAATATTTTGTTATTACAAATTAGTATTTTTTGCACACAAGTTAGCATCTTGTGGTTACAAACTAGGATTTATTTATCACAAATTTGCTTTTAATAGCGTTTTTGCGAGAAAAATGTAGCATTTTGCAAACATTTTTCTGGTCACAAATTGTATTTAGTGTCCGTAAAATCAGCGTTTTGTATAAATCAGCATTTCATGGTCACAAATTAGCCAATTTTTAGAATGTTGTGGGCACAAATGAGCATTTTATTGCTATAAATTAGCCTTTTGTGGGCACAAATCAGCATTTTATGGTCACAAATTTGTATTTTGTGCACATAAGCATTTTGTATGCACATATCTGCAATTAGTGGTCACAAATTAGCCATTTTTTACAATGCTGTGGGCAAAATTTAACATTTTGTTGTTACAAATTAGCATTTTGTTCGCATTTGGTGGGCACAAATTTTTGCTAAGATATCAGTCTCTAGTAACCTTGTGATCGGGTGTTACATTCTGCTTTTATTAGCAAATTATTATTATTATTAAAGTTCCATACTATTTGATTAATATTTTCTCAGTTATGTTGAAATCCATAAATATACTTTTGCAGGGCAAATGTTTAATTTTATAATAAGTAATAGCAGCTTTCCCAACCTGCAGATCTGCCCTCGAGTTTCATTCTTATCTCTGCTGCTTTGTCCAAATATAGTCCAGGAATTTACACTAAAATCAAGTCTTCTGGGAAGAAGAACAAATAGTGCAACACTTTAGTGTTTTTGTTAATGGTTGATCACAGTCCAAATGGTCAAAATGTGTCTTTTTAATCAAGGCAGCAGGAGAGCTCCAACATCTACCTTTCCCAGAGTGACTGATGTTTCCTTGTATATCGGGTGATGAGAGCTGCTGAGGTGTGGAGTGAAAAGCATCAGCTAGAGTGTGATATCAGGTGTCATAGCAGGACCCCGACAGGCCTGGGGTGATAAACCAGGGTGTGATGACTGTGTGGCAGGAGCATCTGCTCAGAGATCCTGTCAAACACCAAATTAAAACGAATGTTTTGAAGCAAAAAGCATAAAGAGGAGCAGGGGTTTGTGGAAAAGACTTTTTAAGTTCAACTAAAAGGCGTTAGCGCCCATGTCTTTGCACCTCCATCATCCCATTTTTGGCCCCTCTTCCCCCTGTCATCCTGATCACAGAATCACAATGAATTTATTAAAAAAAAGACAAACACCCTCTGTCATTTTTAGAAGAATCGCAAAAGTACATTTTTTTTTCTATTTCCTTGGCAACAAGGTTTTTGGTTCTCCACGACCACATCCCTACTATAGTTATATTGTATCCTATATATATATTTGTTCAGCTAGAGCCAGGGATTCATGCATTACATTTTTACAATATTTCAGTATAAAACAAAGAAACGCCACATATGCAATCTCGCAACAATTTAGCATTTTATTAGCATTTTGCGAGCAAAATTTAGCCTTTTGTGGGCCCAGAATTGCATTTAATGATCACAAATTAACATTTTTTTGCATGTTGTTGGAACAAATTGAAATTTTGTGGGTAAAATTTAGCAATTTCGTGTCACAAATTAGCACTTCGTGGGCACAAATTAGTAGCCTATTTTTTTTGCACACAAGTTCACATTTTGTGTTCACAAATTTAGAATTTTATTGATACAAATTAGCATTTTATTCGCATTTAGCAAGTAAAAATTAGCATTTTGTGGGCACAAATTTGTGCTAAGATATCAGTCTCAAGTAACAGTGTGATCAGGTGTTATATTCTGCTTTTATGAGCAAACACACATTTGGCTTAACTTTGAAACAAACCTCTAATGAAAAAATAAAAAAAATAGAAAAAAACTACTATGAGAGCAAAAACTGCTTTAAAGGTAATAATTGGTTACTTCTATTTTATTGTTTTAACATCAGCAATAAGAAAAAGATATTTGTTCAAGCAAAAAATCTTGTTGATTTGGGGATCTGCCACAATTTAACCCACTTTACACACAAAAACACGATGACAAATGTGAAATTAACAGGATATTACCCTAGGGTTTTTTGTCAGGTATGTTTCCTCAATTTTTGTCACATTTTGTGTTTTTTCAAGGTCAGTCATGTCAACCTCGTAATTATCCACAGCTTTCTTTCAGTTGTGGCTGTAAACTTAATATTTCTTTTCTCATATTGTCGGAAAATGTGAAAATCGTCAATTTTCATATTTTGGCGCATTTCACCATTTTGAGTGATGTAGTCATCCCATAATAAGATCAGATATTTCTTTGATATGATATAATCCAAATAGTACTTTCTCTTTTTATAAGTGGGGTCACAGGGGTCATTGGAAGATTAATTTTCAACACAAAAACTTCATTTTTCAGCAGCTTATGTCCCAAAAGAAGTGAAAATAAGTGTCAAAAAAAGAAAAAATGAAATTAACTTATGTAACATGACAAAAATCTTCCCTTTTTAAAATGATTATTTAACTTAACTTAAGTAAGGATTAGTTTGATTATTAAAAAAAAAGTAGTTGTATAGGTCTGTAGGTGTTGTCAAACAGGGAACGTTCGAGTAGAATAAGTTGCCATTTTTGCATTCAACTGGAAAAAAATTATATAGCACTATTTAATCCACCTAAATGCTTTTTTGTACTTTTTAAAAATTCACCAAACTTTTTCTTAACTTTTTCTCATTTTTAATGGTGATAGGGAAGTATTTAATTGATTTATGTCAACAAGTCCGCCCCCCTAAGTGTTGTCTAATACGTTCCTTATTCTGACCTCTGCTGGTTGAATCAAAAAGGAACAGAGAGCTGCAAATTTGTTCTCCTTAAATACTCAGTAACCATAGCAAACCGCTTTAGTCAGACACCGAGCGCAGCCGGGTGAGCGGTGAAAAAAGGCAAAACATCTTTTATTAAGTCTCACAAGTCCATCCACATTCAACACAAAATAACTGAGCCGTATCTGCGGTGATCCCAGCAGGAGCCCTGTTCCAACAAAAAAAAAGAGACATCTGCGAAGCACATTTAAATAGGAAGAAAGAAAATAAATACACAAGTAAAAGTAAAGGGAGATTTGTGTGCAGGGAAGTGCTGAAATGAGCTTGACAGGAAGAGAAAAAAAGAGTGCTGCATTTCTCTCAACAGTAGAAAGCTACAGCCTCTAAATGACATAAAAAGGCATCTGGTTTACATCACTACTTTCACCAATAAACACGAAATGACCTCAAACTCTCTATTGGAAGGCGCTCCAATAGCTACAGCTAAAGCGAGAAAGCAACAGAAACACTAGAAAAACTAGAGGCTGTTACAGAAAATACAGACATCCGCTCATTGGTATAGACTGGTCTACAGTGTTAGATGTTAGCCCTGCAAAAAACAAAAACGAAAAAGTGGAAAAGTCCAGTAATCATCGGCGGTGAGCTCCTCTTCATTTCGCTGGCAGCGTCCTCTGAAAAACTCCAGAAAACTAGCAGGATGCTGTGACGTTCGGACGGTTAGGAGGCGGAAACACGACTCGTAAGAATTCTACTTTTTTCTGGCTTAAAGAAAAGTCTTTTCCTGTTTTTCTTTCCTTTCTCCTCGTGTTTCCTTCCCTTTTCCAGGAAAGGAAAGATCTCTGCGACCCCTCTCACCGCCAATCACGAGTTTCAGATTTCTTCAGTCTGTCCGTGTTTTGTTTTTTTGTGCAGCTTCGTCCTACTTCCGTCCGCTGCTCTTTAGACAAAGGCCTCGGGAACGTCTGAGCCGTTGATTTTGATGAATATTTTCGCCTCGTCCGCTCTCTGCCGCTGCTCCTTGGCGAGAGTCCGTCTGTAGCAGATCAGGTAGAGCGGCAGCAGGAAGCCGAGCATGCTGAGAGCGAGGAGTCCGATGTTGACCTGGAGGAGAACATCGGTGTTGACATGACCCAAATCGTTTTTTAGTGATTTTTTTTTTTTTCAGCTTCAGAGACGTACCCAGAAGGGGTCTCCCTCCAGAGGTCCCATCATGGCTAAGAAGAGCGGCTGCTGCAGCAACGCGAACACGGCGCTGACCAGGGACTGCATACCTGTCAGGCTGCCAAACTGTGAGGAGGGATACCTGGAAAGAGGAGTTCAGATTCTCAGTTTGAAGCACACCAGACAAAAATGAAGAGGACACACTGAAAAACCGAATCAGAACCATTGAGGGAGGCTGGAAGTGTGGTGGACTTACACAGCAGCGTAGAGGCCGCCGACAGCCGAATGAATGAATCCTCTCACCACAGTGTGCAGGATGAAGGACACGATCTGTGGAGACAGACGAGTTAAAGCTGGAAGTTTGGAGTCTATAAGCTAATCTAAGCAAAATATGATTTTTTTAAAATCTGCAGTCTGCAGTAAAATTGGCAGTCTTTTAAGACTCGTTTCCACCGTGTGGTCCGGTACAGTACGCCCTAGTTAGAAGTGGTACGATATGGTCTAGTGAGCGTTTATACTCACTTAAGCCCCGCCCCCACTGAGTGGTTTGTTTTCACGGTTCATGCGTGGTGTACACCGCTAGCATGTCATTGTAGTTCGAGGACTAGAAAATCAACAACAATGGAGGTCATCAAGCAGCTCGTCTTTTTATTGCTTTACAGGAATTTAGGCCCAATCCAAATTCTTCCCTTCTCCCTAACCCTGCATTTGAAGGGGCATTTGTAGTGGAAGTGGTGTCCGAAATATTCTTTTAAGATCCCAACCTTCAACCGGAGGGAGACAAAGTCCTCTGTCACGAGGATAAACCGTAACGGAGAAGCACTTTTCCTCAAGTGGGTGTGCTCTGAACCACAAAGGTTTACATTTAAATGTAAGTAATGACTTTTTGTTGTAGCGTGACCTTTTAAAAGTTATAAAACCGCTGTTGTTATGTATATTCAAGCACAGGAAGCTCTGCGCTAACGCTAGCTGACCAGCGACTATTAGTGACGTCATCAAGCGAAAGTGACGTCTGAATTATGAGACACAATTTTTCCATAACTCTGTAAAACTTTAGATGAGGTGCGACAAAACAATCAATATAAAGTTGATAAAGATAGTTTATGTGTTAAGCTTGTAAGCAGTTTATTAATATGTCCTTTGGAGACAATGGTGTCACTCTAGATGTCAATAATTATTACTCTGTATTTTAACAAACCTTATGCAGCTTATTGTACTAACACCCTATAAACACATTAATAATGTGTTAATAAAGCTTGTTCAGGAATCTTATTGTAAAGCATTACCGCCTTAATGTTGTTTGAAAGAAAGTAGGCGACTAAAAAGAATATCGGCATAAAGAGGAAAACATTAGAATTGCTAGTTTAGGGCTATATTGGCGCTGTCCAATATCGTCTTTACTTCCTGTTAATCAGCGGCTGGTTACAGAAGCTCCGCCCCCAACTGCCCGTTCTGACCTACAATGGATGGAGGCCCTCAAGAGGTACGGGTCGAAACTGTTTAATGGGCTCATTTAATAATGGAGATGCTCAAAATACCGGACTGTACCGGACCACTCGGTGGAAATGAGGCTTTAGTATCAATTATGTAGTTTTTAGCTAAAATCCAAAAACTTCTAGTTTTCTAGGACATAGTTTCTGCGGAGTTGTGGGCAGTGCATTTTGCACAGAACAACTCCGCCCTCACTTCCCCTCCCTGTTACTGAGAGCTCTCTGTTTAGATGCTAGCTTAAACACTCCTAAGCTAACATTACAGCAAACAATAAAGTAGAGACCTGATTCCTCAGAGTCAGGTTGGTCGCTCACCTGCAGAGGAAGATTCGGCACCAGGCAGGTGATCCCAAATCCCACCAACAGGATGTTTGTGAGGACGAAAGCTCTGAGGGCGTTGGTCACCTTCTGTGACTTTCTGTCTCGCCGTTTGGGTTTCACTTCGCTCCTTGTGAGAGGAGGACACATCAGGTTGCTGGACACCGATGCCAAAGCCACATGTCTCACACTCGGTGAACTTCTCTGACTTACTTGCTCAGCGGCTCCTTGTCCTCCTCTCCATCATCGCTGCTCTTTAGCTTCCAGTCCATGATCTGACCGATCACCGGGGTGGTCATCAGGCAAAGCAGCTGCAGCACGCCGAAGATGGAGGAGTAAAGACTCACTAAAATGAGAATCAAAGAGTCACTGAAAGTGGGATTTAAAAGGTTTGTAATGAGGCACACTTGAAAACGTTTATTTCTTTCAGAAAGTGACAGTGTGGCTTACAATTCTGAGTGCCTCATATAAGGGTTCAAAATGAAATTGTAAATTTGCTAACACAACTAAGGTAGCAGCGTGTTTTTTCAATGATGCTAACAAAGTTGGGTGTTATTGTGAATACGCTAATGTTGCTAACGTGTAACGGCGTTGGTCTAGGTTTTCTATGTTACTGACAAAGCTGGGAATTAGCTATTCAGTTACGTTAGCTTTAGAGGTACAGTATTAGTCTATTTTCTATGAGTTACAAACAACTTTGGGTGATATTACACATTTCTATAGCACAGCTAACATGTAGCGTTGTTGAAGGTGTTTTTATACATGATACTTACAAGGTGTGGAGTTAGCATAGTAACAGTAACTTTTCATTTAGCAGTATCGGTCTATTTTCTATGAGTTGCAAACAAAGTTGGGTGTTATTGTAAATTTCTTTAGCGCAGCTAACATGTTGCCATGTTGGACCGTGTTTTCCTACAAGCTACTTACAAGGCTAGCAGTTAGCGTAAAAACGGTAACTTTTTTTTAGCAATATCAGTCTTGTTTGTTGCAAAGGTTTAGTGTTATTGTAAATTTCTTTAGTGCAGCTAACATGTAGCGGTGTCTGTTGTGTTTTTCTACGTGCTACTTACATGGTAGTTAGCATAGTCGCAGTAACTTTTCTTTTAGCGGTATCAGTCTGTTTTGTTGCAATCTAAGTTGGGTGTTATTGTAAATTGCTAACATGGCTAACGTGTAGAGTTGTCAGACTGTATTTTACGAGTTACAAACAAAGTTTGGAGTTTGTGTAGTAAGAGTAATGCTTGTTTTAATAGTAGAATATTGTTTTAAGAAAAGTTAGGAGTTACAAGTATTGTGAATATGCTAATGTGGCTAAAGCTTCTAATGTGGTAACATGTACCGTGCTGTTACTATGTGAACACATTCAACAAAGTCTGACTAACAAATGGACTGTATCTATGACTTTTTTGTCTCGCATAATGTGCTTCATAATTTGGTGCGCCTTACATATGACATAACTTCCAAATTAAACCATTCTTTGATTCTAATGACTTGATGTGTGACAGTAAGACAATGTTAGATCGATATAAAGAAAAAGGGGGAAAGAAAGTGTTAATCTACACTAAAGTTAATAATTACCTAAAAGGCATTAGAGCAGTATTGAGCACAACAACATGGTTGTTTGAAAGTCAATAAGCTGCCATTATGAGGGAAATGTGCAGTTCAGGGAGCAGTGACACATGAAAAGTGCATCATGTGGAGCCACTCATATGATGTGTGCTCTTTGCTGATGCTCTGGGATAAAGTTAGTTAATGAATACAACTAATGATGGCCAGTGTTTTCGCACTGCAGCTAAATGACAGGTGCAGAGTCAGGTTATTGCTGTGGACAACGGTCAAGTCAGCTGGAGATTTGAGCAAAGCGGGAAAAAAAGAATCTTAGATGAACTTGGGACTATGAGGAACAGCTACTGCAGCTTTTGTACACTACTTTGTAGAAACTTTGTCATCTTACCCACTTCCATCCTTTCCACTGAAAAAGTCAGTTAAATCTGGTAAGTGTGGTCACTTTAAAGCCATTTTTAATCTGAGAAAGTGTTTGTTCAAAGATGAAGACAAGCCGACTGACCTGTGTTTAGGTCTCCATCCGTGAGGGACTCCAGAACACTGTTCATGGCCCCCATGTAGAACAAAAGACGGAGCTGAGTGATAGACATGGTCAGCGCACTGAGCAGGAAAATTGGGCTCATGATGCTCTTCATGAATGACTGAGCTGCAGAGGAGGAAATGAGGACATAACTTAGAGCTCGTCGCAGGAAATCCAAGCAACACGTTCGAGTCGCTCTTACTTTCTTCTTGGGGCTTGCCATCCATTTCCAGATCCATGGTGGAGAGGCAGAGAGTGCGACCATCTTTGGCCACCAGCTCCTTCTGCTTCACGTTGCTGCTGACACTCAAGCGACGGCCCACCGTGGTGACCTGCTGGTAGAACTTCTTCCCTGTGATTTTGTGGTCAAAGCCGAGCCAACTGAACTTGATCTTTACGCTATGGAAAAAGGAACAAGGACGCAGATTAAGTTAAACACCTACGTATAAAGGCCTACCACATTGTCCACACTATAGCTTTAGGGAGCACCAAATTTTCCATCTTTCACCAAAAAGAAAAGAAAAAATAGAGAGAGCTTTTTTGTGCACTTTTTAGTATGGAAAATATGGTATTTGTGTGTTTTTTTTTGACACTAACGTGTAGTCCATGTCCTCTGGTCCTGGGAATGGTTCCAGGGGCCAGTTGAAGAAGCAGTTCAAGAAGACCAGTCCTGCACAGGCAGCCCACACCACCAGGATAGTAATGAACGGGATACCAAAGTCATAGATCACCTGTCATTGAGATAAATCAGAATGTTTTCACACATCATACTCAAAAAACAGGCCTCTTACTCCATATGTAGATTTTGAATCTGCCAATGGGGCAAGAAAAAGGGTCTTATAAAGAATTCCTGTCTTTGGGGAAATAAACGTTCAACTGTATCATTTCTCAAACTAAGATTATTATCAACATTCTTTCTTAATAAGACTATTTTTCTTGTAAGACATAAAATAAAACACATTATCTGAAAAAAAATTCTTAACTTTCTCAAGATTCGGTTTTTGCAGTGCACAGATGAGCAAATACACCACATTTATCATAAAAAAAATAAAATTTTACAGTTAGTTTCAGTATTTGGTTGAACTGCTTCTCAAAGGAAACACTCATCTGACAATATGTTCTTGTTTATAGAAGTTTTAGCTGGAATTAAAAAGCATATTTGATAACAAGAAAAGAAATGGAAAAAAAACACGATATCACATAACTATTAATTGTATATTTGATACAGGTATTTTTTAGACCCCAAACTCCTTAGCATGATCAAAACTTGCTTTTAAAAATCTGTACAGAACTTGATCAATCCTTTCTGCCTTGTAGTTCATCATCACTCCACTAGGGGTAGTAGAGGGTCTTTTCTTGCTCCTTTCAAAATGGCTGCCTCCATGAAATTTTTGGCGGGAAATGTTTAGCTAGTTTTCACAACTCATTTTTTACCATGACTCTTTGCTACATTGAAATAAAGCTAAAATTGTTGATAATAAATTCTTTATATTACAGTTACACCATGTAAAAAATGTGCTGATCAAATTTGTCACTTAAGGTAAATAAGAAGTTTTTTCCTGAACACTAATGTTAATATTTTTACATTTTAGGCTAGCATTGTTGTTTGCAAATAAATACCAAATTACCTAGCATAATTACTAAATCTATGTTTCCTTAAAAAAAGCATTGTTCTTTATTTATTTATTTTTGTAGTTTTTATGTTTTTGTAGATTTTCATTGAATTTTCTATCTATTTTATTATTCTTTGATATAGTGGGCTTAACAGAGTTAATATCTGACAAACACTTTACTTCTTGATTTTAAAAGAACGGCTTACCTAAAAACATTATATTCTAAAAATAAAACATTTATTTGCAATCTCAAATGTGCACAAAATGCATACATATGAAAAATGTACATGTAGTCACCACCTAACACGTGGATGTAATACTATTGTAGTCTAAAAACTCCATTCTGGCTTTTTCTTGTGGCTTGTTTGAAGGTGATTTATGACTTTGTTGTTCATGTTTACCTTGACTCCGGGGAAGGTTACAGCCGAGGAGGCATAAGACCCAATCATCAGCGCAATAAAGGTTGAACGAAGGTCTCCAAACATGTTAGGAAGCTGAAAAATCAAGAAAATGTATTTTTAAAAAAGGCCAAAAGATGTCCAAATTTCACATCAAAGCCAAACAAAATATACATTTCAATGGTAAAAAAGGCTTTAAAGTATAAATTGGCAGGACAGAGTGGGCACACTGAAGATGATGATGCCTAATGACAGTGGGGTCAGAGGTCACAGAGGGAGCTGGGCATTGCTGTGCATCAGGGAAAATGAATGGACTTTATACCAAGCAGCGTGATCGGACGCACACAGCTGCTCCGCACACGCCACATTGACCGACTACTGCACACGTAAGATGACACAGGAAGACGGGTTCATTTCATGTTTATACTTTTCGCTCCGCTCTGTTGAAAAGAAAGTTGTGAGGGAAAAAAGGTGGAAAAACATCAACAAGAGAGAGGCATCCCCCGCTCTGTTCCCTTTTCAAGAGACTGAACAACAACAAGCACATTTATTACGTAAGGCGGGGGTGGCTGGCTGGCCGGAGCGCCCAGTTTACAGTATTTCCCAGGAGGGGCCGGTCAGTCTGTTCACACAAGAGCAGCGTTAGTTAGAAGCTGCTGGATGAGCATGAAGCGAAGAGGTGACCTGGTGATTGACATTGGCGAGGGGCCAGCTGTGGCCGCGGAGGGCAGCTGAGCGTTACCCAACAGCCGAGGGCTGAATGCGAGCGCCTAAGGGCTCGCCGAGTCGTCATCAAGGGTCGTGACTAATGATTAAGCAAACACTAAGCCTCTCCTGCCTCCTTTTTAGGTTGTTAGAGAGCTGAGGGGCAGCGGACTGAGACTCGGATGAGCGGGGTTAACCCTTTAACACCTGAGACGTCACCGGTGATGCGGAAATAACACACACTCTTTGGCTTAGCATGGGCGCTTCTCTCTGCTTCAGAATCTGCTGGAATTATTTGGTTGAAAAGTTATGGTAAGCCAAAGAGCCTTTTAACGTTAAAGGGTAAACCACGTGATAATGACTCAGGTGTCTTGAAGGTTCTGAGACCAAACCTTAAATGAAACACAGTAAGTTTGACTTAAGATATAAAGTAAATATATGGGTATATGTATATATATATATATATATATATATATATATATATATATATATATATATATATATATATATATATAAACCATATGTGTATAATGTATGTATATCATATATACTGACATACTGTATGCAGTATATAGCTATATAGCTATATATATATATATATCTTTATATTTTGTATTATTTGGAATCCCACACTAGTTGAAAGTTTTCTGTGAGGCCCTCACTGAAACTGGTCGAGTTGTCAGCCTTTTTCGGATCTTTATTGCTCTACTGGGAATCATTGACAGAGTTTGATGCAATCTCACTTTCTTTTCATAGAGCGGAATCCTTGTGCACTCAGGTTTAAGAGTCTCTGTGTTACAACCAAATGAACTAAGATTTTGCAAATAAAAGACTTATTTTTTTTTTCATCTCGTCAATTTTAAAATAGTTGAGACTATTTAGACTAGTTTTGAGAAATAAAATCTGCCTGTGTGATGATCGCTTTCTATAAACTTTAGATTTAGTTTGTCTGAGATGTAAAAACGACTTCATTGTGTTCAAATATTCTTTGAGATGAAAAGTATGTATTAAAACTAGTTTCTAATTTTACCTACATTTGCATTTTCATTTCACACTGTGTGGGTTTTTTGCAAACCACATTCGTCTCTACTGCTCAGGAAATACTTCAAAGCAGAAAATGAGCAAACCCGGCGTAAAACTAAAGGTCTAAGGTGACTGAGGCAAAAAGGGGTAAAATATATATTGTTGACACTAAAATAGCCTTCAATTTGACCTAAAACACCAATAATTAAGAATCAATGTTGTTGTTATTTAAACTTTTTTACATTATTAGTCACTTTGATGAATCTAATAAAATGAGGAAATCACAATTCTTAGATTATTTTAACTTCTCTAGAAAATAAAAATACATTTTTTATCAAACGTATTACTTTACTCCATAAAATCCTCTCTTTATTGAATTAGGCTAGAAGACATTTCTTAGCTGCTGTTATAATGCAAAATCACCTAAACATTTGCTTCTATCCAGTCTCCACGAATCTCTGATCAACAGAGTCTGTCTCACTCTAAAAGTATTTACTAAGTCAGCAACGATAATTCTAAAGATCTGACCTCCTCACGGTACACCAGTTGGACTGTTCTGACAGTACCACAGACAGTTACATGCTCGCCGTCCCTGGCTCCACCCCTAAACTGTGTGTCTCAATTTCCTCACTTCTTAATTCGGCTATTATTTCGGGGTGCCCAAATCCACAGTTTCAAAATCCAGAACCCTGGAAATTCCCTAGAAGTCTCTGTAAACTTCTGGTATTGATGCTCACTAGATTGGCAAATATAGACCACAATGCATTGCATTTCAATTCCATGAATTGAAAGAGACACCATCCATATGTCACTACCAAATCCAAGTCTCTGATTGGTCCAAGTTTGGCCTCGTTTAACTTACAGTGAGCGTTCAATGGTACCCCAAAAACAGTTGTAGATACGTGCGTAGCTCCACACGAACGTGAGAGTTTTGAACACAGAAGCCTGAAATGGATGTTTGTTTATGTGTGTTTACATGGAATTTTCATAGGAAGTGGCCACTTGAATGTGCATTGTCTCTAGACTAGAGCAATCACAGCTAACAAAGAGCTGTAGCTAACGCCTACTTGAACTCTGGCACAGCCTAGAAATCCTTTAGACTTCTTGACTCTGTTTCTTTCAATCTTTATCTTCTGTAAAGTCAGTTTCAGACTGTCTTATTAAACTACACTCCATATAGGAGAATTTTGAAAAAATACATTTGCCAGAAAATGGTTGCTTAAGAAAAAAAAAGGCCAACTTCGGTTTTCCTAGACTTATCCATGTCTAATTAAATAAAAGGGGATTTGGGTTCTATAGCTCTGTTGAAATTAAATAAATGCACTGTTTTAATTGATTAACCTACTAATTAATTTCATTTTTACAAGTTGTGATAGAAAATAAATATGATGGGTTATTGATAATAATATTTTAGCTCTAAGTTTGAATTCATTTGTGTAGCTTTTTTGTCTTTTCGTTTTGTTATGAATGATATATGTAATTTATGTGAGTAGTAAATGTGATAAAATACTACTAAAATGTTATTCTACTTTAATGACTAAAATAAATGCACTACTAGAACTAATAACTAAACTGTAATACTTTTCTACTGAAGATTGTTTCCTTCATTCTTCAACAAATCTTGTTAGAAACGGATTTGTGTGTTTGTCTTGTTGGACTCACTGTGCATTAGGTTACTCTCCTCAAAACCTTCATCTCCCTCATAGGTTCCAGGGTCAACATTGAGGTATGTTCTGATGTTGTCGTCCAAGTACCAGGACTTGTTTTCATCATACACCATGAAAAGCAGCGCAAACTCCCTCTCTACGTCTGTCCTCTGCCTGTCGGAGCCCTCGCCCATATTCAGAGTCCCGGGTCTGCACACAACCAGAGGGCCCAAAAGCCCGCTGTACAGATCCTGAACACAAAAACAGGAAAAGCCTGTCACAAACTACAAGAGTTACACAAGAGGATGTCTGCTGTGAACGTGTACCTTGATGAAGTCGACAGTGGAGTAGTAAGCGTAGGTGATGCAGTTAGGATCAGAGGGCCCGGGACCAGAACTCTCTAAAAGATCCCAAGTCAACACCAGAATATGACCTGGAGAAGAAAATAGGTAGAAAAATGTCAAAGCCAGAAAGTTTAATACATGCCATACACATATATATATAAAAAGGCAGAGATAGAACAACTATATGCACAAAAAAATGGTATCTAAACTTAACACGTACCTCTGATTTTACAGCAGTGCTGATGAGTGGTTAACAAAAGTTTCTCACAAAAATCAAAAGTCAACTAACTTATAAAGGCTGCCTAAATGACTGGTTTCTGCTGTTCATATTTCCTTAAAAACTTGCTTTCCTGCTCAAAACTGTTTTAAACAATAAGAAAACTGCTCAGAAATATCAGCTGTTGCACTTCCTCAAATGTCCACTAGAGGCTTGCTCCAAATAGGAGCAACACCTTGTTAACTCCCTTGTTAAAAAAATCAAAATTTATGTAAAAAATAAATGTGTTCAGAGCATAAAAACAAGTCTCAACCTTTTGTGGCTATGTAAACGTATGATAACTGGGGGAAGTAATTAATATGTTTTTTTTCCAGAGTAAAAAGTTGTATGCTTTGTCTTGTCCAGTGGATTTCAGCACAATGTTAAAATGCCCGTGTCACTTTAGTTTTCTTTTTTTCACCCATCAAAATTTATGGCTGACATCTTAACGATTTAGCATTTTCAAAATCGCTTACATCAGTAAAAACAACCAAAATTATTCCATATATAAAGCTCACTGTCATTTTAAAAAGAAAATTAAGGCGTTTATACTGCAAAACATATGGTATAAACAGCATATATATATATATATATATATATATATATATAAATGCAAAAAATATTATTTCAGATGGACCCTGAATTGTCAGTTCAGTGTTTGTCCCCACAAATAAACTGAATTCTGTACAAGCAGCCATGTTGGTGGCCATTTGTGTGGCCATGTCCCCCCTCAGCCCCCCTTTAGACACGTCTCTGTAAAACTGCCATCCTTCTTACCAGGTGAGACAGGGAGGTGTGATCCTCTCGCCCTGACTCCATGTGCGGTGATGGAGTACGGTCGACTGGCTTTATTCTTGAAGGTGATGAGAATCTGCTCTCCTACTTCCCCTCTGATTATGGGGCCTCGTGTGGAAAGGAGAACAAGTTCCTAATTTCAGGCTGTTCTTAATTATAACAACATTCAGGGTGCAAAAGTCTTACCCATAATGCCCAAATGTTGTTGGTTAGGTTGCTGTTTCTTCTGAACTCTGAAGGTGTCATCAGTGTATTCTCTGTAAACCACTTTCTTATAGCGGGAGCCAATCCGGCCCTCTCCTTTCTCCACAAATATACTGCCTGGACTAGGAGACATGTACCAATTTGCTTTGGTTAACAAACAGTAATAAGTGAAACCACTAACGACAGGCTGCAAAGTCCCAAAACAAACCGACGCCATTGTCCCGCCACCGCCCCACTGACACACCTGTCTTCTGGTGAGGCGTGGTGCTTCTCCAGCTCCCAGACTCTCTCGGGGGAGTAGTCCCACTCGATTTCCTCCGCGCTGATAAAATATTTCACGATTCTGGTGGGCTTCATGTCCGCGTGCTTCACTTTTTTGTCTGGGCACATGTCGACATGGTAGCGATGCCTCATGCCTGCTGAGTAGTGATCGGTTGTTCTGCAGCTCACCTCAAAAACACCTGACAGGAAAAAAAAACAAAAACATACATTTTTGTTCATTGAAGTTTTAAAACTGAGGAACACATGAGTAACAAATGCTCATCTACCCTCTGATGTTGCCACCAGTTATGTGGGAGGGTTTCACTTCCATTTTCTGTTTTCGATTACGTGACTTAAGTCATAAAAGAGAGAATAAAATCCCCGGTTGTCAGTTACTGAGAGGAAACAGAACAAGGCACAATGTATCACAATGCATTTTGGGTAAAGTCACAAGTAAAAGGCTTTAGATGTGTTAGTAATAACATATGACAGCTTTATTTTCAGATATAAAATGATTTTAGGCATAAACCTAAACCTGAATAAGTCTTTCTGCTTATCTTCTACTCAGCTGTATTTTTACACATCTGAGTTTTACTAAATGCAAAACTAAAAAGAAGAATCATTCGACATTTTAAAGTTTTATTTATCCTAATAAAAATTGATTTTATTAATGCCTGTTGTCTCAAATGTGCGACAAACCAAATAGCTATAGAATTACCTAAATGTAACACATACTAAAAAGCAAAAAAATAAGTGAATATCTTGTTTCATAGCTGGGAATAGATTTAAACCTTAAGGAGTTAAGGATGCAAAGGTGTTTGGATTATTAAAAATAAAAAAAGGCTAGTTTAGAAACCTCTTTGCTGCGCCTTGTTCTCTATAACACGTAAAGTATGAGCAAATTGAAGAAGCCCACTAGTTACTGTAAATCAATAAGGTTTGGGGTGATTTTCACACAAAACAATTTAGATTTGGTCAAAATAAGAGATAAAGTAAACAGAGGAAACTAGAAATAGCTTTGCAGACTCACTCTGATGAAAATGGTGTTTTTAGGATGTTGTGTCATTTATCTGATGATGGAGGACACATATTACAGAAAATGAGCTCAAAATTACTTTTATAGTACTTTTTCTATTTAAATCAATGTGAATCAGGAGCAGAGGAAAAATGCAGTTGAGAAAAGATGTAGAAACTTTTTGTTGCACCGGTAATGTTAGCTTGGGGGTGTAAGCTAGAGTGAGAGAGTGTGAACAGAGAGCTCTCAGCAGCAAGGAGGGGAAATTAGAGTGGATCTTTTAAAGAATAGGAGTATGGGTACAAAAAAAGGGACAAAAGATATTAAAACGAGTAAAAGAGAAGAAAATATTTCGTGATATTGACACTGGAATAAATTAAAAACACATCTAGGAATAACATCTGACACCAGAGCTGCTTTTTTTCCAGGTGCAGAGCTGTTTCAACATTTCCTTCTTGAAAAAGTCATATGAACGTTTTGAAATGACATTTTAGTCATTTTTAAGACCTTCCACTGTGACAGAACAGATTTAAAGTGTAACTGTGTGTGGGTTTAATCTTTGGATGGAATCTGCAAAAATGAAGCACAAAACAGTTCAAGTGCTCAAACTAAATCTAAATAACTGCACTTTATTTCTCATGTTATACTTTAATACTTTAAGTGTGGGGAGTTTCCTAAACTTTTTCTTCAGGTAACAATAATTTCTGCAACACACAGTAATTAAGAGGCTATAAACCAGATGATTTATAAGCTTGTACTGTTTTATTGCTGCAGCTTTTTCCTAAAATGGTTCACTTTTTATTTCTTTTCTGTTTCAAAACTTCACTTTAATTTGCTTAAATCATTTAATAAATAGTGGATAAGGTCCATAATCTGCCAGTACAATGTCTAAACTTTATATTTTTGTTTTAAAAAGAAGAATTAAAGTTAGAATTTAACTGGTCACGTGATCCACGCCTCCTTAAATAAACAACAGCCTTAAATATAAGTGAATATGGACTAACCGGGAGCTTTTGGGTGCATGCTGACAGCTGCAGCCGTGTGTGGGAACAGGCTCACAGTGTCACGGGTTGTGCTCTGCCTCTGAAAGGTATTTCCCTCAAAGTAGACGCCGTGGATGTCCGCCTCCGTCCCCAGCCCGAAGGTGTACCACACAACCCTGTCCCCAGCACACATCTCCAGTCCGGGAAGGTTCCCGTACATGTATCCGTTCACGGCTAAATGGGTTGGTTAGAGAAAGATGGGCCGGATCAGCCTAAACCTGATAGAAATGTTTAAATGTGAATTAACAGTCGACATCTACCGTGCATTTTGTTGCTCTCTTCAAAGACTTCATCCTCTTCAAGCTCCTGATTTTTTCCAAACTTATGAATGTTGTCGTCCAAGTACCAGCTCAGGTTTTCATCCATCACAGATAGAAGAAGGAAGAACTCCTTATCCACACCCTTCTGTGGGTCAAAACACACAGGCAAACCAAAAAATGCAGAGAAAACACTTATTGCCAACTCTGCTTTCGCTGAAAACAGAGTCTGCAATTAGGCAAATTAGATAAAGTAAGACAAATGAGATCATTGGAGGATCACCTGGATTCCGTTTGGCCCCAGCGTTCCTTTCTTGCACACCAGCAGAGGTCCGACCAGTCCTGAGTTGGTGTCTCTGGGGGGATCAGTGGCAGAGTAGTACAGGTAGGGTATGCAGGGGGGGTCGGATGGGGACGGGCCATCCAGAACCTGCCAGGTGTAGATAAAGTTCTTGCCGGGGCCGACGTGGGAACCCGGTTTGTTAACACCTCCAGAAAAAAAAAATCATGAAAAGTTAATTTAATGACTTCTCCCCCATTTCTTTTTTCCAAAGGTGCAAACCAAGGTACAGACTACCACATGTCACCTCAGATTGTTTTAAATATATTAATTATTTAAATAATATCATTAGAATTAATTGTATTTCCTGTTTAACTTCATCTCAACTGTTTAATTACCCAGCATTCACCAAAGTCTTCCAACCGACTCCATGGTAGTGGAAAACAGACAAATCTCCAACAACTGTGTGATGCTCTAATGTCATTATGGATTCTGAGGAATGTTTCCAGTACCTTGATGAATCTATGCCACCAAGGATTAAAGCAGTTCTGGAGGTAAAAGGGGGTCCAAATCGGTACTAGCAAGGTGTTCCTAATAAGGTGGTCAGGGAGTGTGTTGCCTTGGAACGATTTATTATTTATAAAAAATGTATTAACATTTATTTTTTAGAAATCATCATCAGAACACAGTGGATTAATAAATAGTCTTTTATGAAATGTTCCTATTTATT
>NC_050525.1:14959211-15014286 GCF_002922805.2 Oryzias melastigma
AGGAGTATAAAGTAAGTTGCACTGGAGTATTAGTCACATTGGAGTATTAGTCACACAGGAGTATAATGTAAGTTGCACTGGAGTATTAGTTACACTCTAGTATAAAGTAAGTTGCACTGGAGTATTAGTCACACAGGAGTATAATGTAAGTTGCACTGGAGTATTAATCACACTTTAGTATAAAGTAAGTTGCGCTGGAGTATTAGTCACATTGGAGTATTAGTCACACGGGAGTATAATGTAAGTTGCACTGGAGTATTAGTTACACTCTAGTATAAAGTAAGTTGCACTGGAGTATTAGTCACATTGGAGTATTAGTCACACAGGAGTATAATGTAAGTTGCACTGGAGTATTAATCACACTCTAGTATAAAGTAAGTTGCACTGGAGTTCTAGTCACACCGGAGTATAATGTAAGTTGCACTAGAGTATTAATCACACTCTAGTATAAAGTAAGTTGCACTGGAGTATTAGTCACACCGGAGTATAAAGTATGTTGCACTGGAGTATTAGTCACACTGGAGTATAAAGTATGTTGCACTGGAGTATAAGCTGCAGAAGCAAAAAAATAAATAAAATAAAGGAAAATAAATATAGTCGCTCTGGAGTATAGGTTGCATGCTAATTGAAATAATGATCAAGCAAAAATAATTTTCACAAGAAAATCATACAACTAAATGAGTAAATTGCTTTCAGTTTTAGCTTTTCTATAATGAGTTCTTGTATGTTTACCAGACCTGATGAGCTGTTATAGAACCTGAGACAACTGTGTTACCCCCAACCACAGCCTTTTCTGCAGTTTATTTTAACATCACAAAGAACTAAGACTCAAAAAAAAGCACTTGGCCACTAGAGAGTTCATAAGATAACGCTGAAAATATGTTCATCATTTTGGGAGCACTTTTCATTATATATATAATTTTTATTTTGCAATGTTTGAGATATTTTAAACCAAAATTCAATTTCTTAAAGCAGAGATTTGCCTTCTTTCAATTATTCGTTTCTAATCTGTAAAAAGCAAACATACATCTTAAATAAAGAGATACTGTGGATGAAAACAAACCAGTAGAGATTAAATCAGCATTGCACCAACTATAAAGCATTTTTTAATGATGTATCCTTGAGTCAGAAATATTTAACTATAAAACTTTAAAAATATTTTATATTAAAAAAAACATTAGGAATTACTTTTAGACAAGATTTGTGCAAAAAATGTAATTGCTGGAGTTCCATCAGTGAACTGTTATTTGTTTAAACTTCAGTTCAACAAAACTTTTAATGACAAATTCTAAATATTTCATGTTTTTTGGGAGGAAAGGAGACTTAAGGACTTCCTGTGGTGCCTTCAAGGACCTGTTAAAAAGTGAAACTGTCAGATTGATAGCAGAGGTCCGTCAGGCAAGTCCAGCATTGTGCAACAGTTAAGGAGTTCAAGTTACATATGAAACAGATGTATTGTTCTTTTGTTGGTGGTGGCTTTCACTTTTAGTTAAACATCTGTCATTTTAAGGAATAACTGTTTAGTTCAAGTTGTCACTTTACAAATTAATAATGTTCTTAAACAACAATATTGAGTTAAAATGTCTTAAAAGTTTAGAGGAAGAAAGATTTTGAATTACGCAAAGAGTTTGTTGGAGTGATGCCTTTAAGGTTTGCAGGAAAGTCGAGGACGCCAGAAAAGATAAGATGCCGAAGACTTTTCAGAGTTTATCAGAAATCCTCTAAACCACGGTTTCGGTTTAGATCTCGGTGCGCAGGAACTCACTCGTCCCTCTCGATGGGTTCCCCGGTGAGCAGGTTCTTTCCGCTGGGCGCGTAATCCCACACGTCCTCGATGATCCCCACATGGTAAACCCGCTCCACGCCGCGCCGCCCCTCTGCAACCAAGAGCAAAGCGCCCAGGAAGAGCGCACACTGCGGTGCCATGTTCGGTGGATCGCTCCGGAGGCGCCGCCGCTGCTGCTGCTGCTGCTGCTGCTGCTGCTGCGGAGCGCTTACGAAACTGGCGCAATGAAACGGGCTATTCAGCCGGAGGACACCGACCGCCTCCAGCGGTGTCAGATGGGCATGGATCACAGCGTATGAGCATTTAGATCCAAATTTAGCGCAAAAAGTTGAGACATTTGAGTTTGTTGAGAGTTTATAGTGTTGTAAAATTGTGTTTATTTGAAATTACGCCACATAGAGAGAAACGTGTGTTTGTAGAGGTTTGGTTTGTACTCGGGAAAATCCCCCAATCTTCCCTTCAAATTGTTGTTCTAATTTCAGAATCTGGTTCTACAAGAATCAATCTCATCATTTACACAAGCTGGCACACACAACAACCCGTTACATCTTAAATTCAGTGAATTATTGATAGTTTGTGTGGTAATAGTACTCAGTACTAAGCAGTACGGTCACCAGGAACATATTTAAAGTCCAAATATCCACTATCTTAAGAATTTTCAGGAATGGATCACTCAAAAATATATATGCAATAAAAAATCTCTAGACTTTGTACTATATCTATAGTACTAAGTAGTACTGTGAACAAATAGTGATTTACTAATTTGCACATCAGGTTTTATTTAAAGCCAAATTCTGTTAAGTAATGTCAACTTCCTTGTATGAGACTTCAGTAGTATATTACTTAGAAACTATACAGTAAAAGCTCCCTTTTCTGTTGTAGTACTCTACCATTACTAAGTAGTACTGCAAAGATGTAATAGTTTGAGGGTGAGGTTTTATTTAAAGCCAAATCCTACGAAGTGATGTCACCGTTTCTTGTCTCGTGACATTTTAGTAATGGCTTACCCAAAAAATAAGCAGTAAAATAACTAAATATGTTGAGCGGCTGTACTCTATATAGTACTAAGTACTACAGTGAAAGAATGGTGATCTGCCGATTTAAGAAACAAGTTTTATTAAAAGTCAAAATGTGACGAAATCTTCTTCTGACATTTGTTTTAATACTAAGAAAATATACAGTAAAATAACCTTATTTCAGTGGTAGTACTTAATAAAGTTCTAAATAGTACTTTGAAGGAATGGTGATCTATTACCTTGAACGGGAGGTTTTATTCAAAACCAAATCCTGCTAAGGGATGTCACTGTAACCAAGTCCCAAGTGTTTTATGACATTCTAGTAATGGATTATACACAAAAAAGAAAAATATAACAGTAAAACAACTTGATACTTTGTGTGGTTGTACTAATATAGTACTAGGTAGTACTATGGTGAGCTACTAACGAGTGAGGTTTTATTTAAAGTCAAATCCTGCTAAGTGATGCTAGTTTTACTCATTGTATGCTATTTTAGTAGTCTGCTAAGCTACACAGTAAAATATGTTTTTAGTGGTAGTACTGTATGAAGTACTGAGTACACTAGTACACTAGTTTGAGGAATATGTTTTATTTACAGTCAAAGTATGCTAAGTTATATAATTGTTACTTGTCTTATGAGATTTCAGTAGTGGATTACTCTTAATACTATCTGTAAAATAACTTTACATTTTGTGTAGTTTATAAAGTACTAAGAAGTACTGGGGAAGAATGGCAAGCTACTAATTTGAGGAACAGGTTTAATTTAATGCCAAAGTCTGCTAGTGATTTCAGTTGTACTCATTAGATGAAACTTTAGTAGTCTGCTAAAGTATACAGAGAAAAAAACATATTTTGGTGGTATTACTGTATGAAGTACTAAGTAGTACTGAGAATTAATGATAATTTACTAATTTGAGGAAAAAGTTTCATTCACAGTCAAACTCTTCAAAGGGATATCACTGTTACATATCTAGTGATGTTTGAATAATGGATTACTAAAAAAAACTACACAGCAAAAATACTTGATAATTTGTGTGGTAGTACAGTACAAAATATTAAGTAGTCTGTAAAAGAAGTGTAATATACTAATTTAAGCAACAGGTTGTATTCAAAGCCATTCTGTTAAGTGATGTCAAGGTTGTTCTCTGTATGAGAAGTTAGCAGTATACTAATCAGCAAAAGTACTTACATTTGCATAGTAATATTCTATTAAGTACTGAGTACTACTGTGAAGAAACCGTGATCTACTAATTTGAGTGACCGGTTTTATTTAAAGAGAATATCTACAATGTAATTTTCCCTACAGTTTAGTAGTGTACTCCTCACAAACTATACAGTAAGCTAATTTGATACTTTGTGTAGTAGAACTCTATGAAGTACTAAGTAGTACAAGTAGTAAGATACTATTTTGAGCAAGAGGTTTATTCAAAGCCAAAGTCTGTTAGTTATGCTAAGGTTATTCATTATGTGATACTTTAGTAAACACATACAGTTAAAATAAACATTATTTTCAGTGGTAGTATTATTTGAAGTACTACTGTGAAAAAATAGTGATTGACTATTTTGAGCAACAGGTTTTATTTAGAGCCAAAATCAGCTAAGTGGTCTGACTGTTACTGCTCTTAAGACATTTCAGTAACACTGCACCATAAAATAGCGTAAGACTTTGTGACCTAGTACTCTATAAAGTACTAGGTGGTTCTAATAAGAATGGCCCTCTATATATTTGAGCATTGTTTTTTTTTTTTTTTTTTAATTATGCCTTTCTAGGGGTGTCAATATTCCTTATTGTATGAGACTTTAGTAGAGATTCATTGAAAACTGCAGTATGATAACTTTTTACTTCTACTGTTATTACCCCATGAAGTATTTAGTAGTACTGTGAGGAGATGATGATCGACTAAACAAGTCAAAAGAGGGCATTTGTGCTTTTAAACCTATTTCATTTGTAAACATTTCCAAAAAGAGCTTATGAACTAATATTTTATTTTGCTTGTTTTAGTAAAGCCCCTTTAAACATTCTCAACCAGCTCCATTCATCAGTAATACTAATGTAACTTTATAAGCCACCTTAACGGTGCGACCGTTCTTATCTGCAATTGCAGCTCAGTTGATCACAGTGAAATGTGACACCGTTCAGAAGGTTCATTTTCTGTATCAAAACACATTTTCATTGACTGCATACTGCACACCCAACCTACACATTTATTTTACACACAGGGTGTTCGGGATAATACAGTGTGGATAGTTCCTGCGTACCTTCACTCTATCTTCCTCCTTTCTGGAGCCTGTTCCTGCACAAAGCTGCAACATTATTGCAACCATCACCATCTGCTTTTACCCTTTGTCTTATGGGAATCAAACATTTTTTTGTCTCATTCCCTATCCCTCCTGATAATTAGGGACGTGACACTATAAGTAAGGGCTTTGCCAGTGAAGTAGCTTTTTACAAGTGATCAAGATGGCCAAAAGATAACCTGCTGGGAGGGCCGTGCAGCTGATTTTGGAAGAGAGACAAGCTTCTGAAGATGTGAGGAAGAGGTTTCAGAATTTGAAGATCATATTGCTGAAAAATCAGAGTCTGACAGGGACTTTAAGGAGGTTGACCACCAATTAGAACCTGTGAACCAGAGAATCTGTGACCAGGAGCATCAAAAGCCTGAGATCATCATGATTACAATGCTACAAGAGGAGGGGTGGACAACTCGGACAAACTAGTGACTGCAGACAGCTGCAGAAGGAGGACCCTACGCTGGCTGCTGGTGATATTCTTTGACATGATGGACATCTTAGCATACAACGCCTTTGTCATGTTGATGGTACTGAACACAGAGTGGAACAGGGGCAAGCTCCAGAGAAAACAAATCTTTCTTGAGGAACTGGGAAGGGCCCTGGTGAGACCTCAGATCCTCAAAAGATAAGATGTTCCATGAAAACCAGCTTCTGCAGCAGTTGTGAGGAGAATTCAAGGGGAGATTGCTTGTGCCCCACCCACCCAACCTACAAAACCACAATCTGATGAACCTGAAGTAAGTGTGTGACGCTGTATGTCATGTATGCTTTACAACAGAGAGGGGAAAGAAACATTTCTGGTCTTATCATTATTCTAGGTATGGGATAGGCAACTCCAGGCCTCGAGGGCCGTATGCCTGCATGTTTTCAAACACACCCTGTTCTGGCAAGGCCAAATATTAACTACGATTACTGTTCATTTGGCTTGTAATTGTGATCAAATAAACATATGTTAAGTATTTTCACATAAAATTGTTTGATTGTGTCGTTTTGAAAACCCAAAACATAGCGGGTCCACCAGATCATGAACACTGGCTAAGTGACAAAAACACAAAATATTAAGTATTCAAAAAAGATTTTATCAGTTTTTAAAATGTTTCTCCTTCAAACAGAAGCAGTTCAGTTCTTTTGACACAACTTTAGGACAAACACAGAGAGACAATGCCACCTGGTGGCCAGATCTCAGAGCTGCAACCTGACTGCCATGGGAAAGAAAGACGAGATTCAAATTAACAGGTTGCTGCTCGTTTGGGCTGTTCATACAGTTTTTGTTGAGTAAACATGTTGAATAAGTAGTATAAATACAGCAGATTCAACACTAAACCAGAACTTTATTTTATAAATACTGTTTTTTTTTACATGTTATTGTAGCATTTTACTAGTAAAAATGCATAATAAATAAAGTAATAAAGATTAATAAGCCAAAAGTTAATTTTCGGAGTATTTCTTTATTCACATTGTTGTGAATCAGGAGCAGATGAAAATATACTGTTTGAAAAAGAGCTTATTAGTGACATGGACAATTTATTGGGTGGTCCATTAGCTCCCTTAGAATGTTATGCTGGTGTTTAGATCACTATTGAAAAAACTAAAAGCAACTTATTTAGTCCATTAAATCCCTCCTTCACAAGCTTCAGTGTGTTGGTGATTTTTTTTACAGTAAAAATAACACATGTATTTTAAATATTTTATAAACAAAAGTGTCTGCAATATATATAAATACTCATGACAACACGGTTTTGTGTAGCTGCATTTTAATGGGAAAAAAAGATTAAATCTGCAGCCATCCTTGTCCACAGCCTCGTCACTTTAGATTATTGTAATTCTCTTCTTTTTCATTTACCTCACAAAACGCTCCATGAACTACAACTGGTCCAAAACTCCGCAGCTCGCCTTATTTCTTAGACTCCCTTCTCCCATCACATCTCACCGGTTCTTCAGCAGCTCCACTGGCTGCTGGTGACACACCGGATCATCTATAAAGTCCTCCTCCCGATTTTACTTTTAATCTCAAAACGCATTTATTCCTACTATCTTATCCATCCTGATTTGCAATTCATTATTTGATGCTGTATTTATATGCTTTGGTGCTATTTTAACTGTTCTTTTATTGTTTTGTTTTTCATTTTTATACTATTTTACTATTGTGAAAATCTGTATGTTTTTTATTTTTTTATTTTTATTGTAAGGCGACCTTGAGTCCCTTGAAAGGCGTCCAACAAATAAAATGTATTATTGTTATTATTACTCGTAGACAATCATATTTTCTAAATAGTTACTTACCGTTCTTTGGATAGAAGAACAGAGAGACCCAAGAGTTTTGCAAACTCCTCAGCCGTCAATGAGCCTTTATCAGCAACCTGTTGGTAGGTACAGAGAATAATACAGAAAATAAATCAGAAAATAAAACATTTATACCAATAAAATGTTTTTTTTTTTAAACTGACATTATCCATAGCTGAGGCAATCATTTCCTCTTCACTGTGAGACTGCAGCTGGACCACCATCACACCACTGTCAAACACTCGCAACCTTCACACAACAAAAAGGAAAATATCACTGGAAGTCCATACGATAAAATAGAAAAAAAATGCAAGTATCAATAATATAAATGTTAAAAATAACAGATTTACTAAACTATGCCCACAAATCTACTGATCACCTTGATGGTATAAATAACTCAGGAAGTTACAAGCTGGATTATGATTACTATGTAAATGAAAAAGAGTTCAAGTTTAATAGGGGCTGGATTATAAAAGTTTGCTTCCTACGACTCATTTTCAAGCTTTTATTTTAAATCTTTTTGACAAACTTCACCTTTTATGGATTTCATATGTCATGCACTGTATGCATGCAGAAGTACAGTATGTGAACCTTTTGGGAGGACCTCAATTTCTGCACAAAATGGACACATAATTTTATTAATCAATCTAAATCACAAAGATAGAGAAAAACATTGTCTGCTTAAATCATACCAATTTTTTAAAAATGCTTTTATAGAACACAATTGTGTATCCAGTTTATGCATAAAAACAAGTAATTCTGAGGGTTCACATATTTTCTCCTGTAGCTGCATATATGTGGAAGTGTTCTTTTATTTTTCCATTGGTCTTGTCGTATAATCACCAACGTTTGATATATTTTATAGATATATGTTCCTCTGCGACGGACTGGCGACCTGTCCAGGGTGTACCCCGCCTTCGCCCTTCAGTAGCCGGGATAGGCTCCGGCACCCCCGCGACCCCGAAAGGGAAGCAGCGGTCGAGAAGATGGATGGATGGATATATGTTCCTCTGTTAGCATTTTTTTAGTTTATTTATGACTGACTGATTATTTGTTTGATTGACTTTGATTCCATGACATAAACTTCAAACTCTCAGATTGGACACTTTGATTTTACAAGATGATTTTTAAACACATCTTAGCAACCATTTTAAAAATAATTGCTGCAGTTACACAGTGTAAGGACTTTAGGGTTTTACACCTTTAGGTGGTGTTTTTTTCCCCTGATTCTATTTAATTGTATTTATTGTTTTTGTAACTCCTCTCTTTCTTTTCTCAAAGGTCTTGGCTTTTTGTCATGCCACAGTTGTAAATCGGAATGATGTTGTTAATCTGTTCTGCCTGGATAATGAAGGTTGAATAAAAAAACAAAAGCATTTCTGGATTTATTGTCAGATAAAAACTGTCCTGTGACGTGTGCTGTTCAAGCCCAGTCAGCTGCTGTGCCTTCATCCTTGGATCAGGGCTTCCATCTGCTTCACCAGAAGAACCGTTTGTCCTCAGAGGACAGTGAAGGTGGTCAGAGCAGCAGATCATGTGATGCATCAGAACTCTACAGAGAAACGTGTCAGTGTATCAATCTTTTTGTTCAAGCTGAAATTGGTCAGAAATGTGGGTAACACTATAATAAGATTCTTTAACAAGCTTTCTTAACACAATAACAAGCATTATTAATGTTCTTATAAGGTGCTAGTAAGTCATTTATTGGTGTAGTATCTACAAAGACCATATTAGTAAACTGGTAGTAAGGTTTACAAATGTGTCAATAAACTTTGTTAACCATTTATTGAATGTTTTGCTGCACCTTATCTTTAGATTAGCTGCTTAAACTGAATTGCACATGGAGGACTAATAAAGTTATTCTGCTTATTTATGTTTCATTTATTGAAATAAAACATCACAAATCAAATCATTATTTTATTAGATTTATTTTATAAGATATTAGATTTATGATTTTTTTTAAATATATATATATACATACATACTGTATGTATATATATATAAGCAAAAACTATTAGATTATCTGAATATTGTCAAGGTGATCAGATCTCAATATGAAGTTGAATATCTATACAAATAACAACAGGGCAGTATCTTAGCAACAAAAGGATGCCAAGTCTTTTAATTGAAATAAAAGTCTTCAGCCTACAGAGGCTCAATTGTGTAGACACCATAAAATCAGAGTGAAATGAAGATGTGGCAGGCTAGTCCACTTTTTCCAAAACTGAATTTCTGCAACTCAAAATGCTTTTCAATATCTTGTGTGGCCCCCACGAGCTTGTATGCATGCTTGACAACGTGGCAGCATGCTCCTAATGAGACGACGGATGGTGTCTTGTGGCATTTCCTCCCAGATCTGTGTGAGGGCATCCCTGAGCTGTTGTACAGTCTGAGGAGCAACCTGCGCTCCTCAAATGCCTGAGTGAACCAACCCCCTCCTTTTATTTCCCCAAAACCCCACCTGCTTTCCCATTAACTCTGAAGTTTCACAAGTTGGATTTTTGATAATTAGTTATCTTTAATGGAAACACAATTTCTGGTAAAAAAAACAAATCGAATTTTTCGAAAAACGTTTTTGCCCTGGTTTTGGGGGCGTATTGAAATGGATGGACGTTTTGCAAACCTGTAATGGAAATTGACTTTTTTCTGATTAAATGCGCTTCTGAAGCTTCTGTCTGAGTACAGCACAGCGGACGCCATGAGAGATCCCACAGCGTCACAGCTAATCGTGCATCTCCTCTGTAGAATCAATAACCAAGATTTCCTCATCGCTTCATCTGTAGCCGCACTACTGCATTCTGAATACGATGCAGAATTCTCATTCGAGGATCAGCGTGAGTGCAGTGACAAACTTCAATGGATCTATTTGTGTTCCTTCTTTTAAATACCACTGAACAGACGTCTCACTTGCATCTGAGACTGTCAATGGACTCACTGCGCGAGCCAGCGCAGCACGCTCGCACCACACTGCTGTGACGTCACCCAAATGCTCCCCTTTTAGTTTATCAAATAAAAAAAGCACACACATCGCTGTGTTTTTAATGACTCATCACGTGAGTTGGTTTGTGTTTTATCGCATTATTATGAAACTGTGTCATTTCGAAACTGTGTTTTTCAAAATTCCTAGAACTTGGTTAAAGTTTGATGTGTAATGGAAACAGAACCCAGGGCTGCTGAGTGTTTCTGCATCGTGCGTTCACTGAGCACCGGATATCAGCAGTAAAACTAAGCAGTTTATCAGAGAAAGCATAGAACACCGGCACTGATCCGTATATAATCGATTGTTTAAATAGTGTTGACGTTTTCTCTGAAAAACTGATTTGTTTTGCTGCGGATTGTATAAAAATGACAATGTTTGTAGCAGCCTGAGTTGGGCCGAGTGGCTGTTTGGGTTCGCTTATGTCCAGAGCTCAGTGGACGCACCATGCGCAGATTCTTGTCTGCTGTGGGATCTGTCAATCAACCTGTTCAGAAGTTTAAGGAAAATAAAGGGATGGGTGCATGAGACTGAATTAAAGCGTTTGACGAGCGTAGATCCACTAATAATAGTTATAATTAATTAATGATTAATTAATAACGGTTATAATTTTGTTAAAAACATTGCATTTGGTCATTACCTCAAAATGTGACAAGATGTTAGGCAAGGCAAGGCAAGTTTATTTGTATAGCACATTTCATGTACAGAGACAATTCAAAATGCTTTACACAAAACTTTAAAAGAAACAATCAAAAGAAATAGTAAAAATGTGATCATTAAAATAAAATTAAAAGAAAGTAAAAATATTTTAATTTAAAACAAGCATAAATAAACAGTGCGGACGTAAACTTTTTAATACATATTAATTAGAGCTGTCAGGCGATTAAAATATTTAATCGCGATTAATCGCATTGTCCAGAGTTAACTCGCGATGAATCCCAAATTAATATGTGGCCTTTTTTTAAGGAAAAAAATGTGTGCTTTGTGGAATTTAGCAGTTCTACATTAATTATGAAAACAAGAATGACAAAATTTATAGTTTTCATCAGAAATACTTTATTTTATAACATTTTGTAATATTTTGTGCAAACATTTCATTCATTTATGTAAATGGTAAAACACTTGCCCTTCGTTAAGTATCTTTTTGAATTATTTTTCTGAAAAATTCAAGTGTCTTAAAAGCATTTCAAACAAAAACAAGAAAACTTCAGTAATTTACCAAAATATAGCAAAACTATTGTTATTTTAAATTGCCTTGCCCTTAACTACCTTTTACCTATCATTGTTCTTATTTCTGTACACTTCGCCATTTTTGTTTTTGTCAGCTCATTTTGAATGTTTTACCCAAAATTGTTTTGCATATGAACAAATAAAGTTTGGGTAGAAAAAAGTTAAAAGAGGAAGTGACGTCTGATTCGCGCATGCGGGGTACCGGTCTTGCGTCCGGTACCGATCTGGCGCTGACAATCTCAAACACACCTAGAGACAACCGGTTTTATTGCGGTCTGTGCGGGCTCGCAGACATGGCCGCCCTCAGTAAAATACCTAACAGTTGCTACGAAGTTGGGCACACCTGGGAGCCGTCGTGCGTGCGGTCCGCCGTGGACATAACCGGTGCCGCTCTGGACGTCTCCTTCAAAATATACGCCCCTCTGTACCTGGTAAGGCTTTCCACGCCGCAACCAGAGTGCACGGGAGTTAGCTGAAGTTAGCGCGCTAACCAAGTTTGGCTAACTGATTAAGAAGCGAACTAATCTAGATTAGACCGAATGGTCCATGTTCAAGTCAGTGACGTTTCGCGAATGTGCTGTCAAACTAATTTAAAAAAAGGCTACGACGAAGACTTTATTGCACCAAATTCAAAACAAAACTTTATTAATAAAATTGCCAGGCTACAATTTGCGTCAAAGCAGCAGCGAGTCCATAAATATAAAACGGAGTGTTCTAGAAGGAAAACTGCAGAACTTGTGTGCAAAATAGCATACTGAACTTAAGGTCACTCTGATATAAAGCGACGTGAAAATAAACCTTCTCTAGTAGAACAGTGAAGCAGTTTCCCATATTTCTTGACTGTTTTTTAATATTTCATATATTTATTTGTGACAAAACAATTTTTTTCAGCAGCAAAATTAATCTAAAAAACATGATTGTGTCATAACAGTGACATTTATATAACAAATAGAGGTGAATCTGTCTTTTTCAGGTGCTTTTAAATGTGCTTTCTATGTCTTTGTAGCTGTCAGACATGTAATTTTGCTATTACTCCACTCATGTGTGTAGATCTAATAATCTGATCATTTTTTAACCTCAACTTAAGTTTTTCTCTTTATTTACCTTTATAGAGGCACTTACTAATGTGACATTAGCATAGCATAATAGGTTGAACCAACAACCTATACTTCCTTTTAACACTATTTCTCCAAGTTCACCTATTATATTTGTTGTAACTGTGCTGAACCCTCAGGTCAAGGTAGCTAGTTAATCAATACTTGTCATCAAAAGTTTCATAGTTCATTTTAACTGGTTGGCTAAGTCAAATACTTCATATAACCAGGCTTCTTTGGCAAGTTTTGACACCTTCTACTCTTGTCTAATGAGATATGTGAAATGTATTTTTACTTTTACTTCTGGTGCTTTGATGCTGTAGATAATTTATTGTAGCTGCACACTAACTTTTTTTATTGCAGATAGCAGCCATTCTGCGGAGACGGAAGAAAGATTACTACGTCAAAAGGCTTCTTCCAGAGATCCTGTGGTCGACCTCCTTCCTAACAGCTAATGGAAGCCTGTTCATTGTTTTCTTCTGCATTTTAAGGTGAGACCATAGACTTTAATATATAATGGGTGAGACGTGGAATTGGGTTTCCTTCAGTTTTATTAAAGTTGAATGTTAAAAAAGCAAGGTGTTTATTTCTTTGTTCATGTTTGAGCTGTTTGAGACTGTATTTTAGATGTTTATTGTAATTGTTTACAGTTTTGTTGTTCCAAAAAGATCAGAAGTTATTCCTGCACTGATTTATCTCATGAACACTTCAAACATTCTACAAAACTGTGTCAGTCCCATCTGAGGAATGCAGTGTCCCTCACTGTATCACGGTTCACCTTTTGCAGTCTCTCAGATTCGCAGAATGATTTTAGTCCAAGTTTTCTTTTCTTTTTTTTTCTTTTAGCACATTGTGTTCTTTGTCCTAATTGGCTGTAGACCTCATCAATCAATCAATCAATCAATCAATCAATCAATCAATCAATCAATCGTTCAATCGTTCAATCGTTCAATCAATCAATCAATCGTTCAATCAATCAATCTCCTTTACAAGGTCTGTTTAGCTCCCAAAATGTATTTAAATCTCTGATCTTGATTAGATCTTTCTTTTCATTTGTTGAAACATTCCCGTTATTTTTGCAAAAGTTTGAACTTTGAGTGTTAAAACAAGAGAGAAAAGTGTGAAAATATTCATGTCCGTCTGAGAAAAGTGTACAAAGTGTGCAGTAAGGAGTTTTAAAGTCCTAAAACATCTATAATAATTGTAAAAAATTCAGGTTAACTACTTAAAAATTTCACCTATTGTAAATATACTTGTTGCTAAGTTGCCTGAAAAGCGTGATTAATGTATGTTTGATTTTATTATAGAAAATGGAAACTCAAAAGTCTTTTTTTTTTTTTAATTTCAGAAAACTTTTTGGAGGGTTCTACTCCTGGTCGGGGTTCGGCGCCGCCCTCCCTGCCTCCTACATCGCCATCCTTCTGGAGCGAAAGAGCAGGTGGAGCTACAGCTGAGTTTTCTTGTTGTCTGGTGTTCAGTTTGAGGAGGTCTAACTGGCTGTCCTTCCTTCCCAGGAGAGGTCTGCTGACCATTTACATGGCAAATCTAGTAAGAGCTGCTTTTATTTTGGTGAAGTTTCAAATGTCGTTAGCAGTCGGTCTGTTTCGGTGCACTGTGGGCGTGGTTAATAGCCTCTCATTGTTGCCAGGCAACAGAAACGCTGTTCCGCATGGCCGCGACTCGAGGCATTGTCAAACCCATCAAACACGGAGAGGTGAGCCACTTTACCCAACCACCTTTTTCAGCATTCTGATGAACAAGACTTGAACTTACTGGGATGTTTAAATTTACCCATATGAAGCTGTTTTTAAACGTTTAATCAAATACACGCGATATGATGTTTTAATTTAGCAACTACCATTGCTAACAAGTCAAAAAAATATTTATTTTTAATGGCAAAGTCTCATTTTGAACACATACCTTGCTGTACTGTGTTGTTGTGATGAAATAAATCATGTGTTTTTCTCTCTCAGGTGCTGCTGTTCTGCATCACTGCATCACTCTTCATGTTTTTCTTCAGGTAAGACTTGATTTGTGACACACTAATATTTTTAAGTCTCATCCAGAAAACCTTATTTATCCAGAGTGTAAATCATCGTGTGAACTCGCTCTTATCCTATTCTAAGGGTCCCCAAACTTTTTCTTGTGAGGGCCACATAACTATTTTCTTCTCGGATGGGGGGCCGGGGTCGGTTTGTAGGAAAATCACAGCCTAAACATAAAAATGCATGGTTTTCCAGAAAGCCACACATAGCCAAATTTTAAATAATACATTTTTGTAATCTTCACAGAAAAAATGATTCTGACACTTTAAAATGCAGATATAGAGATTAATAGCTGCGATAGATTAATAGCTGAAGATGCTTAAATTGTTAGCTAAAAACACTGAAGCTAATAGTTGAAAACGCTGAAGCTGATAGCTAGCTAAAATTTTGGTGAAGTGCCAAATTAGCTGAAAAAACTCAAAAAATTCTAAGTTATCCAAAACAGCTAGCATGTAACTGAAATATTTGCTAAATGCCAAATTAGTCTAAATCACTAGAAAATGTGTAATTTAGCCAAAACAGCTAGCATAATGCTAAAATATTATCTAAACTACAAATGAACCTTAAAAAGTAAAAAAAATGTCTAAATTAGCCAACGCAGCTAGCATGTGGTTGAAATATTAGCTAAATGCCAAATTAGCCTAAAAAATTTGAAAATGTGTCATTTAGCCAAAACAGCTAACATAAAGCGAAATTATTAACTAAACTCCAAATTAGCCTTAAAAACTGAAAAACCCTAAATTAGTCAAAACAGCTAGTATGAAGCTGAAATATTAGCTAAATGCCAAATTAGCCTAATAAACTGGAAAAAATGTCTAATTTAGCCAAAACTGTTTGGGGGGCCGGGCCAGATCCGGCCCACGGGCCGTACTTTGAGAATCCCTGTCCTATTCTGAAAAAGTTAGAACATTTAGGATAAAACAGATCCAATATTCTGAACCTATTTTGAATGTTCATGGATCTATTTGTAAAAACGATGAGCTTTAGAAAAACTATGGAAGTACTGAGGGGTTTATAATCGTCCACCAGCTGATGGAGTTTGTTAAAAAGCTTAGTCACAGCTGCCCCCTATAGGTTGATCTATGCACTCTGTGGGTGAAAAATGGACAAACCAGATTTAGATCCACACAAAATATCAAAGTTGTAGAACCTGTTAAGCAAAAATGTTCATGTACACAGCATGGTAAGAGGTTGAAGTGAACACTAAAAAAGACACACAAGAATGAAGGAGGGAGACACAGGCACACTGTATCATTTTTTAGATCTACCCCTAAATCCTGCACAGTGCTTTACAGTCAGACCCATTCACACACTGATGGCAGCTCCACTGCCGAACACTGGTGCCAACCTTCCACCAAATGCAGTTTGGGATTCATTGTCTTGCTCAAGGACACTTTGACGCATGGGAATCAAACCTGCGATCAGAGGTCGACCGCCCCGCCGCTGCACCACAGCCGATGAGTGCGTATTCCCTGTAAATTTCCCAATCACCTGAACCCATATGTGTGTTATTTGCAGTCAGTAAGGAGCAAAAGGGTTCAGTACGACAGCATCACTGGTACGTCATACTTCCCGAGCTGACGAATACTTTACGATACACCTACCACACTCATGACGATGGATACATTCTATTTTTATGACATCCATTAAGACTGGACGAGCTTAAAGGAACTGGCCTAATTCAGCTTAAAGCAATCCCACTAGCATGTTTTTTAAATAATGCTATATATCTGGCTTTAAGTTAGTTTAAAGCTAATGATGGTTAAGATGTCTGTTTTACATCCACTTTGTGCATGACCTGATTAGTCGACTAATCGCAAAAAATAATTGGTGATTAGTCGACTATTAAAATAATCGTTTGTGGCAGCACTACATGGAAATGAACATTCAAGTAGCTACTTCCAATGAAACGTCTATGTAATGCTCATTTCAGACTTCTGCATTTGCCCGTAGCTGTGGAAGTTTTTACGACCATTTACAAAATGCACAGAACTTTGACCAATCGTGGACTCTGATTTGGTATCAATGCAGTGATACGATGCAATAAGTATCACGAAATATTGTAAGACAGTACGAGGGGGCTCAAAAATTTTTTTTTTTTTTTCTTAAAACGGTCTAATGTTTTATTATATTGAAGTGTAGTTTTAGACAGTCAAATAAATGGAGGGAAAATTCAATATTAAATGTCAACTTTGACTTTGTTCTAGGAGTAACGACGGTCTTAAAGGTTTTGTCTTTTCTGCATTAAAGTAAGTTTACATTTTTTTATTTTTTTATTTCTGTTGTCTTAAATGAAACAATCAAGGAGTGGATGAAACTTCAAATGCTTTCTTGGTGACAGATTCATCATTGGGAAAGAGGAGATTCCCACTCATTCCACTCTGACGGAGGGTTCGAGGCCCGCGGAGGCGGCCGCTGCCGTAGAGCCCAACCGTCCACCGCTGCCGCCGGAAAGCTCCAGCAGGAGAAACCTGATCGCCAAAACCAGAAAGCTTCTAGAATCTATGTAAGTTTGATGGAATCGTCTGGTATTGGAGCCCAGCAGCAGGTTTTACATTTGTGTTTGTCTCCAGATGCAAACGGGGTCCAAGACACGCATGCTGTAAACATTACCAAGACAACTGCATTTCCTACTGTGTTAAAGTAAGGCTTGTCCTGGTCTCTCTGATCAACTTAAGGCTGTTTTCAAGGAAATTCGGTGTCTGTTTGTTTTGCCTGCAGGGTTTCGTCCGGATGTTCAGTATCGGTTATCTTATCCAGTGTTGTATTAAAGTGCCGTCGGCCTTCAGACAGATTTTCTCCAAACCCTCGCGGCTTCCCTCCATTTTCTACAACAAAGACAACTTCCAGCTGGGAGCCTTCTTAGGCTCTTTTGTCAGCATCTACAAGGTGAGTTCAGAACCGCGCCTGCTCATTTCACCTGTTTTTTCCCTCCTAAAGACCCACTCCCATCATCTTTTGATGTATTTAAAAAGCGTTCCCATTGGTCTTTTAATTATGATTCTGCCGTTTTTAGCCAAAATTTTTAAACTGTCGCTTTCTATGGCATAGTTTCTACAGAGCTGCAAAAATTTGATTTAAAAAATGTACTTAGAAATGCAATTTTAAGTTTCATTTTCTTCATATTTGTCTTTATTATCAGAAAAATTCCACAAGAAGACATTTTCATCAGAGTGGATCCGTTATTGTACATTTTTCCACTTGTTTTTTAAAATGATCTCACTTTCATTCAGGGCGCGAGCTGCCTTCTGCGCTGGATCCGTAACATCGACGACGAGCTGCACGCCCTGATAGCTGGTGAGACGGGATCGTAATCCCTCCACAGAAATCCCCAAAAATGTTTTCCTTTAATACGTCTCGTGTCTTGTGTGTCTTCAGGGTTCTTGGCTGGAATCTCCATGTTCTTCTACAAAAGCACAACAATATCCATGTATCTCTTCTCTAAGCTGGTGGAGGTAAAACGCTGAAATCAGACTCAGACATTTGATCAGACCGAACATCCAAAATATTACAAAGTGAGAAGATATAAATGAGGACAGTGTGAGAATGACATTCCAGAAATATGAGTGTGTTCACGTTATAGGATAGTTGATGGACATTGCGTCTTAGAAGCTTTTTGACAGATTTTTGAGTGCTGGTTTTTCTATTTTTAAACAAATTCAAGGGTTTTAAGTGTTTGTTAAGTAAAAATATAAGTCAAGTAGCTCTGATTTAGTTTTTTGTCTGAAAATTAAAAAATGGAATGATTTTCTGTATTGAGATGATTCTGACACAGGAATGCTTTTATTTTGAAAGGAAGTCATGTGAAATCACTGACCAAAATTATAGATTATTTCAAGTAAAAAAAAAAAAGCTTAATTTTGTTTTGCTAAAAACAAAAAGCTTGTTTATAGTTATCATAATAGTAACATTAGTATAAAAACAAGAACTTTGGTTCCTGTTTGGATGTTGTGAAAAATTGACCCAAATGACTCTCTAAGTGTTGAAGGGGGAAGACATAAACGCCATAAACCTAAAAGTTACAATCTGTGCTATTCAAGTGTCACCACTCTGATGTTAAAGGCTTCAATTCACCAGATGTTTGTAGTTTATGGACAGTTTGGAGGTGGATGAACTCTGAACGTTCCTAAATATAGAAAAATCTTTAAACCATCTGAATTACGTAATTCAGGTTTCTCCTCAATCTAGTTTGCATAACAAAAATTCAGTTTTCTGAACCCGGATCTCCTCCTGTCTCTTCAGACCATGTACTTCAAAGGTATCGAGGCTGGACATTTCCCCTACTTCCCCCATGCTGACACAATCATCTACTCCATCTCCACCGCCATCTGTTTCCAGGCTGTGAGTAACACGTCAGCAAAAGATGTTGAGAATAACCCACGAGAAGCGTCGTACATTTTTCCAGACTATTTGTGAATATTTATTCAGTCATTTTGATTTAAAAAAAAATATTTGTTTTACTTTGGATAATCCAGACAGTTCTGAGCGTTTAGGGTAAAATTAACCCACAAATTAACAGTAGCCAACAAATTTCAATTAAAAAGCAAACCATGTGTAAAAGATTCCAAAGAACAGCAGCCAGTTGTGACCCTGTGGGTTCTCCTCTGTACATTTGTCTATGGGGAGGATTCCAAACCTGCTTGTGTTCTTCCTGCAGGTTCAGTGAAGTTTTGTTTTTGTGTTGTCAGGCTGTGATGGAAGTTCAAAATCTCAGGCCTTCATACTGGAAGTTCTTGCTACGCTTAACTAAGGGCAGGTATGAATGCACGCTACAGAATATAGCCGCTTATGCTTAACTGATGCTGTGACTGCAGGAACATGAGAGTCATTTACTCTCTTCATGGATCACTCTGTTTTCTTCGTCCTCCTAGATTTGCTCTGATGAACCGAAAGCTGCTGGACGTGTTTGGAACTCAGGCGTCCAGAGACTTTAAAGACTTTGTGCCCAAACTGGACCCTCGTTTCACCACGCCGCCCAGCCTGACCACGCTTCCAGCAGGGGGCTACGTCCAGCTGGGATCTCTCTGAGCCAAAGTCTTCCAGAGGGCTTTGGGATCAGATGAAAACGGACAATCTGGCTGCTCATCCATAGTAATTTATGGATCTTTTTTTGTTTTTGACAGACGATGGAACTTCTCAGAAGTAAAGTAGCCTTGTTTTAAAATGGGAGGAGCTTAGGGTGGAGCAAAGCTAGTCTGTGATGTCATGATTGTGGGTAGAAGCCTGTTAATGGAATGAAATGATCTGAGTCCAGAATAAATTACAAAACATAAAAATACATTTAAATTGAACATAAACTATCAAAATGCAGTGATTGACAAAAAATCAATCAATTCCATCTATCTGAACCAGCTGACCAGTGGTGTGAGTTTAGAGATTTTAATTCCTTTCAAGATGCAGTTATTCCTCGTTTACATTTAAGATACTTTAGAAAATCTTTTTTAAATGTTTGTAGCACTGAACTGCTAAACAGGAATGCTAAAAGTAGGAAGGGAAGCTGCAAGTTTGCACTTTCATCTAAAGACAAAAGTTCTTTGAGAGATTAAAAGGAGATTTCAATCTTTTTTTGATAGAAACTAATATTTATAATAGAGATTGGAAGATTTTGTAAATGTGGATTATGAGTAAAGTTCAGTATTGAGCAAAAGCTTTGAGCCAATGTTAATTTCCTCAATATTTCCAATTCAAGCTTTTATTTTGGAAATAGTTTTTTTTATACTTTGGTTGTTTTTACTATATTTTCTTTTTCTGGTTAAACATTGATTTGATGGATACAAAATAACCCAAGTATATTAATGCAAGCAATAATTCTGTTCTGAGTTGATAAAAAACACAGTTTGGTTAAAAAATGATTAAAACACGTCCTGTTGGGAACACTTAGTCTTTTAAGTGATTTAAATGTGTTAGAACAAAAGTTCATATTTAATCCCAAAGATCAGTTTGCTTGAAACCAGCTGGTTTTTTATATCAATGGATGGGAACTACACAAGTGGTGAGCAGAAGGGGAAGCAGGGCTTTTATTTTGAAAATAGGAAGTGAATAAAAATGGGTAAAAAGGCAAAACTCTTTAAAAGAAAGACTTAATATATTTCTGGAAAACCTGGGGATGTGTTGCTCGAAATAGTTATTCATGGAGTCTTTGAAAACAAATGTGAAACCACAGACGGGAGTCGTCATGGAAACGGTCAGATGCTTCTTGGTAGCATATTTATTAGTTTAACTCTTAAACATCTGTTTTCATTAGTTATTATGACTTGACTTTAACCACAGATTGCATAACATTTTAAGGCAAATATAAAGGTAATATATTGAATGATCAAAGTCAGTTTTAAGTTTGATTTTTAGTTACCATTGAAGAATGCCACGGAGCTAAAAATCTGTAGATTTTTTAGCTTAAATATCTATAGAATTCATTTCAGAAGAACTTACAATTTTGAATTTGAAAAAAAAATAGTTTTCCTACACTTTACGCTTTGCTTCAACACACCTGAATTTAGGAATTAAAGACCCACTTTAATGAAAATAGTGTTTTTAGATTACTCTTATGAGATTTTTTGGATGATTGAGGAAACGTACAGCAAAAAAAAATTTAAAATAGCATTTCTGAGTATTAATCAGGAAAAAAATGCAGTTTAAAAAAGAGCTTATTTGTGAGATAGAAAATATGATGGGCGGAGCCACAAGCTCCCTGCTCCGCCCCATTCTGATGCATCCACATGCACATCTTCATTTTCTTAGTCCGAGCTGGCATCTGACTCAGAATTGTACAGTTGGGAGTGTGAGATGCTTTTATGTAGGGTAAGCTATTATAGGAAGTGGGGGTGGAGTTGCTCTGTGCCAACGGTCCCGCCCACAATTTCTGAGACAAATTTCTAATGGACTTCTGCCGCTCTGAAGAAACGATGTTCTCCATTTTGACTAAATGCAGCATAATCATAATTAAAAGACCACCAGGAACACTTTTAAAATAGATCAGAAGATGATCGGAGTGGGTCTTAAAATAGAATTCAAATGTGAAATAAATTTAGATCTAAAATCAGGTCCCAAAGCGATTATTTTTCTCCTTTTGGGATTGTTTTATTCTTTTATTCTCAAACTAATGCAGATGTTTAGAAAGCTTGAGGAAAAAATTAAGGTGCTATGGTAGTATGTTTTGATTTCTGATGGCAATATGTATACACGTTTTTTTTTTTTTTTAGTTTGACATATATTTTGTGAAAGTTGTTTGATTTGCAGTTCAACAATAAAGAATTTTCTGTTTTTCATGTGAAAACATTGGTACATTTTGTACATTTTATCCTGTCCTTAATTACTGATAACTATGGTGCATATTGACGACATAAATTCACCTCGAGAATTAAATCTTCTGTTTATACCAGTGATTTGTGACTTAGAAATTATGCTTTTTATCTCCAGTCAATTTGAGACCCATTAGACTTTTATAATAAACACTATGATTCTACTGGAAAAGGTGCAGTGTAAGAAATACAAAAATAAGTGATGTTTTCTCTCTCTTAGCATTGAGGTTTCTTCACCCTTTTGGTCATTTCATTATTATATTATTTTCATACTTTTGCAAACTTTTTCTTGAAACGTTTTTGAAAATGTATCATTATATGAACATCAAATCCCTCTCCAGTTAAAGCTTCCTTATTTTCACCAAGTCGTTTCAGAAATATAAGCCAAAAAAATAAAAAATAATTCAGAGACCACATTCAACATAGAGCATACACACACTTGCTCTTTATTAACAAAATTGACAATACTGCAATATCGCACGAACACAAAAATGGAAGGAAAGGGCCAAATGAATAAACAAATAAAACAAGTAAAAGCAAAATATCACTTTACTAGCTTACAGTCTAACTTCGTTTCTTTACTTTGAAATGTACTTTAAAAAGTTAAACTTAGAAATACAAAACAACAAAATTAGAAGCATTAACAGCAACTAATAATAATAACATTAATAATAATACATTTTTGTCGATTTGTAAATACAGGAAGTGACGTCTAAACTACTTCCGGTCTCACTTCCGAGTGTCGCTCTCTGCCGTTCAAAGTACATTTCTTTGAATTTCGTGTTTTAAAGGGATAAAACGTCCCCATGGGGGGTAAAAACAAACAGCGAACTAAAGGAAATGTTCGGGTAAGTTCTTTTAAACAACAGTTACGGTGAAAACTCTCCGTTATTAGCAAAGAAAACGCGGTGTTTTCTTTCTTTTAACTAGCATCAAAACTCTGACCACCGTTGTCGGTTTAAACTTTACGTTATTCTTATAATCCACGTCCGCGTTTTCCTCCACCATGTCCAGCCGTCCAGCAGCGGCCGAGCTGCGGAGGTTCTCACCCGGGAGGGCGGAGTGATCCCGGGATTCGTGGGCTTCGGCTCCACGGCCACGTTTGAGCTGAGTTACGTGCCAGCTGTCCACGGCGCGGAGGACATCGACAGTCTGGTGGATGCGGACTTCCGGATGGTGCTGAGGAAACTCTCCAAGAAGGATGTTGTCACCAGGCTGAAAGTGAGTGTGGACTTAAACGTTGAGGCCTCAGTGGGGGTTTTAGTCCACTTGTCAGTGTATTTTTTTATTGCTTTTCATCTTCCCAGGCTGTGCAGGACTTTGGATCCATGTGTCAGGAAAGAGAAGCAGAAGAGGTTAAAGGAGTTTTACCGTTCTGGCCGAGGATCTACTGCAAGATATCAATGGTGGGCCGATTTAATCAGAAGGAGAAATTGTTTTGTTTTGTTAAAACGTCTCTCCATCCCGTGTGTCTGACAGGATCACGACCGTCGCATCAGAGAGGCTACCCAGCAATCCTTTGAGCAGCTGGTGCTGAAGGTGCGCCGCAGCTTGGCCCCCTTCCTGAAGAGCCTCATGGGTCACTGGATTCTGTCCCAGTGTGACACCTACTCTCCTGCAGCCTCTGCTGCGTGCCAGGCGTTCCAGGCGGCGTTCTCGCCCGCCAAGCAGCCGGAAGCTCTGGGTTTCTGCAAAGACGAGATCCTCAATGTGAGCTTTGGTCACACTTTTAGTGCAAATGAACCTTCATGTTCCTGAATTGTACTAAATTTAAATCTCTTTGTTTCAGGTTCTTCAGGATATTTTGTTGAACGAAACGGCCGACTCGTTGAGCGATCCACAGTATGTTTAGCGTCCTCGCCACCGCATGTTTGCAAGTGTAATCCCTTGGAGACTGAGCCTCTGCTTCCATGTGTAGAAACGTCACAGCAGAGGAGAGGGAAGCCAAGTATCTGCGCATGCTTACCAGCTCACTGTTGGGCGTGAAAAAACTCCTCTCCCTCCTCCTTCCGAGCGACAGGGCAGCTCTGGAGGATCGACTCACCCCTCTGTTAAGTTCTGGGAAGTTTTGGAAGTACAGCAAACACAAATCACCACAGGTAGGTTTTGTTACAATTACTTAAATATTCATAAACTGATTTTATTGCTTTGTGGATTGTTATTTAGATGGCGATCAGATTGATCCTTGAAGCAAGATGAGCGATTCACATATTGATAACTATCCTTACTATTAAATATATTATGTTTGAATGGTTTCTATATGATTGTCTTTTTACTGGATGTACAAAAGTTAAATAATGTGTTTTTATCCCAATTTGTTCCATTCATTACCGGTAATTTTAAAATCTCTATTTGTGGCAATGCTTGATATAAGAAGCCCAACTTCTTTTTCTCTACAGATATTTTCATTTTATTCACAATGAACCTGAAACTGTCAAAAAAACTCAATTCCAAGTGTAAACAAATTCTGTCACAAAAATTGAGATTGAAGTTTTTGTTTGTTTTAAAAGTGAAGATCAAACATGTAGAGACAAAATAAAGTAAAAAAAAATTCGAACACAAAGCAAAGACAGAATGTAAAATGTCTTAAAAGTTGAGGAATCAATTAATGTGCTATGAACTTATCTTGTTTTGGTTTCTGATGATTTGATTTTTGATTGAATTTGTTAATGATTTGTTATATGCAATCAATAACAAGTATAATGGATGTGCAATACAATCAACAGAGGATTTACATCTGTACAATGATATGTCAGACATAAGATAGCATTAAATTATAGATGGCTTGAGATGGAGTATAAGGGAGTATAATCCCACCCCGGCTTGACCTCACTATTTCCTTTATATGAATGATCATTTTCCTGTTCAAAACTTCTAATCAGAGTTTTACACCTTACCAACACGGGGCCAGAACCAGAAAAAGGCAAAATGTGTTGAAGCTCCACTAAACTACATACGATTTCCTAAAAAGATTTATTCCAAGAGTTATCATAATTATGTGTCACAATTCTTGTTATGTTTATTTTAAAATCAAAAATGTCAAAGCTAAACTCTTTTGAAACCTTCAGGTTAAATTTTGAATGACAGCTATACTAATAGAAGGGGATAGTTTCATTTCTACGTCATTCTAAACAGTTGATGTGATTGGCAAACTCACCGTTAAACTCAGAGACGATTTACACAATTTTTATACTTTTATTTAGAACAGGAGATCAAAATCAATAAAACTCTGAGTCGTTTTAAAATTAATCCTGAAAATGTTCAATTTTTCCATCTTCAAAGTTTAGCTAACTACGGTAACAGTAGATAGAAGTATCGTTCCAGTGTTTCCTTTTCTTAATGCTGGCAGTCGTATGATGTCACACAATTGATCACAAAAATGTTCATACTTTTCTTAATTAAAAAAAAAAAAACTTTCTTTGTAGAGCACTTTTTGACACAAGCAGCTCAAAGTTCTTCACATTAAAAACATTTTTTTAATAAAAAAAACAAAAAACAAAAAGTAAATAAATAAAGCATAAAATAAGACACTGTAAAGATGGGAACTAGACATAGAAGTCTGGCTTAAGCAATAAATTAGGGACCTGATGTGGAGGGTCCCTCTGAGGAAAACACTGGAGCAAAAAGTACATTATTTTTTATTCAAATTTTCAAAAACAATATTGGTTTTTCTGAAATTATTCCACTAAACTGAACTTTAGTCTTCTTTTTTTCAACTACAACTAAGTTTTATTTGAAAATGAGAACCTTCAACTGACACTTTACTTTGAAAATCCATCTACTACCTCTAACTGTAGCTTATTTGGTTAGTTTAGTTTATACTTGAAATCTAACATTATTCTGCACTTTTAGAGCGACAATCACACTGCCTGAAGTGTATTTATATTATATTATACCATATTTATAAACATTGCAAATCAGCGAATTGTCACAAATGTTTGTACAATTTTTTTCTGGAACAGATTGCGTATATCTGAATATTCAGAAACTCGTTACAGCCCTAATTAATTTGGGTTTACAGATTTTTTGTTACTGATTGACAAAACCTCAAAAACCTCAGCATGCAGGACTTTACTTCAGACTTTATTATAATCATTTCTTAGAGAACATTTTTGTCTTTCTACAGGTTCGAGGCGCTTTCTTTGAGATGGTTTGTTCCCTGTGCGAGTTCACGCCCGGCCTGGTCCAAGCGGAAGCCAGCCGGCTCTGTCCCGCCGTGCTCCTCAGCATCGACGACACAGATCCGGTGGTGCTGCCCCCTGTGTGGGAGGCAGTTCTTCACGTCGTCTCCACTATTCCTGTGAGCGTTCCATCAAACTGGAAGCATCTGAAAGTGTTTTTCCAGATTCCTAATCTGAAGAATCTTCTTTTCTTCCAGGACTGCTGGACCCACGTGAATGCCAGGAAGGGCTTTTTACCTAAACTCTGGGCGGTGTTGAAGGAGGGCGGTAAGGGGATGGCCAAGGCGCTCCACCCTAACTTGATGCCGCTGCTCAGCAAGTTGCCTGGAGAAGTCACCGAGCCAGACGTGGACTTCTACAGCAGCTTCTTCACTGCGCTCATACAGGGGTAACTCGCCATAACGGCAACAGCATTTTTTAGGATTTTGGGACAAATGGTCAAAAGTTAAACTGGGGCAAAAAAGTATTCAATCGGCAAACAATTGTGCAAATTTTCCCACTTAAAAAGATGTGAGGTCTTAAATTTTCATCCCCTCAACTATGACAGACAAAAGGAGAAAAGAAAAATCCTGAAAAATCACATTGTCTGATTTTTAAAGAATTTATTTGTAAATTATGGTGGAAAATAATTTGTCATAAACCCCTTTGTTGGCAATGGCAGCAGTCAAACATTTTCTGTAAATCTTCAAGGTTTTCATAAGTTGTTGCTGGTGTTTTGGTCCATTCCTCCATGCAGATCTCCTCTGGAGAAGTGATGTTTTGGGGCAACAGAAACTTTCAACTCCCTCCAAAGATTTTTTATGGGGTTGAGATCTGGAGAGTGGCTAGGCCCCTCCAGGACCTTCAAATGTTTCTCACAAAGCCACTCCTTCATTACCCGGGCAGAGTGTTTTGGATAGTTGTCATTCTAAAAGACCCGGTCACGTTTCATCTTCAATGTCCTTGTTGAGGGAAGGAGGTTTTCACTCAAAATCTGATCATACATGGCCCTGTTCATTCTTTCCTTTACATGGATCAGTTGTCCTGGTTCTTTTGTTGAAGAACAGCCCCAAAGCATGATGTTTCCACCTCCATGCTTCACAGTAGGTTTGGTGTTCTTTGGCTAAAACTCCTAAAAGTTCTATTTTGATTTCATCTGACCATAGGACATTCTCCCAATCCTCTTCTGGATCATCCAGATGCTCTCTAGCAAACTTTAGACGGGCCTGCACATGTACTGACTTTAGCAGGGAGACACGTCTGGCACTGCAAGATTTGTGTGTTACTGATAGTAGCCTTTGTTACTTTGGTCCCAGCTCTCTGCAGGTCATTCACTAGGTCCCCCCGTGTAGTTCTAGGAGTTTAGCTCACTGTTCTTGTGATCATTTTGACCCCACAGGGTGAGATCTTGCTGGAAGCCCCAGATGGAGGGAGATTATCAGTAGTCTTGTATGTCTTCCATTTCCTAATAAGTTGATTTCTTCACACCAAGCTGCTTACCTATAGCAGATACAGTCTTCCCAGCCTGATGTCGGTCAACAGTTTTGTTTCTGGTGTCCTTAGACAGCTCTTTGGTCTTGGTCATAGTGGAATTTGGAGTGTGACTGTCTGGTGTCTTTTATAGAGATAGTGAGTTCAAACAGGTACCATTAATACAGGTAACGAGTGGAGGACAGAGGATCCTCTTACAGAAGAAATTACAGGAAATCTTGTTTGTTTATAGGCGACCAAATACTGACTTTCCACCAGGATTTACAAATAAATTCTTCAAAAATGAGACAATAGGATTTTCTGGATATTTTTCTCTTGTTTTGTCTCTCATAGTTGACAGACTTCTCTCATCTTCTCTCATCGCTCCACTGTAACTGAGTGTTTTATCGTTGATTCCAGTTTGTAACATTTCTAACTCTCTCCTTGTGTTTGTGACAGTCTGTCTAGTGAGCGCGCTCTCACCAGCCAATCAGAGAGCGCCGCAATCGTGACCTCCTTTGTGGAGTGTTTAAAGTTCGGCGTTCTGAAGATTGCGGACGACCACGACAGAATAAGAAGCGTTCTCGTTTCACAGCAGGTAGGAACCCTGAATGTGCAGATCTGTTTTTTTTTTTTTAACTGGAACTTTCTAAGTTTCTATTCTGCTCTGCAGCTTCTGCCTCTGCTAGAACGGGCTCTGAGCGAAGCTTCCCTTCAGAACGGGCCTCTCTTCTACCTGCTCACCCACATGCTGCTTTCCTGGGAGAGACGGGCGGCTCTGAGCGGGGACGGTGAAGCTCCTCCCACCGGTGAGGTCTTTCAGAGTCTTCTAGCAGGTTTCTGGGAGGAGCTCGGCGTTCTGTGCGTCCGCTACGTTGACGATGAGGAAGCAGATCTGCAACGCTTGGAGGGATTAGCCACCCTGCTCCAGGTCGGTTCACCTTCACATCCCATAAATCTATAAATCCATAAATCTAAACCCTCATTTTTTTTGTTCAGGTGATGCGCTCTCCAGAAACGACGAGGACCAAACACGTTCAGAAGAAGAAATCCGCCCGGATCTGCTTTTCCAAGCCGGAAAAGGCGGAGATAACCGAGGAGGACGGCGTGGAGAAGCCTGCTCAGGCGGCGCCGCAGGTCGTGGAGGAGAAGATTCTCGGGGCGCTGCAGGATCCTCACTTTGAGGACACGGTGTGTCAGCTGGCGCTGATCTGTCTGACGCACGTGAACGAGAGGAACTCGGAGCGGCACCTCGTCTTCCTCTCCCGGCTAATGCGCTCCTTCCACACGCCCAGACTCTTCAGGGTGAGCCAAACTTTTTACCCTTTTGAAGTCTGCTCTGACTGATGGTTGCTTCCCATCGTTTCAGACCTTGTCAGAGCAGAACTCTGAGGAGGAGGTGAAGAACAACCCGGCGGTGCAGTTCCTCCTGGAGCGAGTGGTGGTGTGGCTGGCCGAGAGCGGCCGCCGCGACACCGAGCACCTGGTGGAGATGATCTTCAGCTCTTTCCACTGCTGCAGCCAGCAGGAGATCACCCGCATCCTCAGCCACGTCACCACGGTAACACTCCTCCTGGTTTTGGTGACTCGGTTACACATGGTGAAATTTAAGACTTTCTGTTGGTCTTTTTTAGATGGGCTTACCATGGGGAGTCCTCCTGCAAGTCATCCAGAGAGTAAACGACTGTTTAATTTCACTTTTTACTCTTCATTTGCTCTGCAGGAAGTGTCTTGGCTCATTTGTGTCTTCTTACAGGCTTGTAAAGACTCCGAAACTCTCAAAACTTGTCGCGATTGGCTGAAAGGTTCGGTTCTTGGGGAGCAGCTTCTGGACCTGACAGAGGACCTCTGCAGAGTGGGGGAGGGCAGCTCCCACGCTTCAGCGTCTACGACCGGCGGCCACAGCTGGACCCTCATCAGCCTGGTTCTGTCCCAGAACCACAACAACGGTGAACCCACTCGGCAAAAAAACGACAAAAGTCTTTCATCAACATCATCAGCAGCTGCTTGAGCCTCAGTTTCCTCTGCAGAGTCTCTGATCGGAGATGTCTACCTGGAGAAGATCTTGGAGAAGCTCCACACCACTCTGTCTGAGACCAAGAGTCTGTCGGACGCGGGCAACGCCGCGCCGCTGGTCTCCTTCATCTGCGACGTGGCCTCCTCCTTCTTCTCCTCGGTCCAGGACTGTCTGTCGCTGCTCCCCGCCGAGGAGCTGCTGCTCACCGTCTTCCAGCTCACCGCCCAAGATCAGAGACAGACGCGGCTGACCGGTGAGTTCCTACGCAAGATCCCTGAAAAAAAACAACTGGTTCTGTTAATTATAGCTTGTAATTAATTCATCAAATTAATCTGTTTTTAATCTAACCAAATATTTGCTCTGAAAAGCCTCATTTCTAGGTATTTTATACCCTTTTCCCATAATATTACGACTTTATTATTGTAAAATTACTTTTTCTTATAGTTTTTATGACTATATACTCATTTATTTTTAAAACGTTTTCTCAAAATTACATTACTTTTGATCTCATACATTTTTAAAAACTTTTGTTCCTCATATTTCCTCCTATAAAATCAGATTTATCATATCTTCCTTTCTGTAAAATTAAGACTTTTTTTCTCAAAACAATTTTGTAAATATTTTCATTTTTTTTATCATAATATTGCCACATTATGCTTGTAAAATTACAACTTTTTTCTTATAATTGTACAACTTTATTCTCGTAGACTAAATTATAAATTCATTCTTTAAAAAAAACCTTACAATGCGACTTTATTCTCATAAAATTGCAGTTTTCTTGTCACAATTTTATAACTTTATTCTCGTAATTTTTTTTTTACATTTTTCTCATATAAGATCTTCATTACTGTAAAATTATGACATTTCTCATAATTTTATAACTTTGTTCTCTTATAGTATTTTACTTTTTCTTCATAATTTTACGGCTTAATTTTTGCACATTTTTAAACATTTTTTTCAAGATACGACTTTAATCTTGTATAATTACAACTTTTCTTCTAATTTTAAGACTTTATTCGCCTAAAATTATGACTTTTTCTGTAATTTTTTGTTCTTTTTATGCAAGTCAATACTTTATTCTCATAAAATTGCTACTTTTTTTCTAGTTTTACAGCTTTTTTTCTTGTAAATGTATTTATTTTTTCCTTTTTCTGGTGGCTGTAATACCTGGTCATAAAAATAAGAATAATGCAATTAAAAAAAAAAAAACATGCTAAATTTGTTGTAATTAATTTATAACGGTTAACTCTATAGTTTGACTCCCCTATATATATTTATGAGTTTTTTGTTTTCTTTTGAAAGATCCTGTGGTAGAGAAGCTGAGGGGGGTGTGTGTGGCGGGGGTCCAGTCGCTGGTGCAGGACTGTGAATGTGAGCCGTCAGAAGGGGGATTCCTGCACAGCGCAGCCGTTTGGGTGAAGACTCATCTGCTCACAGCCTCTCTGGATGTTAGAAGGTAACTCATGTTCATCCCTTTATTATTTTTTAGTAGCATAAATGTATTTTTTTTCTCTAAATCTTCATGTTTTTTGGGTCAGTTTGCAGGTTCTAGTTGCAGCTGTTCAAACTTTAATCGAGACGGTTTATTCTGTTAGCGCCCAAGCTCCTCCCATTATCAGCAGCTTTTTTAACCTTCTGATGCCCAACCAGGCGGAATGGACGAGAATCCGGCAGGCCCTTCCTCCCCAGGTGAGATCCTTCAGACACAGAGGAGGTGTCATTTCTGAGTTTGATGGGACTGAAATCCCTAAACAGCGTTTCTTTTTTAAAATGTTCTAGTGGATCGGCTCTGCTGTGCTCTCTAACAACTACAGAGGAGTTTGGGAAAAACCCACTCGGGACATGTGGAAGTTTCGGGAGTTTCACTGTCTGCCGGCGCACCTCTGCGTCTGCGCACTCTTAGGGAGGGCGGCTCAGACGGCTGTGTCTGCTGGTCACGAGGAGGCGGAGTCTTCTCTGCCTGAGCAGCACCTGACTTCTGCAGGTACACAGCACAGAAGCCCTTGTTTTATTTGTGCGTTTGTGTCGTTCAGAGCGGAAAATTCAAGATTTAACCCTTTAACATTGTAGCTTTTGTTGCAGTGTTGACATGATTTGAATAAATTAATAATCTGAAATGCAGTTTTTAGGCTGAATTTAATTTAAATATGTTCTCCATCATTTAAAAAAATGCCACAAGATCATGTAAAAAAAAAAAATTAAGACACAATATTTATTAAAATGGTTCTTTTGAAATTCGTGATGAAGTGACACAGGGACTGCCCTGCTTCTAGCGGAAACCTTCAAAATAAAAGCATGAACACTTTTAATGTTGACTTTATGGGGCTTGTTTCCATCAGTTTCGGAGCTGCTGTATGCACTGCAGTGGTGCCGGGAGTTCAAGTTCAGCCCCGCCCTGGTGTCGTCCTATCACGCCCTCCTGACGGAGTGGGGGCTGTCGGACGGACTCCACAGCAAACTTCCTGATCAAACGCTGCTGGAGAGACTTTATTCAAAGTGAGATCCACTCGCTTTACTCTCACGGAGCGAGATCAAATCATTTTCCGACGTTCTTCCTCTTGTTTCTGGAAGGTCCCTGCAGGATGGAGGGCTTTGGTCTCTGACTCTGCAGAACTTCCTCTCCACCAACAACCGAGCAGGAAGTTGCATTGCTGCCATCAGGAAGCTGTACGGCCGTGCCGACAGGTCAGCGCTTTTTTGTTTTAGCAGCGACGGCGATCTGACGTAGTAAACTGAAACTTTCCCCTCCAAACAGTCTGTTTCCAGTCTCCCAAAGCACACTGAGCACGCTCCAAGTCATCGTCCCGGCGATGACCAGCAAGGACAGAGAGACTCTCATCACGCTGGCCACTGCCGGGCTGATCAACTGGCAAGAGAACGACGGTGAGAAACCGCCGCCAAATGCACACGAGGGGGAGGGTACAGGTGGCGTTTCCAGGGGGGTAACACATCTGGGCGTGTCTTCCAGATGTGCACGGGTGTCTGGCGGTGCTGCTCTGCTGCCTACATGCGAACACGGAGGTGGAGGAGGACATCGTGAAGGCGGTTCTCGCCACAGTGATGGAGTGGAGGAACAGCAGAGAAGACTGGTTTCTGCTCAGCTGGTAATGAGGAAGAGTTTACCCCCCCCCCACACCCATCCTGGTGTTTTATAGGGCAGATATTTTCCTGTGGGGTCTTAAAAGCATTTCATTTACCAATTTAGAAATAATACTAAATAATAATAATTCCCATTAGAAATTAATAATTCCCAAATAATAATTTTAAAAAAAACTTCATTTTGATGAAATTAAACTTCATTTTATAGCTACAAAACAGCTGCTGTTTTGTTTTCTCTACTTTTTTGTTTGTTTGTTTCTCCGTTCACTTTCAGTCCTCAATCTCAAATCTGACTAAGCAAACTAGACTGAGCCTAATTTGACTTTGAGCTACCGGGACATAAGAGGTTATGGTCACATCATTTTCTCTGCAAAACGGCGTCTGTTGTGCAGCCTGTGTCATCCCTCCTCCGATGTACCAAACTCACTACTCTACGCCGCAGCATAGGCAGGTGGCGCCAACAACAGACGCATCTATTCGGCTCCGTTCTGATGCATCTACTTGCAGACAAATAGATCCATGAACGTCTTTGTTGTCTTAAAACTGTAGGGCTGGATAGCTCCGATATTGCTCGCCGTTTTTGTTTGGAATGTTTGATTGGAGACTAGCGGACGAGTCAAATTCTAATGAACTCCTGCTGCTCTGAAGAAACTATGTCCTAGAAAATGACTGTTTTTTTAATATTTTGGCTAAAAACGGCAGAATCATGAATAAACATTTCATCGTGACAGATCAGAGTATGCAAAAGACTGAGCAAGAGGCTTTGTTGTGTGTTTCATCATGTGACGGACGGCGTTCTTTCCTCAGTGATCTGGCGGACGTGGCCTGTGAGCGCTTGAACCTGGCGGTGGAGACCATCCGGTTCCTGTCCTGGCTGCTGGTTCACCACCCAACGGTTCTGGGTGGAACCCAGTGGGACTTTGTGCTCTGCTCCGTGTTAGCCTGGCTGGAGGTAACATCCGGCGTTTTACTCTCATCCCGGAGAATCCGGCGTCTCCAAGGTTTGGTTTTGTTGTTCCCAGACGTGCAGTGAGAGTGTTGGCAGTCTGTGGAACCCCTGGGTGCAGCTGTTTGTCTGCGAGAGCGCCGCCATCGTGGAGAAGCTCCACCAGTTCTTCACCTGCGCTCCAGCCGACGTGCTACAGAGGTTACCGCCCGAACTGACTGCTGAGTGGACGGATTTCTTCGTGGAGGGAATCTACAGCCTGTTGTTGCCTCTTCCTGTCAAGATCACCGGTCGGTGATGTTGTTCGCTTTGGTGACTCCAGTACTTTCAGTTTGTCAGCTATCTTGAATCGTTTCCCGTTCGTTCAGAGACCTTCCCTGAACCGGACGACCCGGCGTTCCCGATGGCCGCCCTGCAGTCCGTGGGATCCGCTCTGACATACATTCCGCTGCAGCAGCTCCTAAAAACCTCGCTGCCGCCACGCTTCATCGCCGACCAGAAGACGAACCTGCCCGAGAGTTTGCAGACGCTCCTCAACACTCTGTGCCCCCTGCTGCTGTTCAAGGCCAGACCTCTGCAGGTCGCCGTGCACCACCTGCTGGACAAGTAAGGAGTTCTGTTGAAATAAACATGAAATAAACAACTAGGGAAGACTTGCAGAACTTTCATGTAAGCTGACAATACACTGATACAGTTATTCTACCATATATATATATATATATATATATATATATACATATAAAACTAAATGGTTTTTTTCTAGGACTTATTTCAGTAAATTGAACAAAAGTAGCATTTTTTTTCCATTTTACAAAAACACTCCATAGTTTTACTTAGAAATTGTATTTACTTCTGGTGATATTTGGTTTGCTTAGTTCATATTTTTGTAACCCAACCTTATTCTGCAATTTTAGAACAATAAATAGACGGAATTCACTACAATTTCACATACAAACTCCACCCAAGTCTCCTCCCGCTGCAGTAATAGCTGCAACAAACTTCAAAGCACTTTTGACATCTCATTTAACTAGAAAAGAAGAATTTGTATTTAAATCATTGTTATTTACAGCAAATCCAACTTATACAAAGATTAACTCTATCCATGAAGGAAGTCCAGGAGATCAGCGGGAGATTTCCCTGCAAAATCCTGCATCCGTATATGACAGTTCTCTTTCTGTAAGTGGATGTTTAAAACGGTCAGGATTTTCTAAGCCAAGACGAAGGTTCCTGTCGATGCAGGGTGATGCCTCAGCTGCCCGAGTGTGACGGCGAAGAAGACGCCAGCAAGTCTGACGACGACGACCGAGACGAGCCGTGCCTGTAAGTCAGCATCAAAAAAAGGACTCGGTTGTTGGGATTGGCGTCCTCTCACTGCCGCCGTCCGCCGCAGGTCCCCTCCGGCGTCCCTCATGGCCGTTCTGTCCGCCTGCGAGGAGCTGTGTGAGAACATCCTGGCGGGGGTCCAGGTGGGGGAGTTCGCCGTGGTGCAGCCACTCAGTGTGGAGTACTCCTGCATCCTGGGGTACCTGCTGGCGTGGAAGCTGCTTCTGACCTTCTTTAAGTCGTCCCCTTCCCACGTGAGTAACCGTTGAGCTGCGTTCACATCGCCCTCGGCAACCGCCGTTCATGTGGCCACTTTCAACAAAGTCTACGGAAATACACATTTCTGGCTCCAGAGATACACAAACGCGTCACAGTTGTAGGTATGCTAATAGGGGCGTATTCTTGAGCGTGCATCACATGCCTGGTCTAAATGTAACTGTAAGCTGCGTTCACTCCGCACTCGAAAAAACACCTTCAAGTAACCATTTCCATTTAAAAGTCTGTGTAAATACGTGTAAATATGTGTTTCAGACTCCCGCATGACTAAGATCGTTGAACGTGGGTTATCTGACGCACATTCAAGAACCTCTTCAAGATTGAATTCATGTGTAACTGTGCACATTCTAAAGACCGTTTCCAGACAAAACCCGTGGCCATTGAACATTACTTTAAGCTACGTTCTTTTCATCCCAGGAAATACAAGCGACCAATGAAAAAAAGTCTGTGTAAACGCGTGTTTTGGGCTTCTGTATAGCTATGCAAAATCCTACAACCATTTTTGCATCTATGTGAAAATGCATCCCCATAGATTGTTAAATAGATTGTTAAAAGGAAAATTAACGTAACTTTAATTTACACTGACTCTGCTGTCGGAGATAGGAATTTAAATGACTGCTTTAAATGAAAAATCTATGGAAATTTGCGTTTCAGGCTTCCGCATTAGAAAGTCTCGCGTTCACGCAAAGCTACGCAAAGATCAAGATCTTTTTTTGACTCAATGTACAAAATGTGTCATTAAACATAGGGTTAAAAGGATTTTACGCACGTTCAAGAACCTCTTAAAGAAATCTCTCACATTCACATGCACATTTAAGGAGCGTTTTCGAGCTCTACGTACAAAAAACCATTGAACCATTGAACGTAACTTTAATCTACGTTCTCTGTCCCTGTAAACACAAGCGACCAATGAAAACTCTTTGACACGTTTTGGACTTCCGCATTCAAAACTCATGCATTCACGTGTGGCTTTACAAAATTCTACGTCCATTTTGGATCTCTACAAATGCGTCACCATTGAACGCCCGTTAAAGGTGAAAGTGAACATAACTTTAAGATACGTTGACTCCACCCTCAGAAATGCAAATTCAAGCGACTCCTTTCATTGAAGTCTATGGAAATGTGCATTTCAAGTGTCTGCTGTCAAAGCTCCCGCCTTCAGTCGTAGCTACGGATAATCCTACAACCATTTTCAGATCTATGTACAAAATAGTTCCTCATGGAGCGCCATGGGCTAAATGTGTATTAAAGAACGTCTGGTGTGTGTAGCTTTAGCCTGTAAAAAGTGGATGTTTGGCACAAACGCCGCTCTCGTTTGTCTCCAGTTGCGCGCCCATTATGCTCAGTACCTCAAAAGGAGCGGCTCCCTGAAGAAGCTCCTCCTTCATCTCTTCAAACTGATGCCGGAGAACCCGGCGTACCCGGGTCAGGGCTCGGAGACCAAGGACGGCAAAACCTTTTTCACTGAAAGCCTGACGCTTCACGTGGACAGTGAGTAAATCCGCACGCCGCCTACAAAAACCTCATCTCTTCATCAAGCTGAGCCGCCTCCTTCTTCTCCCCCCAAAAACAGAAAGGGAGGGGTTTGAGTGGGAGCTCCCCCACCTGGCGTGCGGCGTGTACTACAGCACGGTGCAGGACCTGCCCGCCATGGTTCGGCTGTGGTGGAACAGCCAGGAGAAGAGAGTGAGCACCGCCGTGGAGAGGTTCACCATCAAGTACGTCAGTCCGGTCCTGTCAGCCCAGGAGATCTCCTCGGTCCACAACAGCACGCAAATGTTTGACAGCATGACTGTAAGTCCCCACGAGAATCCCCGAAATCACCTTCAACGCTATTTCTCCAGCAACGACTTTTAATCTGGAAACATAATTCCCGGTGATTCACTTTTCCGTCTGGGATTCGGTTGCTGACGTTTCTGCACCGATCTGCTCTCTTCCAGGTGAAAGCTCGACAAGCAGCCCGAGAAGTCATCGCCACATACTCCGTCGACGACATCTTCATCGAGCTGGTGATCCAGCTGCCGCAGAACCACCCTCTGGGCTCCATCGCCGTGGAGAGCGGCCGGCGTGTGGGCGTGGCCGTGCAGCAGTGGAGGAACTGGATGCTGCAGCTCAGCACCTACCTGACGCATCAGGTACGCAGAGATCAGGAACTTTTGGGGGGTTTTCTCATCCAAATGAAAGAAACACCCTTAATGTCAGGCTTTTATCTTATATTTGTTAAAAATACATTTGTTTGTATTTTTTAAGTTTTGAGGCGAACTGATGGCTTTCAGATCATCTCGTTAAATCTTTCTCTAGTTTTAAAAGAAAGAAGAAAATACATTTTTCAGCATTTTTTTCAATACTAATTCAAAACACACTAAGCTTAATGTCTACATCAAATTCACTTTTAGACGTTTATCCAAAAAGGAAGTCTTAAGCAGGAATGACATGACAGGAAATTGCATGTGGGAGGAGCTACCGTTAAAAGCTTTACTAGCCTTATTGCTACATGAGGATGTTGAGATATTTGACTTATTTATTTTTTCACCTCCATGAGATCATTAAAACTGGAGAAACTTTTTATTTTTGTCTGAATACAAATAAGAAAAATATCCTAAAGTTTTGGAGGAGGACGATCAGATTTAGTTTTGGACTCCACCCACTTATTACATCATCAACTCATCAAGAGCCACATCTGAGTCCCTGATTGGTCGATGGGAGATGACAATTTCCCAAGATTTTTGAACTCTAGAAACAAAACACGGCAGATTTTTTTTAAGCTGCCTGAAACATGTAGCACCTGTCCCGACACTCACAATGACCCGCATCTGTTCCACTCAAACTGTTACTTTGAAACTGAAAATGTCACGTGCACAAATTGCACTGCTGCTGAACTAAGATTGCGGCTTTACATTAATTTAACTTTTAAGCTCGACGCTCCTGCCTCACGAATCACGTCTGGTGTGAACGCAGCTTTTTAGTCGAAAGTGACTCCAGCTGCCAACATTATAGATCCACTCCAATGAAAACCATGTTTTTAATGAGTTCTTGTGACATCAGGATTGATTTTAAGACCCTTTTTATGATTTGTCAGAACTTTTAGTTAGATATGAACCCTCGTGGAGCCTAAGATCCTCTGGCACTGGTTGTCTAAACATTCCAACTGTAAAAACCAAAATGTATGGAGAGGAATCTTTTCAGTATTTTGGCCCTCGTTTATGGAATAGTCACCAGAGGACCTGACAGCCGCACAGAGAACAGATGCATTTAAGAAAAGGCTCAAGGCCCATCTTTTTATCCCGGCTTTGAGCTAATTTTACCATTTTTATTTATTTATTTATTCTATTTGTTTATTTATTATATGAATTTACACTAGATTATTAACAATTTATTTTAATATTCCTTATTTCAATGTTTTATTGTTTATTGTTTTTACTTTTCATTCTTATTTTTAATTTGCATTCATTCTTAAATGATATTTCCGGTGCTTCCTCATTTGGGTCGGCCGCTGTTCAGGACAGGGACCGCCATCACCGCCCAGCTGTGCTGAGGCGAGTCCCTCCTGTGATGCTGCGTTTGGCTGGCTTTGAGAGGTAGAAATACCAACTATTAGCATTTCCAACAGCCTATTTATGTGCTTTCCATCAGGGGGTGGGAGGGGTGGGGGTATTGTGGATAGGTCTATGGATGGGGCTGTATTTGAATTTGAATTTTTATATTTTATGTTATTTATACGGTTTTCTTTTTGGTGTAAAGCCCTTTTTTTGAAAAGTGCTAGATAAATAAAGATTGATTTGATTTATAAAGAAAATTGATCTCAAAGTAGTATTTCTTTTATCCAAATTGTTGTGAATCAGGACGAGAAAAGTGTTTTTGTGACGTAGAAATTTCCCACAAGCTCAGCAATGTGAGGTGAGGGGTGTGACGGGTTGGAAGCTAGCGGGACAGTGTGTAAATGGGTGACGGGGAGTGGGAGTGGGGTTGTTTTGCACCTACAATTCATTGGTAAGTTTCTAAAAAATATGTCCTAGAAAATGCCACAAGTGATTTGATTTTAGCTAAAAACTGAACACGTTGGAAAAACGATGAAAGGATGTTTTTGTTTTTTCTGTGTTTCTGCAGAACGGCAGCATCATGGAGGGGTTAGCTCTGTGGAAGAACAACGTGGACAAGCGCTTCGAGGGCATAGAGGACTGCATGATCTGCTTCTCCGTCATCCACGGCTCCAACTACTCCCTGCCTAAGAAAGCCTGCCGCACCTGCAAGAAGAAGTTCCACTCGGCGTGTTTGGTGAGCGTTTTCATCTCCTCACTTTCCTGACAAAACAAGAAACGCCGTTTTGACCTCTTCAATCCTTCTCTCTTTCCACAGTACAAATGGTTCACGTCCAGCAACAAGTCCACCTGTCCGCTCTGCAGAGAAACCTTCTTCTAATGAAGGAAAGCAGCTTTTCAATGGGTTTGTATATATTAGTGTTCTCCTGCTGACTCCATTCAGTCTGTAAACCGAAGCTGCTGCAAACGGAGAGAGAATGTTCCAGAAGCCAAATATTTCCTAATATTTAGGAGCTGATTGGACTTTCCATCCGTGGGACACTTTTGTATTTCATTCCTGCATAAATTATGTAAGAAAAATCAAATGAGTTGGCCCATATTCACAGAAATAAACCCTGTTACAGTCTCAAAGTTTCTGGTTTTTTGTTGTTGTTTTCTTCTCTCAAAGTCCGCATCTCCAAACGTTACGTGGATTTTTCCGTCTTTCCCTGCAGGTGGAGCCGACTAACCTGAGCTTGTTTCCAAGAAAAGACTGTAATTAGCCCGAGCCCGCGACTTCTGCTCCGATCTCCCCGGGCTCATTTATCCTGAGGTCCACCTCCTCTTCATGTTGAATAATTTATCTGCTAACGGAGACTTGCTCTCATCACACTCGCTCCTATGGAATTAATTATGACAGATTAAGCCTGATTAGTTCATTAATCCCTTTAATTTGGTCTGCCGCCGTTTTCATGTTTCCTTATTTTGAATTCGTCGCCGCGGTCGGAATTTATCAACCCGTACAGGCAGCATCTATCATTGCGCTGCCCTTGACCTTTTAATCGTCATTGATCTGTTTGTCTGACATAAATATTTCTCTGGACCCCCCCCCCCCTCATGAGTTTTGACAGAAACACTCACACCAACAGCCTCCGGACTTATTGCTCATTATCTGCTTGATTAAGCAGCAGAGCAAATGTTATGCACTGCTGTACAATCCTGCGTCGGAGCGCGCTCAGTACACAGCACGTGCAGCCTTCCACCAGCAGATGGCAGCACAGGCCTAAAGGTCAGCCGACTGTCCTGATGCTTAACTGTCTATTAATAATTCACAATTTCTTTTCTGATATATAAACTTTAACAACAAAGACATTTTTTGGTAGTTTTGAATTAATTAATAGTATTTGCTTGTTTTAAAATTATTATAGGATGTACTTTTTATTATTGTAAATTAATTGTTTGTAATTTCTTGTGTTAAAATTACTATATGATGCACTTTAATGTATTATTTATCAAATGTTTAGTTACAATGTCTTGATCAAAAGATGCAATTTTTATCTCATTTTTTGTACAATAACTAGTTGTAATTCCTTGTTTTTAAATAAATATAATATACACTTTTTATTTATTATTTATAAAATATTTAGTTTTAATTTCGTAACAAAATGATTCACTTTTTATCATTCATTTTTTTTATCTGCAAATTCTATACATATATTTTAATGAATGATTCACTAAAAGGACTTGCATTTCGGCTGGGCTGGACCGGTCTGATCTGGACTTGTCTGATCTCAACTTGTCTAGTAACTTCTGGTCTGGTCTGATCTCGACTTGTCTAGTAACTGCTGGTCTGGTCTGGTCTGGTCCGGTCTGGTCTGGTCTGGTCCGGTCCGGTCTCGTCTGGTCTGATCTCGACTGGTCTAGTAACTGCTGGTCTTGTCTGGTCTGATCTCGACTTGTCTAGTAACGTCTGGTCTGGTCTCATCTGGTCTGGTCTGGTCTGGTCTCATCTGGTCTGGTCTGGTCTCGTCTGGTCCTGTCCGGTCACGTCTGGTCTGGTCTGATCTGGACTTGTCTGATCTCAACTTGTCTAGTAACTGCTGGTCTGGTCTGGTCCGGTCCGGTCCGGTCCAGTCCGGTCTGATCTTGACTTGTCTAGTAACTGCTGGTCTGGTCTGGTCCGGTCTCATCTGGTCCGGTCTGGTCTCGTCTGGTCCGGTCCGGTCCGGTCTCGTCTGGTCTGATCTGGTCTGGTCTGGTCTGATCTGGTCTGGTCTGGTCTGGTCTGGTCTTGACTTGTCTAGTAACATCTGATCTCGTCTTGTCTTCTTTTCTGGTCTCATCTGGTCTCGTCTAGTTGGGTCTAGTAACATCAGGTCCGGTCTAGTCTTGTCTTTCTTAACCTGATGATGACTATTACAGGAAAATTACCTTCAAATCCAGTGAAAATCACCTCACTATTAAAACATTTTTATTGACTGATTATGATGATCTGGTAGTCGGGTATTTCTTTGTTCTATTAACTGGTTGGGGAAAAACAAACATTTTTTATAAAATCAAGTTTATCTTGTTTACATAAGATGATTTGTAATCACAAAGTAGTAAATAAATCTATTTATTATTGTTTATAAACAGCATCCATCTTCCAAACACTTCTTTAATCCCTTTCAGGGTCACATGGGTTGCTGGAGCCTATCCCAGCTGCTTTTAGGTAAAGGAGGGGTACACCCTGAATACAGTTCACATAAAATAGAAAGTGTTTTTTTTTTCTTGTGCACATGTCATAATGACTTCTTTAAAATAATATAAATGTGTTTTTTTTGCTCTATTCCTGATTTATAAATCCTTTTTTTCATTACGTGTTGCTGCTGTAGCTGGAGGTCTGGGTTAAAAAGAAAACAAAGAACCCAGACGGGGTCACTCCTGACATCTGTCTGTTCTTTCTCCTGAGCAGAGCTGCTTTCAGATGCTCCCTCTCCCCCCGCTGTCCTCTCCCACTGACCCACTTGCAGGAAACTGACACCACAACAAGCTAATTAGCTGCCAACAACCAGTCAGAGCTCTGGCCTCGGCGGCCCCGGAGCCTGATTGGTGCAAACTTGGTTACTTCATAATTAGCCAGGCCTAGTTAGTTCTCATTTAGCTCCCCCTGACCTATTTGTCGGCCTATTAGTATTCCTCGCCACTCGTAGTAGTGCGGTCCGCTCCTGTTCAGCTGCTCCACGGGCAATTGCTCAGCTCTGGAAATAGCTCCTGTTTTGTTTGTGTGTTTTGTGCATATATTAGGCATGTAGTGCTGCTCTTGTGAGATGATTCCCACAGTTTTTTTCTGCCTTTTTGCTGCTTATTACCACCTGCAAAAAAAAAAAAAATCACACAGCTTGTTTCAGTGTTTCATGTGATCTGAACATTGGATTAAAATATGTTAAAAACTATAGAAAATATTTAATTCCCTTGTTACAATTGCAAAAACTTCCAGTGGAATAGTAGTATTTATCTTGGTAAGATTTTCAAAAAAATATGTAAGTCCTGTCTTTTAAAGGCAAAATAAAATGATGAAATTAACTATAAACATTCATATTTAGATCTAATGCTCAGAAATAGAAAAATAGGTCTTAAAATAATAGTTTTATATCTTTAACTTTTTAAAGTAGGACTATTTATACACATTTCCCCCCAAAATGTTGTATCTAAACACAAAAGCACTCCTATTATAATTGTTCTGGATCATAATCTTCCTCAAGTAAGATTTAATCAAAGCTTTAACACAAATTTGTCCTGAAAACTATATAGGAGTCACAAAAAAACTTTAGTCAATCTAGTCTGTAACTAGTAATGAGACCATTCAAAAATAAATGAAAACTCAACTCAAAATTGTGCAAATAGATCTGAAAATAACAGTTCAGAAAGGTCCCAAAATATTTTTTTTTTGGAAAACTCTTCTATGTGACAAATAAAGATATCTATCTATCTATATCTATGTGGCTTTTTATTTGCAACTTTGTATCAGTGTTTTTTTTTTAATTTCCAACATTATTTCTTTTTATTTTCAGCTTTTTTGCATCAGTGTTTTTTTTATTTGTAACATTTCTTTTTATTTGCAGAATTTTTTTTTTGCATCCGTTTTTTTTATTTCGCAACAATATTTCTCTTTATTTGCAGCATTTTTTTGCATCAGTGTTTTTTTTTTTTATTTGCAACATCATTTCCTTATTTGCAGAATTTTTGCAGCAGTGTTTTTCTTAATTTGTAACATTTATTTTTATTTGCAGTTTTTTCTGCATCTGTGCTTTTTAATTTGCAACAATATTTTTATTTGCACCTTTTTTGCATCTGTGTTTTTTTTTTAATTTTATAACATTTCTTTTTGTTTGCAGAATTTTTTTGCATCAGTGTTTGTTTTTAATTTGCAACAATAGTTCTTTTTATTTGCGTTATCAGCGTTTTTTTTTTTTTATCTGCAACATTAATTCTTTTTATTAGCAGATTTTCTTTTTTGTTTGCACAGTTATTTTATTTATTTATTTATTTATTTTTGCAGCGATGGCGGTTCATCATAATATTCTGTAAAAGTTAGAGTTTTCAAGATCTGGGTTTATTGTCTCTAAAACAAGTCGTCAAATACCACTCCGATGAAAAGTGTGAAGGGCTGTAAGCTAACGGGGTAGCATGTAAACAGAGAACTCTCAGCAACATTGAGAGTGAACTTCTTAAGAGCTCTGCAGAAACGATGTCCTAGAAAACGAGTTTGACTTTGATGAGTTTAACACTGTAAATCATAATCAAAAGACCACTGCTTTTAAAACAGGTCAAAACATGATTGAAGTGGGGATTTAAATCTTACTGAAAAGTTACTGCCAAGTTAGTTTGTTTTATATGAAGAGTAATAAGATATTCTAACTAAAAAAAACAAACAAAAAATATTTTTGTATTGAAAATACATTATTTGTGGAGCTTTGCTGGACTCAGCAGGATCAAGTTCTGATCGGCCTTTTCAATCTAATAAACTATTTTTCACTTACCCAAGTTTTACTTTTCATTTTTTTATGTGCATTAGCCATATAAGTACAGGGAGGCTGCTTGTCTGACACCCTTTAAATCAAATGTTATTAGTCATCATATCGGGGCGTTTTATAGCTTTCTATTACTGCTGCCATGTTGCTGCAGCAGTGGAGGACACGAGACACCAGAGGGTGAGCGGGCTCAATGCTCACAGCTACAATCCAGGAAGAAATACAGATTATACTGCAGGAAGAACAGGAAAAGAAGACTAACTTAATAAAAGACAGAAATATATTACCTACTCATGCAGAAAATCTTTTTTACTTAACAGGAAGTCTTATATTAAGATGTCAAAATCTAGAAAACGAGTTCAACACAAACATCCAAAAAGGGAAAATTGAGCTAATAAAACAAACTGAATGTTCAGTTCATTAATACATATTTTTGCTACTTTTAAACAAATGGTTTATATTTGTTTATTTTATACTTGATTGTAAATCATTTGGATTAAGTGGCTAAAACTAGTTTAATACAACACATTCCAAATTATACAAATAATATTTCTCTAAATAGTCAATGCAAATGACAGCATCATAATTTTCAAGTCACCAACCATTAAAATATATATTAAATGTTACTGAAAAAATGTTACTGAAAAAAACCTAAAGATAAAAGTTTTTTTTTCAAAAATAAGAACCGTTCCACAACATTTGATAGATTCAAAAGAACTGAAAATGATAATTTGTTGATCATTTTACTGAAATCTAAAGCTATTCTGATCAAAATCATCAGTTATATTTGAACATAGGAGCTTTTATTTTGAAACAGCTTCACAATTCTTGCATCTGTTGAACTTTTTGGAGAATTCCTGCTTAAATTTCTTTGCAGGATGTCAGAATCGTCTCCAGAGCTGCCGTCTGGATGTGAGCTGCCTCCCACCCTCAGAGATACTTGGCTGAGGATGCTCTATAGAAGGGGTGTCCGAAGTCGGTCCTCGAGGCCCGGTGTCCTACTTGTTTTCCAACCAACCTGCCATTGAAGCTCCTTATTGGCCAAACACACCTGATCCAGGTAATCAGGAGCACATAAGGCAGCATTTATTCCTAGAACATAAATCTACATGTTTGTTATCAATATAATGACAATGAATCCCAGTTTAAAATCTCAATATTTAACTTTAAAATAATATTTTAGCCAAAAGATACCGTCAAATTTGAGTTTTTTGAGTCCTAAATCAACTGTTTCTATCGTCAAGATTGTGGAGCAAAAAGGTTTAGACTCATTTTAAAAATAGTTTCCTTTCTGTCTCCTTTCTACCAAAGAAATTCAACTGTGGTAATTTTGCGAAAAGCAAAGATGACAAATCTTCAAATTTTGTCAATATCTTTAAAATTTGCAAGTATTTAATAGTTTGAATTTGTAGTGTCTCACTTACAGGAAAGGATATTAAACTGTTTTAATGTAACACTTTGGACTACCGTTTTATAGTGCATTAAAATAACAAAAGTGACAAAAACATATTCATTTTAAGGTCCTTTTTTCCTGTCAAACATGCATTAGAAATACTTCTCTACATGGAGAGACGAGAACTGTGCAGGAAATCTATGCATGACCGGCTGCATTTAGGACAAACGCACGTCCTGAATATTTAAGGTTGAGTGATTTTTTTTTTTTTTTTTTTTTTTTTAAATCCAAGACGAGAGCGAGAAACACAGCCGTCTCGCATCCTCTGCAGTGTTGTCGTTGGGTATCTGGGCTTGTCTAATTTCTGACTCACTGCAGACGCAATTAACCCACAAGTTCACTCAGCGCAGATCTCTATCATGCCTCATTTGCTAAATTTAGACAGGCCTGCAGGCTTGTCTATAAACTGCATGAACATTATATATATATATGTGTGTAGTCATGAAAGGTAAGGAAAAAATGGGTTTCCACCCCCTGTGGCAAGATCTGATTTACCGTGATATTTAAATGGCCACACTGTTTGAGGGAAACTAGTGCCTCCATAACTAATCCCAAGGGCATTTAGATACGTAAGGCTGCAGAATAACAAGACGTTTAACTCAGACCACAGGAGGTGCAATAAAAAAAAGAAAAAAAAAACTGCATTTGGCTCTCTGTAATTAAATTCTATATTTAGACCCTGCAGTTTGCTCCTGGTCAGATAAATCACAGCCTTTTGTCACAAGCTAAATAAAAGAACCCACAAAATAGAGATTTTGTTCACAGTTAAAGATATTTAAGTTTCACTATATTGTTTGATTAAAACCTTTGATTCGGTGAACTTTACTTTATTTAACTTCAATAGATTAAAGGAGTGAACAGAGCAAGAGATGAACTAACAATGTCTTAAGTCAAAGTGGCTTCATTTGCAGTAATTTTTACTAAATATTGTAAAAAAAAATCTAATTTTTGGTTCTTTTTTAAGAATGCTAATTTTAAGTTCAATAAATGTTACAAACATTGCTAATACGCTAACGTGTAACGTTGTCATAGCCTACGGCGTTTTTTACGTTTGACTCAAAACGCTAGGAGTTAGCGTAATCACAGTTAGCATATCCGTCTATTTTTTGTTTCAAGCTAGGATGGGAGTTACAGGCGTTAAAATGCTAACATGTAGCGGTGTCATACCGTGTATTTTTACATGTTACTAACAAGGTTTGGTGTTATTGTAAAGATTGCTAACGCGGCTAACGTATTGAAGTGTCAAACTAATGTCCTGCTAACACGGTTGGGAGTTAGTGTAGTCACAGTGACGTTTGTTTCTGCAGTATCGGTCCGTTTTTTATGTGTAGCAATTGAAAATTAGCATAGCCTAACAGTTTTTGTGGTATCTGTCTGTTTTTTTACTTTTTGCAAACAAGGCTGGAAGTTGCAGGCATTGTTAATACACTAATGTGTGGCTAACATGTAGCGGTGTGTGACTGTTTTTTTTTTTTACCTCCTACTAACACGGTTGGGGAGTTAGCGTAGTCACAGTAACGTTTGTTTTAGAGGTATCAGTCTGTTTTTTTATGTGTTGCTAGCAAAGTCAGGAGTAACCGGCATTGTTATTATGCAATTATGGAAAATTTGATTCCAATTTTTTTTAAATCTTTTGATTCTTCAATACAATTCAGTTTTAAGTTTACACATTTGTTTAGAAAAACATCTGGAAATACAAAAATCTACTATGTCATTAGAATATATTTATATTATTCTGATACTGTTCACATATTGTAAAATGTATTAGTGAAATAATGAGATTGTTAATAGCATACAGTGTTGCTCTAAAGGAGAAGTTCTAACAAAATGTTCAGATCATTAACATTGTAAATATTGTTCTGCTTCTCCTGGAGGGCGTTTCAGTTTGGCCACTAGGTGGCGATCGCGCTATAGAAGTACACTTTATTCAAGAAGAAGACAACAGTATGAGGGGAAAAAAACATTTTTTTAGACCACAAATAGTTAGTTTAAAAATATTTCTTTAAAAGAGTTTCAAAAATGAATGCCTGTTAGTCAATAAAGATGTTCAATTAGTCAGCAATATATTTTTATGGTCGACCGAGTGTTAGCATTAGCTGTCCTATAAGAAACTTTAGTTTTATGTGCTAAATCGATTTATATATTTTGTGAATCGAATATTGATCTATTAAACTTAAATTGATTCAAATTGATTAATCTTTTTTTTAACCCAGCCCTAGTTAGTTACTGTAGTACAGTAATGTTTGTTTTAGCTGTATCAGTCTTTTTTTTTTTTTTTTTTTTTATTACATATTACAAACAATTGCAAGTATTGTGAATATGGTAATGCAGCTAACATGGCTAATGAGTAGCATGTTAAAACACTTGATAAAGTCTGACTGACTGACAGTCCATTTGTGGATTTGGGGAAGGCGTTTGACAGCGTTCCCCGTGTTGTCCTGTGGAGGGTGCTCTGGGAGTACGGGGAGCCTTACTGAGGCTGTTGGGTCTCTGTATGACCCGAGCAGGAGCTTGGTTTGCATAGCCGGCAGTAAGTCAGACCTGTTCCCGTACATGTTGGACTCCAGCAGGGCAGCCCTTTATCGCCGGGTCTGTTCATAATCTTTAAGGACTTCTAGGCACAGCCAGGATTTCATCTCTGCTCTTTGCAGACGATGTTGTCCTGTTGGCTTCATCAACCCTGGACCTTCAGCATGTATTGGAGCCATCTACCTCTATCTTCAGTGAATAAAGTGAACACAAAGTGAATAGATGTATTTATCTCTATGAATCTGTAAAACCAGACAAAGCTGCGGCTGCTTCTGTGCAAACTTCTGCATTAGGGGTAGTTTTGTGTGTGTCTGGGGTGGGTTATAGAGAAAATGGCTTTTTACAAGCAAGCACTCTTTCACTGCAGAGGTCTATTTTAAGCCAAAATTCATAAATGATGCATGTGAAAGTAAGTGCCTCCACGGGAGTCAAGGGTCAAGCCTGTGGATGTAGAGAAACTGTAAGATGAATCCAACCGTGTTGTTTGTCTCAGAGGACGGCAGCCTCAGCATGTTTGACATCAAAGTTTGTGGCACTACGGGTCGACCGAACACCCAACACATTATTTGAGTTTTCTTTCAAATTTAGATCGAACGTTCTTAGAATTAGTGAAGCAAAGCTTTTACTGAAATAAGCTCATGGAAACAATGAAGCATGGAGGTGGAAGGATTATTATTATGATTTTTTTATCCAGAAAAAGCTCCCCTCTATAGAAAGGCTTCAAAAGTTTTATGTAAAGCTGACTTTAGAAGCTTACCTGCAACTTTTAACCCTTTAAACACCAGAACTTTAGCCCCAGTATTTCCATTCTTTTGACTACCGTAACTCTTTAACCGTTAACGCAACTATAATCAGTGGATTCTGAAGTGGAGACAAGTGCTGTTACGCAACACTGTGTAACTACACGTGTACTTTGAGTAAGTTTACGTGATTTTGATCACGTAAATAAAGAGTCACCGTGTTTTTGAATGACGTATTGTGTGAGTTGGTTTGTGTTTATTCGCATAAATATAATTAAATAGAAACGGTGTTTCATATGTAATGGAGACACAGTTTCTGAAACTCTCAGCATCATGGAAGGGAAAAGGGGATGGGGTTGCTCCACACCATCAGTCCCGCCCACAAATTGAATATCACTCTGCGGAAACTATGTCCTAGAAAACCTTAAATTTGGCCAAAAAGAGCACTGGAAACAGTTTTACAATGGATTAAAAGATGAAAGGAGTGGCTATGTAAGCATGGAGGTAGAAGGATCATGGTTTGTATTTGTTTTGCTTTTTTTTTTTCTGTTAAAGCTGAAAAGATTATTCTTAAGAGCTCTTCTTTACCAAAGTTTCCAAAGCTTAAATTATCAGTAAGGCCATCTGCATGACTTTTGCTCAACTCTAAGTGAGCAACAAAAACACAAGTCGGAGCGGGAAAATTATGCAAAAAAAATGCAAAGAAACCCAGAATCAAGTAAGTAATAAGCAGATTTTTTAATATAGAAACTTTCCATTTGATGGTTTCTTTGTCGTGCAGAATCATCTTATTTTAGTAACTCACATGAAACGTCTCTCTGCTTCACACTTTAAAACTAGAAGTGCAAACCTTGTTCTCCGTGAGGTCCTGCGCCGTCTGTTCCAGCCTTGGTTGGTAAATCAAAATCTGATCCCGGCTGCTCAGCTCGCCTGCATCAATCATCCCGGCAACGCCACAAAGACGGAGCGCCGCAGCTCCGCGCAGAGCCACAAACTCTGCCAGAAAGCATCAGATCCTGGAAGATTTTAACAATTAGGTAAATCCTAATGGGCAATTACTTTGATTTGTAATCCTAAAGGTTTTTAATGAGCTCATTTAATGGTGCCATGGAGCATGATGGAGGATGGTAATTGGCTTTTATAAGATGTGTAAAATAACAAGGTGTGCCTGTGAGGTGGGTGGTGCTACTTTATTCTAGGAGCCATAATGGAACATAAACACATTTTTTTTTTCCCAGGAAACTTAAAGAAAAAGTTTTCAAACTCAGAGTTTTAGGTTTTAAGCAGAATGTTCAACTCCCACTCCAAAAGCATTAAAGGTATTGAACCTAAAAAAGCCTTTAAAAAAATTCTATGAGTCTAAAAATTGTGCTGCTTGAAACTTCTCAGTTTCACATTTCATGTCAAAAAACCCCAAAAATTTCAACCAAGATTATTTTTAACCAAATGATGTAAAAGAACCAGTTGTAACGCACTGATACGCTGAATATCCATCACAAGTTTGGAATAATAAACCAATCAGGAAGGCCAAGTGGGGAGAAAATGTGGACCTCAGTTAGTTTTTTCTACAGATTCCATGGTGGCTCCACCTGTGTTTGCTCACATTGATGGAAGAGGGACTTTGAGTTAATCATAGTTCAGAAATAAGGATGGTTTTAGTGCTTAAAATTGGTAGTATTTGGAGGGAGAGGTGTAAAAACTAGTAATGCAATGATACACTTTCTTCATGTTTTGGTTTTAATTTTTAGGTCATGGTTTTGTCTTGTTTTGATTGATGATTTGTGCATTACAACAAAAACAAATCAGAAAAAACGTTTTTTTTTTATTTGTCTACATGCAAGTTACAATTAATACAACTCTCTCAGTTGGCCTATAGTCTGGTGTAATGTAATAAAACAGTAAGAGTTCACTTTTCGGCTTGACACAACCCTGTACTTTATCTGGGCTGGGGACCTGCACAGGGAGACTTAGCCCCCCTTGGTTTGGTCTAAGCACCCACACTGGATGAAGCTCATCACGGACCCTGGGAATTGGACCCTGATTCCCCTCGTTTTAACATAGGTTTAATATAAACATACCTTTAAGAGTTAAAGATAAAAAGCAAACCAAAAGCTATTTTTAGTTTTTTTTCCCCCTACAGCTGCTATAGACACCTCATTCTCCAACTCTAACAAGGTCAAAGTTGTTGGAAAAAAGAGTGAGATGGGGACTAAAGTAGTCAGGCAAGACGGAAGAGTCATTATTTTTTTTTTTTTTTACAAACAACTGACAGAAAACCAGAGAAAAAGAAATGTTGGGAAAAAGAGAAAGAGGTGGCCAGGAAGGGAGAATGGGACGAGTCAGACAGGAACGGAAGGTAATGGACAACAGGAGCAGACGGAGGGAAATGAGAAGAAAGAAGCAGGATGTGCACCCTGAAGCTGTGTTCCAATAACAGCTGTCTGAGCCTGAATCTGATATCAATTTATTCCACTGATAAAAGCCTCTGCTCAGCTGACCTTTACGCAGAGGGGTGCGTGCACACTGCTTATTATTCTATGTGAGGGACCCAGCTCTTTGCTACAGTCTTAGATAAGTTATTTGTAATCTATCACTGTTGAATTGGCTATAACAGGAGACCATTATTGGCTGATGTGAAAAATAAATTTCCTCTCAAGTATCTGTGTCGCCTTTATCTTTATGTTATTAATGCATCTCGGCTCTGTTAGCGCCAGTCATGCATGTCTTTTTTTTTTTTGCGCCCAGCTAATGGTTAATAAACATGGGTCCTTATTACGAGAAAAAGAAAGATAAATTGGCATCAATTCATCAGCCAGAAAATGCTGCTATTTCGAAGATTGAGTCAAGAGGAAGATCCCTGAAACGGCTGGCGCCGGTGGGGTAATGCTCACATTGTGTCGACATTATCTCTCTGTGCAGTGGAGCCTTATCACCTAGCAAAAGTAACAAGGTAATCAATTAAGTGAGCCACAGAATTAACATAATTAATAGCTTGTATGCCCAAGAGTTTCCTGAGGCCCTGCGCTGTGTGGGATATTACTACAGTGGCCAGTGATTAGATTACAGAGTCAGAATTGCTGTTTGAGTCTCATGTGTGACACTTGCAAAATGGAGTCCCACTGGTTGCTGTAGGCATCTATCCCCTAAATTAACAGAGTCCTGCACCAGCAGCAGGAGGAAGGGGTGGGCTACACTTCATGGCATATTCTTGTCAAGAGTTCATTTTTTTATTTTTTTACATGCTCAAGGCTAGAAGAAATAAAAGAAAAATAACTAGATGCTAGTGTGAATGCTTTGTAAAAATGGTGACGCAATTTACTTTATTTGTTGAGGGGATTTGCAGAAAATGCAAAAACTATTTGCAAAATGTTAAATTTGATAAAAGACTGGCAATTATTTTATCTACGAAAGAGCGCTGAAGTTGACCTAAATTTCTGAAAAATTTGTACTAAAATTGCTTAAAAATCCCAAATACATGCCAATTTTGCAAAAAGATTTAGTGCGTTGCTTAAATATCATTCCATCATTAATTAACCAATATCTGTCTAGGTGCTGCCAAAATAAATACTGAATGGATGAACAGAAAATGTAGTTTTCAAAAGTAAGCTAACTGGTGATAAATCTCCCTTTAGCATAATGCTAGTGGCTAGGTCCTAGAACTGCAGATAAGTATACTAAGCTTTGTCTAACTTAGAAAAAACACACAAACAAAACAAATAGGATACATAAACTTTACAGACAACAGCATCATATTCACATTATTAGTAGTTTGGGGACAGAATTTAACCAAGTATCTGCAAAACACTCAATGCTAACCAAGCTAGCAAGCTGTTTTAAACATAGACATAAGCTAGGTCTGAATTAATAATAATTAATTAATAGATATGAAATTTTTACAAATATTATTTATGACTCCACTGTGTTCTGATTAAAAAAAATGGATGGTGTGTACAAAATATATATATATATTTTTTTTCAAAAATAGCTCAAACGCAATGCATTATGGTCTTTATTTGCCAATCTTGTGAGCATCAATGCACACTGGCTTTTCGCCGAAACTTCTGGGAAATTTATAGGGAATTTGATTTTGGAATTGTAGATTTGGACGGCACTAGAAAATGGCAAACACACTTTATGTGGTGAAAGTGAAGGAATTCTGGACATTAATCTTGATATCTTTAGAAAACTTTATTGACAAGAAGTCAATAACATCACAGAAGGGCAATCCCAAAGAAAATTAGATAGAATAGTTAATATTTTATATCAAGATAAATCTTTAAAAAAAATGCAGACGGATTAAAAGGGTTTTGCTCCAAAACACAAGTGATGTATTTATAAGAAGTTTATATAAATACAGCAAAATTCACAACTAAAAAAAAAAAGTTGTGTGTCATGCACCACACAATTCAATTTTTGGGAATTTTGACAACTCTAAGTAATTTTCAGAAAGAACAAAAACACAGCAGGTAAACAGGATATCCTGTATTCTAATTGCACAGTTGGCAGATCACAGTTTAGGAGCTTTGGAGCTTGAATCCATGAAGTTCTGTTATTGACAATTCACATTTGTCTTCTCAAATGCATGAAACAAACGGTGTGAATCATGTTTGTCTTTGACAAAATAAAAGTTTCTTCAGCTTGAGCTGTTGAAAACCCCACATGAGCCTCACAAAGAAACTTGGAGAATTGATTTGTAGTCATTCAGGTTTGGATGCCAGCGGTCTCCAAACGTTTCTCTGTGCGATTTGAAAGCACAGTCATTTCTGTAATGCTCTGCGTTTGAGTGCAACAAACACCATTTTAGTGGAGCAGAATGCGCCTGTGCTCCTACTGTCTAGATTTCACTGGTGTTATAATGAACATGCTGACAGTCCAATTAGCATGATGTCACAGGGGTAGCATGCTCCAGTGAAATGGCTTTGCAGCTGTCCCACTGTGATAGCACAACGCACCCTGTTCCAGGATCACAACACTTCCAATGAAACACTGCTTTATGTGGAACTTCCTGATTGGACTTTTGCATTTCTCATCTTGTCTCCTTCATGTTGCTTCTTTTGAATTAAAAAAAATAATAAAATATATATATATATATATATATATATATAAATTGGTGTCCCAAATATTTTGTGGCCCCCGCATTAAAATGAAAGTTGAATGTCTACTAAGCAATATCTTCAGTATTTCCACTCTTCTTTAATGATAGCTTTGGTTTGTTTCAGCTTACACTATGCTTAAAACGTTTAAGCATACATTTGCTTTTGTTGTTGGATCTGGTCGTCAGAAAAGTCGCTAGCGTCTTTAGCTCCTGTCATTTCACAGGAAGATATTACTTAGTAGTCCATACGTGAACAAATGTTCAATAAACTTGTTCAGTAGACATAGACAGTGGACCAAAAATATAGACAGTGGACACAAAAACATATTTTTGGCACAAATGGAACCCCATACAGCCCAGACTCAGCCAGACTTCAGTGGCCTCAAGGTAAATTGAGTTTGAGAATCCTGCTTTAATAGAAGTCTAGATATACATCATATATTTTGGACTATAGAAGTCACTCTGGAGTATAAGTTGCAGCAGTACAAAAAGCATAAATCAAAAACAAAATCATATATAAGTCGCACTGGGGTATAAGTTAGGCTTTAGGGAAAAATGTATTTAACAAAATAAGGGAACAAAAATTGACGCTTCATCTCAAAAAGTAAATCACAATTTGGAATAGATAACAATTATAGACTGAATATATGCACACTTCACTTTCCTAACACATTGATGCTACTTTAGCTTCATGAAATCGGAGGAATCAAGAATATTAAAGCAACAATTATTCGGACAACCAGCATAGAACACGCTAACAAGTCGACCAAACTATAACACTTGAAATCTTCTGTACGCACTACTTCTTCTGCGTTGCTGCCAGCTGTAGCAAATACGGATACACACGCCTACAGTGCCCCCTAGTGGTTGTTGACTTTTAAAAAATGTACATTGTCATTACATCATTACATTGTT
>NC_050525.1:15014390-15067921 GCF_002922805.2 Oryzias melastigma
ATAGTCGCTCATGCACATTTTTTTCTACAAAATGTAGCGGACACATGTACGGACATCCTACAGGCACTTACGTATCATTTGTATACCCCATGCATGTAGCATTTGTGTGTAGAGGTGTGTATTGGCCTCTGACAATAGGATACGCATCACGATAAGTATCACGATACGATACGCATCATAATACAGTATTTCTCTTAGACTGTACCAGAACAATTTTTCACCTTTTTTTTAAAGGCTTAGACAAAAATCAAAATAATTAATTAAATATCGTCATGTCGACATTTTAAATTGATGCAAGTACCGCCAAATAAAATATCGCGATATACTGTCTAATCGATTTTTCACTACAACCCTTCACTCATACGTCAATAGCAAACTTGATCCCTAAAATATTTCACGATACATTTATATAATCATACATTCTTAACAAACTTAACGAAATAACAAAAATACTGTAGCACTCGTATGGATCATTTCACTAAAGCTTTAAAAAGTTGTGTAAGTGTAACTTTACATCACAACCTTTATGTTGTAAAAAGGGTTTATATAATGCAGATTTGAATGTAGAATGCACAAATAGGCCAAAGTGCTCACAACAATATTCATTTATTTGTACCTGAGTCCACACACTCTAGGTGAAACATGGAGGATAAAAAACCCAAAACAAAACAATAAATTTAATTGAGTCCCTCAGAGAAGGCTTCAGCCATCACTCAAACACAGGGCTCTTATTTTTAAACCCCGACAGCCACAACGGAGAGCCCTGTGCCTAATAAGCTCCCTTGAGTCATGAAGTTATTGTTACTTCAAAAGCCAAAGATAAAAATACAAGCTATAATGCAATTAAAGTCAGAGATAAACATAAACTAAAGCAGACCTCCTTTAGTCCTTAGCCTTAATCTCATTAGAATGAGCACAGAGGATAATATGGACTCGTGTTTAAAAGAAATGTCCCAAGTATACACGTTTTTTCTTTGTGATCTAAAAAATATTATATACAAAGATTGATTAAAATGTCAAAAATGTCTGAATTATAAGCTAAATTACTTGTAAAGTCCCACTCTGATCGACTTTTGATCGATTTTTAAAGTGGTCTTTTTGGGCAAGCTCGAAAAACCTGCCATGATCTATGACGTATTTTCTGCAGAGCGGCAGGAGTTCATACAAATTTGCCTTCAAGTTGTGGGCGGGACTTTTGTCACATTGCAGTCCCACCCCCTTTGCTGAGAGCTCTCTGTTCACAAGCTCTCCTGCTAGTTTACAGAACATATTACTCCTGATCTAACATTAGCGGTTTAAACAAAAATTGTGAGAAATATCCAGCTTGTGGCCCCGCCCATAGCATTTTTTACGTCACTAATATCCTTTTTGTTCTTCCTTTTGTCTGCTCTGGATTTAAATATTCAGAAATGCAATTTTGAGCCTAATTTTTTTGTGGGTGTCCTCCACTTTATATTTGTTGCTATATTTATAATATAGAAAAACGTGTATTTTATTTATTCTTGTCATAACAATTCAATGTTGTTAAAAAATAAAGCAAAGTGTATATAGTGGAAAATGTTCAAAATGAAATATAAACGTAATTATTATAGCAGTTCAGTAAAACTGTTGTATTTGGACTTACAGGGAGAACTTTTGACATACTTTTGGTTATAAATGATTAATAATTACTTTTTTTCATTGCCACAATGACAGTAAATTAATTGGCAGGTTGTAGCAGTTTTTTTTTTTTTTTGGCACCATGTTGACAAGCTGTCTTTGCAGGAATGTCTAATGAAATTAGTAGAGCTGGACAGATTGATCCAAAAATATCGATAGTATCGATCTCAAGTTGGTATCGTATCGATACCAGCCTGCAGATATCAATATTTCCACTTTTGTTTGAAACTTTTCTGTATCTGCATGAAGGAGTCAGCTTTTAATAAACTATTTTCCATTTTTATTATGTTCATAAAGTAATTTAAAAAAGGGAAACTTTTGCAGCGATTAATTTTCAGGTTCATGTCACAAAAAACATCGATATTGGTATCGATATTGGCGATACTGACCAGTATCAGATTGATACCCAAATGCTCAGTATCACTCAGCCCTAGAAATTAGACTCCAGTATCTGTCACATTATTATAATATGCGTAAAAAGCCACAGAAAGATCAGTTTATGTATTTTAGACAGGGAACTGTGAACATTTAATTAACTTTTCTTTTTAATTATTTTTTCAGTTAATCTAAATGTATTTTATTATTTTAATATCTTCAACCTTCAGAATTTATTTGCAGATTTAAAAAAATGTGTGCAGTTCTGTAAACTTTAAAGCCAAATGTTTGTGTTTCGTAGGAGGTCAGATGTTCTCATCGTTCTTCCATTTTCCTGAACCCAGCTTGACCGCGACATGTTTTCTGCCAGTTTTTAATTACTTTAAAAAAGAAAGTTTGACATCTTTCACCTTCGGTTTTATCGTTTTGTTTCAGCTTTGAGGTAAAGCTGGCTTTGGTAGGACTACATTCCAAAAACGATCACCAACACACAAAAAAAATCTCTGAAAGAATGTTTCATTTTTCAGGGAAACCTTAAAGTTTAACACGATTTTCTTTTACTGACCAAAAACTGAAGGTAGATTGGTGATAAATTCATTTTCTTGTTGATCCAAAGCACTTTGAAGAACGATAACCACCAAATATTGGACATTTTATTCAAGTTGGGCTTATTTATAATTGCAATATTTTCATTTGAAACCGTTATTTATGTATTTTTAGAATTGGTTACAGAGCATGTCATAAAATTAGAAAAATATTTAATTAAAAAAAAAGAAAAGAAAAAGGTTGCGTGGTTTAGACTTTCTATAAAATAGACTTTCTATCAGTTTGATCCAGTCTGTCCATTCTCCTCTGACCTCATTTCAAGATATTTCCACACACAGAACTGCCGCTCACGGGATATTTTCTCTTTTTCTGACCATTCTCCATAAATAGAGATGGTTGTTCGGGGAAAATCCGTGTAATTCAACAGTTTCTGAATACTCAGACCAGCACCAAAAACCACGTTCAAAGTGATTAAAATACACTTTCTTCCCCATTGTTGTGTGTGCAAAGGTGGACGCCATATTGGAGTGGTATAGATGCCTGTTTACTGCTGTGTTACAATTGCACAAACAAAGCTGTAAAAACAAGAATGTGACTTTTCACTAGTAAATTATTGTCAGCTGATAAAGGAGAACTTCTAGAAAACATTTGAACAAGATCTGAGTGAGTTTGCTCTCAATAGTGAACATTTAGGCTGATCTTATACCCTATTTATTCTAAGTCGATGGCAGCTTTAGACTTCACAGTATTTTCTGGTTGGACCTCCGATTTTTGTCGTTTTATGGAGGATGTCCGTGGTATTTGTATATGTTAGACCTCAGATCAGAACAGAAGACCAGGATTTCCTCAGTGGCGGCAAGGGAAGAGTCAGGCACTCAATCCCCGTCCGGTGGGCGGACCAAATTGATGGCGTATGAAAGACCACCTGCCCATACAAAACACATTATTACCATGATTTGGTAATTATTTTTATGATGACCAGAGTTTTTCTTTAATAAAATCAGACCAAAATTAAGCATTTTATGGTCATTTTACTGTGTCTGCTATGATATGTCTCATTGTTTTTTATATCAGTCCAATATGGGGTCGTCTTTGCGTGTCTTGGACATTAGTAAAACACCTGCGTGACATATATACATCATTCGTCTTTATCATGTCCACATACCTCAATGTGTTGAGTTGCTGTCATGTGATTGGCTGATTAGAAAATTGCATTAAGGAGCAGTTGGACAGGTGCGTCTAATAAAGTGGCCAGTGAGTGTAAATTGATACATAAAGAAATGTGTGCATTTATTTAGAGTCAGAAATTGTTATATTAATAATTAACAACTTATTAAATAGTAGAAAAGAAAGAGTATGGAGGGTTTCAGTTATTCTAAAATAGATGTGGCCCAATCTTCATACTCCATCTTCACAACAAAGAGTCTCTGTTTGGATGTAAATATATTAAGATCAGAGACAAAATGGTTTCTGCTTAAGGAAACAAATGCTGTAAATAACAATATATATATGTATATATATATATATGTGTGTGTATATACTAGAATCTTAGTTTGAGACCGATCACTAAACAAAAAGGATTTTTTTTCTCTCCAAAATCCACTCATCTGTGTATTTTCAACATTCTTTCCGGTGTTACACACTGTTATTTATAACACTGATTATTAAATAATAATAAAATCCATGATGAGAAACAGAATCTCAGAAAAAAAAAAAAATCACACTCGTACTCAGAAGCAAAACTCTGTGAAATTGCTTGTTTTGTTTGATTTTTTTTTTCATTTCCACTTCACTATATCAAGAATGAAAAGCTCCAAAATGTGTAAACAGGTGCGGTGATGAAAAAGCTCGTGTTCTTACCTCACATCCATCCTCTGTGAACGGCAGCTGTTCCGTTCTTCTGATTTGCATGTTGATCAGAGATGAGGAGCGATGGAGCTCGGCTCTGACTGCAGACACTTTTGGAGGAAGAAACAGTTTTAGAAAACAATCAGTGTAAAAACAAACTTAAGATCGGGCTGTTTAAGGGTTAGAGTTTTTGAAGAAAATTAGCTGTTGATTTTTAAAAAAATGGTCATATTAACTAATTATTTAAGTTTGATAAGAAATGTCAGTAAAAACTTCAAAATAAAATATCTAATTTCAAGCTAACTTTAGCATATTTGCTGAGCATTATGTTGTTGTCACTTATTTACCATTCAATTATTATGACCTTTTAGTTGTTGTTTTTATTGTTTTTTTTAATTCTTTGTTTGCTTTCATGTTTAAGTGCCATATAAATAAACATGGTTTGATTTGATTTGATTGCTGCACACTGGTTTTTCAGGTTTTATCAAATGTGTCTTTAATGTTCACATCTTTAATAAAGTTTTATGGTTAAGTCTATGGTTAGTACAGAGCAAATCCAGTATCTCTTCATGGGAAGTAACTTTTCCATTTTTTTCTTTTGTTTCTTTTTTTAGCATTTCATCTTGATGATATTCTTCTTCTGCGTTGCTGTCAGTATACTGATACACACATCTCTACAGCGCCCTCTAGTGGATGTTGCTATTTTTTTTTAAATCACTTACAAGTCACACCCCTGGCCAAACTGCGAAAAAAAAATGTGACTTATACTCAGAAAAATACGGTTTATACTTAAGATAGTACACACATATATGTACATTACATTTTGCAGACTCGCTTCATACAAAATATTGTAAAAAGTCTCTCATTTCTATCAAATAACACACAAAGATGGATAAAATATAAAAAATGGCTCTCAAGTAAGTTGTCATCCCAGTTATTTTATTAAGAGTAAAAGATTAACTGGTGAGAAAAGTACTGAGCACACTGTAAAAAATGAAACACAAATTTCTTACATCTAAAAATATCAAAATGATTTTTTGAGTTGAGTTAACCCTCAACCATATTTGTAATTCAATAAAAACTAAAACATTTAAATGTAGCTAACAGAACTTGTGTTTATTGACCCCATGTTTCACATTTTACGGTGCAATAGTTTGAATTGTGTCATTTATAGGGATTTAACGAGTCAGTCAAGACACTTTTAGATTCGATTCACAGTTTTAAAGTCACAATTTCGATTTTTTCCTCATTATTTTCCTCAACACAATGAATTAAATGTATTTTAACTGTAGGTAACTGAGTAAATTTTACTTGTTACTATCTCTGATTAGAGCGAGTTCACTTTGAACACATTAAAGTTATGAAAAATCTCCCAACATCTGAATCAAGAGTTCCTGACGTTCAACAGGTTTTATTCTCATTTTTTAAAGAACAAACCTGTTATTTCATATTTGACTTTGAGACTTGACTGCCTGCATACACTTCTACCACGTCACTCTGCTGTGTGTCGGCTCTGGAGTTCCCTCTGTTTACTTATGGTCGAGCAGAGTGTCCTTTTGCTCCATCTTAATGGCAAATCTTCAATAAATATTTATAGGGAGCATTGGGGATATTAAAAAACATGACATGCTTAAGTGGGCTTTATTCTCAAGGAGATAGAGATCTGTGTGGAGTTAGCAAAGCTGAGGGGAAAGAATGGAGGCGCAGGAGTTGTTTGTTTGTTTGACTAACAGAGGACTTTCACAAGGACATCTCTGAGAGATGCTAGTTACACAATAATTGTTGCCTTCTGTCCGTTCTTGAATAATCTCCACTTAAAAAGCAAGAGAAAGAGTCTTAAAATTGTAGTTTTGAGACTTTTATTGAAGTTTTCTATTGTTTAATGTTTTGAAAAATAATTAAAACTTTGACTAAATTATTTAGATTAACTAAAAATCTTTTTTTTCTGAATTTATAGAATTTATTCATAATGTGTTTTTGTTCTACTGGAGTGATGCTACCTTCGCACAGTCCTCGCTAATGCGCATTCAAGTGACCACTTCCAATAAAAAGTCTATGCTAACGTGTGTAAATGCACATTTTATCTGATGTTTTTACATTTTTATGTTGCTTACTTATACTTTTTCTTTTATATCGTTTAATATATTAGCCATTGTTTTTTTGAGTTTATAATATATATTGTTTGACTTAGGAAATTTTTAAGCGTCATATAAATTAATAAAACTAAACTACGTACAAAATATACATCAAGCCATTCACTAAGTAAAATTTTGACCAATCAGGGACCCAGATTTGGTAGTGATGTCTAGGTAGCATTCTTTATAATTCAGGGAAGTGTCAATCATACAAGAAGACCTGGCTGCAGACATCAACGCCTCGACTAGAACTGGGTACGTTAAAAAAAAACGTTATTTTAACTAGTGACCCTGAAGCCGAATCTGAATTCTTCCCCAACCTCTACAGCTTCTCCCTACCCCGACATTTAGCCCTCCAAACACAGAGTTATGGACAAATAGTGTCTGCAGATTTGGACGTTACTAACCCTCAATGATGTCATCAGTAGTCGCCGGTCATGTGCGCTAGAGCATAGCTGCTATGTCTGAAAATACATAACATCACTGGTTTTATAACTTTAAAAAGTCACACTAAAATGAAAAGTCATTACTTACAATTAGGTGTAGAGCACAAAACATGTAAGAAGAGTTTCTCCCCGATGGCACCGTGCGACGCGGATCACCCTACCGCCTTGACTGAGCCAGCCCTAAGATGCTATCCTCCTCCTTAAAAAAAACTAGTTCGGCCTCGCTACAGCTTTAAATGCCGCTACAGTTAGAGCAATAGGGAGGAGTCAGATGGTTAAGGGAGGAATTCAGACTCAGATAAACAGTTATGGTTTTCCAGTTTAAGTTTTCTACAACTTTGAACACTTCTGGGTTCCTGTTAGGGTAAGATGTATAATAATATCATTAATAATTGTATAATTCTTGTCCCCAATAAGGTCCCTCTCGAATTATATTACACCACATTTTTCAATTATCAGATTACAGCTGTGAAAGAAACAATATGGAGCAAAATTCAAGAGATTTGCTTCACTTTCACATTTCGGACCAATCTTCTTCTAACTGTGAGTTCATGAACAACTAGTATCGAGTATAGACTGTCTAGTGTGAACGCCATATACTAAAAGCGTCCAAAAACTTGTGTCCAGCATCTATATAAATATATCTGTGTATATACTGTATATATATATATATATATATATATATATATATATATATATATATATATATATATATATATATATATATATATATATATTCTCTTTTTTTATGGTTTACAATAATCCTCCTTGCTGTGCACCAATAGACTCTCGCCTGCTTATTTTTAGGCCAATCAGCATCCTTCTCCCTCAGATGTCAGCAGCATCTGCCTCTCCGTTGTCTGGACTCATTTGCACAAACTCTCCCTCGTCCTCAAAATTTATAGTAATCCTGACCTCCTGCATGTCCTACATTTGCATCTACACTCTGGGGTCTCATCCTAAACATCTGCTGTCGAGAGCCTCCTGTTCCCCATCCACCTGTAACTTTATGTTGCTTTTTTTTTAAGTTTTTAACGCTTCACGTGATTTGTGGGTTAAGAAAACTTTACATTCCTGTGGTTCACACTGCTTTTGTGGTTTCTGGGGTTGTGTGTCACCCCTGCCGTATTGGTTCAGATTTGGATGCAGCTCAGCGTCTGCTCCGGGCTGATGGATGGTCTCTCGGGTCACAAACCTCTCGGGATGTCTTGTCCCTGGATGCTGAGGGGGACAGCGGCCCATCAGAGTGGGATTAATTAAGGTCTCTGCTCTGCAACATCCAATCTTAATTAGCAGCTCCTTCTAATAACGGAAGATTTTTAGTATTTCGCCCACAGTTTAGCACTGACAGGTGATGCTCGCTCATCTTGGTTCAGAAAAACTCTGATTATTGACGGGAGTGAATTCATTATTGTGTTCTTGCCAGTTTGGCATCAAATCAGATGCAAAAATCTTAAATTTCAACTCTTCTTTTTTTGTTTCATTACCTCTCCCACTGCAGATCTTACTGGAGCCGACTGCCAAAAACAGCAGTTAAGAGGTTTATCAGAGATCTTCTGCAGGGAATTTCTCACTTCAGCAGCTCTCTCTTGCGGCGCTCGTCTCTACTTGTCCATTAATCAAACTGTGTCAGAGAAGCGTCTCCAAGGTTTTCTGAAGGTAATTGAAGATGTAGACATTTGTCTTGCCAGACGGGCATTTGATCTATGCAAAGTTAGCTTCTTCGCCGCACTATTTTGAGAGACGCCTCGGAGCCGGTGGGTCTGAGGCGGTCAAGGGGTGGAATTGGGCTACAAGCAACAAGAGACATGTGGGAAGAAAAAAAGAGGAAAGACAATGAAGTAAAGCCAGACCGACGGATGACGGGGAAAGAGCGAGGTTTACCTGCAGATAGCATCGCCGCTCAGTAGATTCTGAGCCAAATTGGGCGTGTGGGCTGAGAAAGAATCAGTTTAAGCCCCTGACTGACAGAAGACGGCTTATCAGCGACTGCTGAGAGGAAATAAGCTGTTCTATGAATGGCTTCATGAGAAAGTTACTCATTTGTTTGTGTGTTTCTTGATCAATCAATATCTCTAACTACAACTAAAACCCTAACAGTCCTTCTTCTGTCTAGTCTGTAAGTAAAGCCATAGCTACAACTGCCCTTAGGGGCAGATAGGGGCTAAAATAGGCAAACTTGATGGGACACGCAGGTATACCGCATGAAATATCAAAGCCATAGAGTAGACCAATCAGTGAATGTGTAAATCTTCGTACTATGCTCAACTTTTTGCAAACACATGCTGTTTGTGATAGATTGTAGCAAACACGTAAAGACCCACTCCAATGAAAATCAGATTTTTTGGGTTTTTAACAAGTTCTTGTAGAGTTTTCCTCATCATAGACGACCTATAAAAAATGTAAGATTAAAACTGCGTTTAAAACTATTTCTTGACTCAAATTGCGTTGATCAGAAAACCGGAAAAACTTGGGGCTAGTGATGCAACTACTGACTGCCAAGGTCTCTCTCACCACTATGCTCTTCCACCACATCTATTTTCCTTGTCCGAGCTGGCCTCTATCTCAGAACTGTTTGGCTCGATTGATCTAATATTGCTCGCCATAATTTTGGTTAGAGAAAAAAGAAGATGGCAACAGAGGGAAACGACATCATAAAACATCCAGGTCTAAATAGTAAACTAGAATGGGCGCGGCCTGCCTACACACACTCTCTGTAGTTACAAACACACCTGCTGGTTGAGATAGTCTCCGCATTTAAACTAGTCAGAATGTACACAATATAACTGCAGCTCACACACTTATTCATACAAATCGACACAAATAGAGCCTTTCATTCTGTCACACATAGTGCAAAGGTGAGCTGACTCCTGTGCTCAGGTGGGTGTTTATGGTTCCCTGATGTGGATAATATACAAATATACAAAGGGGGAGAGCACCTGGCCATCCCCACACCAAGACCCCCGCCGGGACAGCAGCAGCGGCCCGGACGCCCCCAATCCGCCCCTCGGGCAATCCCGCCAAACACCCAGACCAAGGTACGCGGGACCACCACAGAGGCCCCCCACACCCGAGAGCAGGAAGGCACAGGAACACAGAGAGCGCAGGCCTCAGCCCAGCGAGAGGAGCAGCCCATCACCACCCAGCGAAGCCGGCGTGGAGAGGAGGCGTCCCTAACTTGTTGTTTTTGACGTGCTGGCTGTTCCAATGAGATTAAGGGCTCTGTCGTTTTGTCGGACACAGCTGGTACTGGTACCTAACAATAGCCAGGTTGAAATTCGCAACAGGTACCCCGTCCAAAACCGGGACTGGTACTGGTCCATATCTGGTACCGGGTTAAAGTTTGGGTTAGGGTACTGGTGCAGTACCGATCCATATCTGGTGTGGGTGGATGGATGGATGGCTGGATGGATGAACAAATGGATGGATGGATAAATGAATGGATGGATGAATAAATGAATGGATGGATGGATGAACAAATGGATGGATGGATGGATGGTTGGATGGATGGTTGGATGGATGAACAAATGGATGGATGGATGGATGGTTGGATGGATGAACAAATGAATGGGTGGATGGATAAATGAATGGATGGATTTCTATCTTAGTCTTTGTTTTTAGCAACATAAATTATTCAAGAACATTATAAAAAGGTTCCAGAAGTTCATCAAACTGCTGTTTTGCTGGTGTGGATTCACTTCCTGCAAAATACTTGTAAAGTAATCACATATGTTCCAAAAAATGTCACAAAGAAGCCAATATATTTTCACATGACAGCACCCCTTCCATGCATATTTAGCATGAAAAGCAGCACTCTGTGTTACTACAAGTTTAATAGAATTTGATTTATGGTGCTATACAAACACACAGCGGAGATAAATGATCAAGAGAACGCATACTTCATTTTTTGTTCTTTGTCAAACAGAATCCACTTCTATTCTGTCACAGAAATATGAATCATCCCAGGAGGAAGACTGACAGCGTGATGGTTCCATGAATTAATAAAGCTCTAGCAATTCAACAAAGCCTTCACATTAATCCAAATAAGGTCATAACTCAGCTGCATTTGCTTTGCAAGAACATGTACAACAGCCAACACCCCGACAACACACGAACAAGCGCTCTGTTACAGAGCGCTACATGCTAATAGCTTTTATTCTGAAACAGCAGGGTGGTGCTCGGCTCAGCAGCACGCCCATTCTTTAATAAACAGCTCGCTGCTGCGTAACACGGACTCTGTTTGTCAGCGAGCCGAGAAAAGCTCGGAAAAACACGCAAAGAAGTTTCAGTCAAATTAAAGGCGACAATTTTAGATCTTTTTTTTGTTTCAGTATTAAATCTGTTGCATCTTTATTTTTTAATTAGAAGCCCTAAACTTTGATTTACAACTTTAATTTTGTATTTTTTTTCTGTACTGCTACAAAAGAGGCAGCAAGAACAAAAATGATCAAATGCCTCATTTGCAATCCTCCCCACAGACTAAACTCTGAGCTGACTCGATGGAGAAAAGTGAATTACGACTCTTTAAACAAGTTGCGTTCACAAGATTTTGATTTTTTTTCTTTCTCTCTTCATTCTGATCAACTTTTGGCATTTATCCAGTTTAATAATTATCATTTCATGTTCTTTTCAGTTTGATCCAGTCATCATTTCTTTACTTAAAAAAGACAAATCTCTCTTATCTCGGTCAGGAATCTCTAAACAGACTGAAGAGCAGCTGTTCAGCTCGATGGCGGCGTCTTCTCTCAGCAGATGGTTGAAATTAAACAAGTATTTTATGGTGAAATGCACATTTTTGGTTCTTTTTTCCACTCATACCTCCACTTCCATGTTGTTTGGAATGAACCACTTTGCTCTCAGACTGCAGGGGTGTCCCTAGAGCCAAAAACATGGTGGCAGAACCATGACCTCGTGGATCCCGGTCATTGGTAAGAAACCGTGGGGTTCTGCGGTCTAAACTGTTCTCCTTATTTTGATGTATTAAAGGAAAATTCTATAAGTTAATTTGCTGCTTTGAGTTTATATATTGTTTAGTCCAGATTCAGTGTTTGAATCTGGTTAATTGTTCACCGTGGTTGCCATAGTAACGTTGATCCTCGGACCAATCACTGATGACATCTCATTCTAACACGGCAACATCTTTAATGCGACAAAATGGCCAATAAATGTACGTAATTTAACTGTAGCTGGAAGTAAAGCCTTTTCTATGGGTGAAGTAACATTCACTCACTCCAGTTCTTAATAGATTTTTGTTGGGGCAGTTTTGGGTATCGTTCCAGTTTTGTTCTCTTGAGTCCTCGTGTTCATTGTGCCTGTTTGGGTCTTTTCTATTGATTGTATAAGAGAACTGGACCATGTGAGTGTGACATCATCCATAGAAAATGATTTACTTCCAGCTCCAACGAAATTAAGTCAATTCTCTCACCATTATTCTGTGATACAGACGCTGCCATGTCTGAACCAGACGTTGTGAGTTATCTGCACTTGGTCCAAATACTGTCAATTTTGGACCAATTTCAATTTCTGATTGGCAGGTTGGATACCTTTCAATAAAGAATAAATATAGCCAAAAAAACTAGGTCGATCTTTGGTTTTACAGAATCTGGATCTGTTTGGGGTACAGGGAAACTTTTTAGCATGTAGGTAAGAATCAGTTAAAGAATAGTCTTAGTTGAATGGAGTTTTGCCAAGTTTTATGTCTCTTTATTGCACCAAGAGATGACTTTAGCCTTCCAGGCACCGGTAGAATCCAAAAACCCTCATCCTGTACGGATGAACCCTTCGCGGTACCCTGGAAAACCAAGACCCCACTTCTTCTACTTCAAGATTAATTTAGCAATTAAAAAAAGTCAAGTTTTGTTGCATTAATTAGAAAAAGAGCATAAAAAAGAAAGGAAAGTACGAACGAGTATTAGGGTCACCAAAGAAAATTAGTATTACGAGTTTTAAAGTCGTAAAATTATGACTTTTTTTCACAGATGTATGACTTTTTTCTTGTAAATTTACTTTTTTCTCATAAATGTGTGGCTTTTTTTCTTGTAAATGTATTTGTCTCAAAGTAACACATTAAAACACATAAATGGAAAAAAGTCATACATTTAGCCAATGACTTTTAAAGTCATAAATATACGACTTTATATTTGTAATTTAACAGTTTCAACTTTTTTTCTTCTAAGTTTATGACTTTAAAGTCGTAATTACATTTATTTTTTTGCTTGTAAAATGGCCCCAATATATTGCCGTAGAAAAAATACATTTTTTAAAAAAGCAGCCAAATTAGAGCCAGTCAGGGTTAAACTGGATTGAATCAAAGTAACTGATGTTGTTCATCAATTGTTCTCCAAAATTTTTATTTTTTTTGTGGATTTATCAGAGAAGCTGCGATTTTACACAAAACACAAATCTAAAAGGTAGAAAACACAAAACTTTTACAATCAAAATTCAATCTTCATTAAATAGAGCAAATATGTTTTTCTCTAACTTTAAAAAGTTTATCAGTAATGGTTTTTGTGCTTTTTAAAAACACCTGCTGAATGCAAAAGGTCGCCAAAGGTCACCAGCATGGATCATTAACTAACCACACAGCAGCGGCGGCGCATGAATGACAGAACAGCAAAGGGACACAACAATATGACCCCGATCCTCTCTGAGCTGGACTCCTACTGTAGGGGGGGCTCAGAGTAATGCGACCCCCCCCCACCCCCCTGCGCCTAACATCTGCTTTATTCTGACCCACAACAGAAGTAACATCTGCTTAAAGGTGACCCTGACCCTGTTTGCAGCTTGAAGGGAAGTTGGAGCTTTCCGTCTCACATAGATCATTATCTGGACCTGAGGGGGCCACGTTTGTGGAGGAGGAGGACTTCAGTGAAAGATCTCTTCTTCTCTGTCAACTTTTTGCAACTTTTGACAAATTTGGAGATTCTGAGTCTTTTTTTTTCTTCATCTTTCAGCTGGATAGTTTCTTCCTGTCACGCCTCCGGGGGAGTTTAGAGAGTTTAAAAAGATTGTGTTAAACTTCCACAAACAAAGACCTCCTTTACAACGCCAAAAGTTATAAAAGAAACATTTTTGGAAGGGTTAAACATCTGTGAGGGAATAAAGACTAGTTTTATTGTTTAAATATTTGTCTTAATCGTTTCATTTCTGTCTTTTTCCTCCTTTTGAAGGTAAATTTAGCCATTTATTTTTATGATAAAGTGGATTTTTTTAAAATTAAAAACTCCTATTTTTTTAGCAATTAACATTTTTAGATCTACTGTCACACCTTCAAAATAAAAGATTTTTCTACCCAAAGAAAATCAGTTTTTATCTGAAATAACATAAACAGGATATATTTTTTTAAGCCTGTAATTTCAATCATTTTTTAAATTCTCAAACATTAAACAGAAAAACAAAAAATGTTTACTTATAAATATTTCATAAAAAAGGCTATCCTTTGTAATGAAAAAACATGCTGAGGGGTAGCTACCAGGAGACTGTGTGAACAGAGAGCTCTCAGCATCAGGTAGGGGGGCGGGGTTACTCCCCACAAACAGTCCCGCCCACAACTCAGAGGTTAATTTCTATTAAACTCCTGCTACTTTGCAGAAATTATGTCCTAGAAAGCAACACAACTTTTTTTATTTTGGGTAAAAGCGGCAATATCATAATTAAAAGACCACTTGCAACGTTTTAATGAATTGGAGGTATAATTTTGCTCAAAGAACTATAATCCCCGGACAAAAAGAAAAGAACTTCCTAATAAATTCATACATTCTCATAAACTCGTCCAACAGAGAAGCCTCTGTGGATACTAACAGTCATTCTGCAGTTAATTATGGAAAAATATGAACTCCGCGTCTATTTAAGCTCGCCTGAAGCATAAAAGTAAACACGAATCGTTTGGACTGCGCTTCAATAAAGCTCTGTGTTCAAAATCTCATAGAAAAGCATTTTATCTTTAGACTTTGATAAGAGGAGGAAACACAACTGCAGCAGCACAGAAGAAAATACTGTAAAATTATTCCCAAATGCTTTGTAACAACTTTCTCTGCTCTCTCACAGAGAAAGAGTACGCATAAGCACTTTAACTGCTTGAATGTATAAGCAACCTCAACATAACACATAAAAAAAAAACTCTGCAACAGTCTCACTTTAAGTTTTCCTTTGGTGTATTCATATTACCCTTAACCACGCCCCAAACAAATTCTCAATTAACAGGTCCACCACCAATTAACACATTTACAAGCAGGAATGTACACAATACTCAATATTGTCTCTCAAATTGATCAGTTCTTTTCTCAGTCCCGGCTACGCGTAGAAAAATCCAAAAGAAATAAACAGGTTCGGTCTCACCGGTTTCTGTCCAAGTCTGTGAAGTTGGCATCCAATGGGAAAAAACATAGAAAAAATGGAAAGCAAAAACCCATGCGATGATCCATCCACAGAAAGGAAAAAGGTAATCCGGTGGCGAAAAGCAGGTAACCACAGAATGGCTCTGGACGTCGGGGGGGAGAATCCTCAGGCCTTCTCCTCTCTTCCTCCTCCAGACTCTGTCTCTGTGGTACACCTGGCTTCCTTTTTCTGCCCCGCCCCTTCCTTGACAGTCTTTTCCTGCTCCAGGTGCCCAGGCCTTGATTTCCTATTAAAGTTCCTTTGTATTTGTTTTAAACAGTCCAACCTTCTACAAACACTGGCCACTTTATTTCTTACAGTATACAGAAAGCATGTTGCCCCTGCAAGGATTTTTTAACAACATGGTTACATATTTTTCAATATACTTTCAGTGTGGCGACAGTGTCACAGCTTGAGATCCAATAACAAACAAGAAAGAAATATATTGTTGTGAGGTGGAAAACTGCATGTAAATGTGCATTTTATGAACGGAGTCAGTCTGCATTTGACAAGCAAAAGACAGAGAATCCACATGGAAGGAATGAAGGATGAAGCTGGAGCCTAAAACGTGAAGCCAGCATTCTGTCAAACCACCAGCAGGGTGATGAGACAAAAAAACACTCCAGTTGCAAAAGAGATATGAGGAAAATGAGCCTAATTAACCTTTTTTTATTTTTCCTGATACCAGTTAGTGTTGTATTTGTGAATGTGTTGACAGGCTTTTGTACAGTGTCGTCACAGCTGGGAAGGAAGCTCACACAAATGAATTGGTCTTTGTGGCGGAAATGGAGGAAAAAGAAAACTAATTTCTAATTCAAAATGCACCAATAAAGATGCTGGATTTTTTTTTTTTTTTTGACAAGTTTTGAAAACTAGAGCAAATAAATAAAGGAATTGAAAAAGGAAAATATCTTCCTCAAGGATCAATCTGTAGTTTCTTGATCCCGCTTCCTTTTAAAAAAAAATTATTTATCATCTGTCAATTTAAAAAGAGCTGACGTTTTTCTTGTAAAATTAATACTTTTTAAGTAATAAATTTGCACTTTTGAAGAAGTAAAATGTTTGAGAAAACAAATGTCATAAATTGACCAAATGACTGTTAAATAATAAATGTACGACTTTAAAGTTGTAATAACTTTTTTTTTTTGATAAACTAACCTTAATACTGCGTCACACATGAAAGAACATAAAATAATATAAAATATAAGCAGATTGAAATAACCAGGCTGTCTTTTCAAACAATGTTTTGTTAATTCAGTGTTTAGAAATCCAGATGTCTCTATTTTTGTTACTTTCTCGACTAATTTTTAATATATTAAATTATTGGAGGAACCCTTTTCTTCCATAAAACTTTATCTACTTTTTTTTTCGCTTTTTCTCTCTTTTTTCAAATTGTTTTTGTGCTACACTTCCTGTTGCGCTAATGCTAGCAAAGCGCTAACAGCTAAAGAGGTGCATTTCTTCACAATTGTACTATTGAGTATAAACTAATTTAACTGCAGAATGAATCATGTTAAAAGTTCTGCGTTTAAAAATGTTTATTGATGATAATGAGAATTCGTTAAGAAGTTTTTTGCTAGCTCAGATCAGCACAGATTGGTGAATTTTATGTTTCTACTACTCTTGGTGTATTTAGGGATAATAATTTCTGTGATAATCTCATTTTTAATTCATGTAACCTGTGCTTTGGTTTAGTTTTGTCGCAATGAAAATGTTTCGAGCTTTAAAGGGTCTATACTAGGGCTGGTTATTGTCAACATTTCCAGAATTGATTCCGTTCAATTTATCATTTCACTTCTGCTTTTCATTTTTTTTTTTTCATTCTTTCGATCCACTCAATTCAAATCAAACGTGGCAAGTTTACATGGCTCACACAATTGTTTAGAATTACATGAACAACCTATATGTTTTTAAGATATTCATATTAATCTGATACATTTTGTAAAACTTATTAGTGATTCGTGTTATTAGAATACATTGTTACATGGATTCTCAAACACAGAAGCTCCAACGACCCTCCTCTCCTGGAGGGTGTTTCAGTTTGGCCACTAGGTGGCGATTGGGCTATATCAATACACCAGAATAACAGTGCTTTGGACCACAAATGGTTATTTTAAAAAATATTTCCTTAAACAAGTTTGGAAAATTTGTGCCTATGAGTATTTAAAGATGTTCATTAGGTCGGCAAGTATTAGCATTAGCCGTCCTATGGGAAATTCCACTATATGTTAGCATCAAGCTAGTGGATCGTAGCATTTTGCATTAGATCGATCTCTACTTCAGATCGATTAAACGATTTTATCAACCCAGCTTAACTTGTACCATGCTTTATCAAGTCTTTCATATATATATATATATATATATATATATATATACTTCAGATGCTGATAAAACCAGGGGACAGGAAGCTGTGATGAAGGCACGTCCAACAAGACAGAAGAATCAGCTAAGGGGAAGAATAATGAAGAGACACGCCACTGACAAGCCTGGAAGAGAGGCTGGTGGATCATCATGGAGAGAAGGGCGGTGTTTGGACGCAGAACCTTTCATACAAATCCTGCCGTCTGAGTGACGGGGCCTCTGCAGCACAATCATTCGTCTGAAACAGCACTCCGAAAGTGGAAATTAGCTCCATCAGGACCTCTGCCTTTTATCTTGCACAACAATATGTGTGTCAAATTCAATTCCAAGAAAAATCCTTTCAATTCTGTCGGCGAGTTCAATAAATGTTGTATTAGCAGGAAATCAAAATTACAGATTTTTTAAAGAGCTTTTTCTGCTGTTGTGTTACTGGTGACAACAAATAAATTATGTTTGTAATGTAATGTTTTGTGTAACGTTTTCTTTGTGTCATGTCACCAAAAACTTTAAATATATCCAATTACCTAAAATATTTGGTAAAACTTTTCTTCTTTTATCTAGAACTACACTGAATGATTCATGTTTTTGTAATAAAAAGTACACTCAATTTCATGTTTTCTTTTTTTGTTGGGAAGAGTAACAAGACTATAGTATGTAAATAATGTAAAGGGAGGAATATAATAGAATAGGAAACTCAAGGAGACTATTAAGGGCTAAAATCCCATTTTTTTTTCTAATTTGTCCAAAAAAGTTCAAATTCTCAACGTTTTAGCTTCCAGTTGTCAAAAGTATGTTTTATAAAAGTAGGTCATTTCATTTGGAGTGTCAGATTTGGGTGTGAATGACATCTCTAAAGGGCTTCAATTTTGGCACAATATTGTTTGTTTTTAGAATGGCTGGCATGTATTCATCAGTGTTGCCAGATAGGGTCATCATTTCCATCTAAAAAGTCATCTAAAAACCACTTGACCCAATCAATAAATTTGTGCTTAATTAATAGTAATTAACTGTAAATAATCCTCTATAATTTATTAGTATGAAGGTAAGTAAGTAAATCTATATTTATATAGTACTTTTTACACATAGTGACTCACAGATGTTAAAAAAAGATGAAAGAACAACTAAATAAATCCAAGAAAACATACTCAGACATTTTTAAGCAAAACACAAGTAAAAGATTAATAGAAGACAATACTTCCTGTTTTGATTGATTTGAGACATTTTGTAAAATAATGGACTCCTATTAAACTTTATTAGCAATAACTGAAGAACAAATGTGAGCTCACGATTGGCCTTTTTTTTTTTTAATCCTTAAGCTTACTTCTGGGTGTTTTGGGAAATATTGCGATACATATCGTATTGTAAGATGTGTATCACGATTCGTATCATATTGCCAGAGTAATATGTACAACGCTTGGAATAAAGGCCATCGTCGTGGTGATAAATGTTTAAATACGTGCTCACATCCGGGTGTCTATCGCGATACGTATCATATTCCCTACTCTTGCCAATGCACACCCCTAGTTTCTAGTGTTTTCTTACCATTCATTCCAGCAGTTATGAGGAGAAAAATAAGTTTCTTTCCAATCGAAAAAAGTGTTGGGAGCAGCTGTGCTGTCTGTGCAATCTTCATCTCATCCCACCTTCCTCCTCCTCCTCCTCATATGCAGATCTTCCTCAGCCCCATCCTCCAAATGGAATGCTTCTTCCTATAAAAGAGGCTCCTAACATTTAGGAAAGTTGGGACATAAATTTCTCTTGGGAACAGCAACCTTTTGGCAGATGTTAGCCATAAATCCTCCTCGAAAATGAATGAAATTCATTTATGGAAACTAACATTCTGCACAAAAAGTAGTTTTTTTTTTTGCCATTTCACAAAACTGAGGGGTAATTGAGTTTTTCACTGACCCCTCACTTTCAATCAGCAGAGGAATCATACCTCTGCTCAAAAGTGCTGGATTCACTCCTGACGGATGGGCCGATTGCAGCTGCTTTCTTGGGTCTAACATGACATCTTACTGTCATTACCTAATTGCCCCTTCAGTCATCATGCCCCCGACTGACGGAAAACCCTGGATTTCTCCCTTTTGTCTTTCAGGCTCTGTTGCTTCCATATCTTTTTTTTTTTTTGTAACATTACTTCCTCTTCATTTTCTTACATTTCTCTTTATGATCTCAGATTCTACCTTAAATGATGCACATTATTCCACAAATATCAACTCATTAGCAAATATTCTTTAAAATTTGCTTTGAAAATGGAAACAAAAACATAAACTAATGATGAAATGGCTGGAGTCATTTAAATCATGCTAATTCAGCTGTTTTGCAAAGCAAATGGTTAAAATAAAATAAAAAATACAGCAAAACGTTTACCTTGAAAAAAAAAGCGTTTCCTCATTATTGGTGTACCAAGCTCATTTTTGTCGTTTGTTGGAAAACTGACAAGCAAAAACGAATAATTTCGACGAGGATGGGATTCGAACCCACGCGTGCAGAGCACAATGGATTAGCAGTCCATCGCCTTAACCACTCGGCCACCTCGTCGCATTGACGTCATGGTCCAGATATGTGTTCAAAAAGGTGTCCACCCGTCTAGGGGAATTCAGGAAGAATGTTGCGTTTTATTGAGAACGTTTTTATTTAGCATATTATTTTTTTTTAATTATTGATGCCCTCTATCGTTTTTATTGCAGGCATAAAGTTTTATTAGATATTTTATGGTATTTCTACATGATGAAAGATTTAAAAAATCAAGAAAATGTTATCTGTCTGTCATGTATAGATGAATTAGTTATAATTGTTTTAAAATTACCTTATGGTGCACTTTTAATTTATTGTTTATAAAAATGATGTATTGATCAAATTAAGCACTTTTATTAGTTGCAACTCACTATCTATCTATCTGCTAGATAGCAAATTTTGCACGTTTTATTAAATTAGCTAGCTTGCTAGCTAGCTATCTTTACCGTAATTTACTGTAAATACATACTAACACAAAGTACTTAGTATTATATGTCAATTCAACATTCTACTGTATACATTTATTAATGTTATTTTAGTTATTTGTTGCCTTATAAAACGGCTTTATGAAATAATAGCCTTTCCTATTCCAAAAGATATTCTTAATGACTTTAAGTCTAAAATAACAGCTTTTTATTGAGCTCAGTAAGAAACTCAAAGTAATATATGTAAACATGCTCTTTTTAAATGATCAAACAGCTGATATGTCACAGCTGTTAGAACCCCACTGCATGCTGGGTAATGTGCTGGAGGAGAGATGCTGTTCTCATGATGAGAGATAATTATTATGTACCAAGACGGTGGTATGCTGTACCCAAACGGCTTGATTATCTGCAGTTTGAATGACAAATTGATCAAACCAACCACAGCGATGTGTATTCTAATTAGTAAACATAATCAATGACTAGTATACAGGGAAAAAAGTGTGATCAAAGTGTGTGTTTATGATGCACATTCAAACATTTTTCAAGCCAAATTATTCTAAAAGTAATCACGAAACAGATCTTTTGGCATCTATTTATTCAACAATTTCCTTATGATACAAAGAAACCTCTAAATCGAGTAATAAACCCCAGACACAATGCGAGAGAAACACCTCCAAACACATCCTGCTGTCTCTGTACATATTAATATGAATCAAGAAGCTGAACTACCATGGATCTAAGTCTAATCCTGGTGTTTCCTTGCCTTAAAGTGGATACTTTTTATTAAGTCAGTGGCAGTGCCTTTAAAATCCGTCACTTGTTGTGCACAAAGATTTGTGTTGAATGTACACAAGCAAAAACAAAACATTGCGGAGCTCAAAGACACTGAAGTGTTTCACGCCACAAGATGAACATTTCATTTGTTGTCAGAAAACGTGAGCGGTCTTGGAATTTCTGATTATTTGCTGCATAACTTCCGACTTTATTTGAGAAAGTTGAATATTCCAAAAACAGAGAGGTGCCAGAATTACCAAAAGAATCACGGAATGACTTTTATTAACATCTCAGCCATTTGGAACTCAATAAATACACGGTGTTGACCTACAGTGACCGCCAAAGAGAGGGTGCTCCCAAATTTTTAGGACAGAAGAAAAACAAAGACTTAGAAAGAAACATATTCCTGAGATGCAAAAGACAGAGATAAAAAAGCAAAAATAAAAACAAAAACACATCACAACATACAGCTGTGTCACAATGTGTCATCTATAAAGATAGTGTAAAGTTAGAGTTGATTGAGTTCAGTGTCAATATTGCAGAAGAAGAAGAAGAAGAAGACAGCGCTGAAGCCAAACTATACAGCAAAGACATTGAGGCTTTAACAGGACAAGATGGGTCTTCATCCAACCTGTGGAGAGCACTTGAAATGTAAACAACAACAAATTAAAAAAAAAAGAAGTAAACCAAACCGTTATTCTCTTGTAATCACATTTTTATTTTCTCGCTAACACATTCCTCCATTTTTTCAGTCACACAGAAATCTTTGAAAACATCGTGATGTGAGGAACAAATCTCTGATGGTCCTCAGAGAAGTTTTCGTTCTGGATTAACTGTTCCTTTCTGGACCGTCAACTTCAGGAGGCACAAATAGATTGAAAACATCTGCTAGAAAGACCGAAAAGCATTTATTCTTAATCATTTTGTGGACATAAATTCTTATGCATTACGTTTAACCCTTTACCATCGTAGCTTTAGCTCCAGAGTTGACATTTTTTGGACTACCGTAACCCTTCAACTAGTTAGGCAACTAAAGTAACTTCAGATTCTAAAGTGGAGAAAATCAGCTGATGAGTTTTTAAGAGCGTTTTGGAGGTCTTTACATACAAAAGCTGATTGTTTGGTTAGTTTTTGAAAGTTTCCACCGTTCTGTAAAATGTCAGACTCTTTACAAGATTGTGTTTGATTTTATAGCTAACATTTGCAGCAGCTCCTGTGCAGCTAACTATGCTGCAACAAATTTAAGAAAAAAAAAACAGAAAATAATAGACACACCCTACTAGAAAATGTATTTCTGTCTGATGATAAAAAGGCTGCAACTTGTGTTATATGTCACCGACTTTTTACCCAAATGACATCGTGAGCTAATTAACTGACAAGTGCTAGCCAACAAGTGCTAGCCAACAAGTGCTAGCCAACAAGCGCTAGCCAACAAGCGCTAGCCAACACTGTAATTGATTCTCTTTTCTGAAAGATAGAATTAGTTGATGATTTTTTACGGACTGTTTACTGTTGTGATTTGTAAATATGTATGATGTTCAATAAAGTTAATGAAAAAAAAAATAGCTAAAAAGAGCTAGCCAACAAGACCTAGCCAAAAACCGCTAACAGAAGGTGCTAAGACTCAAGACACAATGAATTAAAGCTTAGGGATAACTTACAACAAGATTTTAAAAACATTGAAAAAAAGTTCTTTGTGTAGTGTGGCAAGAAAATACAGCCACAGCAAAAAAAAAAAAAAAAATTGACAGAAAAGGGAAAAAAAATCCAGTTTGGTCAAAAAAAGCCACAAAAATAAATAAAATCCTCATTGCTGTGTTAGATATTTACATTTGATTTCAAAACACAAATGTTTTTTTTTTTCTTCAAATAAAATAGGTTAAATCATTTTATAAGTAGACAAGAACTGGAACATTTAAGGTAGAAATGACTAAAAGAAAAAAACTAAAGTTTAAATTAACTCCTTACTTACATGGTGACCTTTTGACTCCCAGTGTGATTAACTCCAGTAGAACTCAACTTGTGACCCATAAAACACATTACCGGCTGACTTTATTTGCATGAAGTAGTAAATTGGTCACCAAACTGCAAGGTCCACCTTTTTCTTTATTGCCTATGCTTTCCGTAAGTAGATTGGCGAGTTGCTTCCAGGCCTTTAGGTATTTATCGCTCTTTTACAAGAGCGTCCAACCACATTACTTTAAATTTGAATGTATTAAAAAGTAAATAAACATTCACTGTGTATCTTTCTGTTACTTTGTTAATTGTAATTGGCTTAAAAAAAGAATAGGATGTGTTTTTTTTTATTAACAAAAATTTATTCTGAAAATTCACTGTAATTTTCCCCCATTTTTTAATGTTTTTATGCTTAAGCTCTGTGAACATGAAGGGTTTGGGGGTAAAAGTTACTCCTCTGTGAAATTATTATAACACACCTCCATCCATTGTGGGTTGGTCTTTAATAACTTCAGTGCAAATAAATTAAACATGAAAAAGAACTGAGAAAAAAAAAACATGCTAATGTGTATTATAAAAAATTTAGTTCTTACACATTATGTACATGCTTTGCACATAAACAAAAAAACACTTGATTTAAAGTCTTCTAACAAGATTTATGCAATGGAAAATGAATGGAAAAAAGCGAATCGATAATGTGGCTAATATACAAATTTGAAGGAATACAGGAGTCCAGAATTTAACAGCAATTTTCACACTTTAACCACATTTTAGAAGACACCATATACAGCAGGGAGCTTGGAACAAAATATTGGACATTTTTCCTTCTTCTTGCTTTTATTTTTTAAAATACAAACACATGATTTCGTTTAAAAATGATTTTTTTTTCCCTTCCCGAAGTGAATCATCGTCAGCTTTGTCATCTTTCCACTACCCATTTGATGAAAGCTACCGCTGCAGGCAATCGAGCTGTTGGCAAAAGGGAAATAGTAACTCATTCAGACAGATCTTGTGCTTTTCTATTTGTCTCCAGTTTTTAAGTTGGAAATGAAGCCCCTGCAGATTTATGACCCAGCACTCGTACCTCTTTCTGTCTCTACTTTCTTTGTGTTTGAAGAAATGGGAGTGCGGTTTGCTGATAGAACGGAATGAAAGGAGGTTGCATTTAAAAAAAAAATAAAAAAGTAGAAATCAGGAAAAATAATAGGTGGATTTTTTTCCTATCAATGAAAGCTGCCTGCACCTCAGGATTAGAAGAGGTGTCCATCAACTACACTATGATATTAAAAAAAAAGATTTTGGTACTACATCTACTCAGAACTGCTCGTGTTTTAAGCTACGCTCATACCGCCCTTGGTGACAAGCTTAATGCATTGCAGGCTTTAAAAGTCCCGCATTCAAACATTCCGCGTCCATTTAACGTGTGTTTAAAGTTATACCAGGTTGAACTTTGACCAATCAGGGACTCAGATTTTGTAGTGATGTATCTATGGCGTCCCTTTAAGAAATTATCACGAAGGAGAAATGAATAAGCGGGTTTGGACCCATCCAGAAACATTTAGAGTTGTAAAAGAACCTGGACTACAATTTATGTGTTTTGCCCCTCTTTAAAAATTTGTACCAAGCCTTTACCAGCTGTAGATACATGCACTAGTATCGGGTAGTGACAGTCCAGTGTGAACACCTTATGCTAAACATGGATTCAAGAACGCACGTCACATGCACAGTGTGAACTTAGCATTACATGTAAAACGTAAATCCGCTGACCAAGTGTAGGTGGTGGACATACGGCAGTATTGGGTAGCGACCCGCTAAACGCGGGTTCTTGTAGGCGCAACACTTAAATGCGCGGTGTGAGGGCAGCTTTAGATCAGGGGTGTCAAACGTACGGCCCGCGGGCCGCATTTGGCCCGCCAGATGGTTTAATTCAGCTCAGTGATGAAGGCAAAAAACACATAAGGATGTTGGGTAAAAAAAAGCAAGTTTCTAGCCCATTCCTGTGGCGAATTATGGTTATTTAAAGAAATGACCGCAATATGCAATTCCACCACTAGGGGAAGCAAAGGGAAAGAAAAACCGTCAGAACAAGAGATCAAGAAAAAAACAGCATTTCTTTGCAAGCGCGTGATATATCTGAGTAAAATGCAGTTTGGTTCTGTTGTTAAGTTGCTTATAAAAATTATTATGTGACACCACAATTACCAAAATGTTGTTGACAAAAAGATAATACTCATAATATTAGCTCTAATAATATAAACTAAAATAAAACACATTGTTTGAGGCATTTTTTCCAACTAAAAAAAAAAAAAAAAGCTACATATAACAAGTAGCCCATTGGTTTTTTGCTATTATGTTACCAAAACAAGAGTTTTGGTAAAACCAAAATGAGTTTGACACCCCTGCTTTTGAGTAACACCAGATAGTTCCCTGCGTTTCACGAGTTCTCTGAAATTATTTCAGTGTGACCGAAAAAGTAGATCGTCAAAATCCCCATAACTTTTGGACGTTAGAAAACTATGGTGGTTTATTTTTGTGTACCTTTAATGCTAAACAAAACCTATAGTATCCTGAAAGGCCGTCTCTCTAAACTGCAAGCCTGCGCAGAAATACAAATACAGCAGAAAATTCAAGAAAACGCTTTTATACATGTGTTTGAGTTGGTGGAAGGCTTTAGCTATTAGCTTTTGTACGTATATTTTTTTGGTGTGTGTTTTTCTGTTCTAAACAAATGCCACGTTACTCCTACTGTTAACGGTAAGAATCATATTTTACACGTATCTGACAAAAGAATCTTGCTACGGTGTTTTCCACAAAAACCTTCTTCGTATCTTACAAGCGGTGGAGCGTCACCATCACTATTTAGAGGAGGGGGTTGGGGCAAATGGGGAATGGACCATGGAAAACGTTTTCACGTGATGGATGTGCGTAAGGCGTCAACAGCACAGATTTTCTTTCAAACGCAACAAAAAAAAAAAAAAAAATCGAAAGCTGAGGGCCAAGCAATGAAGATGACCTACAAAGCATTTACATCGCTACGGACAGACAATAAACCAAGGCATTGACAGAAATTCGATGTGTTTCTTTTAGGCACCGTGTTGATGTGATATGTGTTTGTGGACGTGTGTGGACACGGGATATGACGGCGTGTTGGTGTGCTTGGCCTGAATCTCCATGAAACCCATGAATGTGGACGACGCGGGGGGAGGGGTCATGTAAAAAGCTGTCATGAGATATACAGATTTCCAAGTATTTACATGAAAAGACGGAAAAAAAAAAAAAAAACTTTAAGAAGAGTGAGAGCTTCAACAGTAACGGCAAACCTTTAAAAAACATCATTTAAAAAACAAAATAATACAAATCAAAAAGAACGTGAAATCATAGAAACACCCATGGTGAACGTCTCTGCCTGCGGGCTTCTCACTGACTCGAAGAAGGGTCGGCCAGAGTGAGGAGAAAAGGTGGGGGACAGCCAGAGAGAAGAGAAGATATAGAGACTAAAGGACAGAGAGTAGAGGGCGAGCGCTGGACGGCGCCCTCTGCAGTCTAAATGAAGTACTCCTTCTTTTCCTCTGCATGCGCGTGGTTACCCTCAGCGTTTATGATGGCTGTGTCGGCGTCAGGCGCATCGTCCGCTCCTTTGGCTTCGTTTGTCAAATACGTTCCTGCCCGAAAAAAGGAAACAAGAAAAAAAAAATCTAAAATAACTCATTTCTGTTTAAGCAAATACTAAGCAGCTCAGTGTGGCTGCTGAAAACCAAAGAAACAAATCTGATGACAACATCAGGGATGCTACATTATTCATAGAAAAAAGGATGAGAAGCTGGGATAGTTTGATGTAAATACCCTCCACAAACACAGAAGATAAAGGCTAAAACAAGACAAAAAACAAAAATGTCCATGCAAGATCTTTGATCACATAGAATTTACACCCCAAAATGTAATTTTTTTCCCAAGAAAGTTCCCAGAAATGTTTCAAATAGAGGACTCAATCATGCATCCGGCATCCCTAATTCAGCAGATCAGGCGTGAAATCTCAGTATTTCTGCTATTGGTCACTATGACTTAGTAGGACCTTCACATTAACAACTGCAACCTTTACCTTTTCTATCTTAGTGTTAGGTTGTGTCCACTGTCTGTACATGAGAACTGGACTGAGAGAAAGTGACATCACTCATTACTGTCTTACTTCCGGCTCCAATGAAATGAAGTCAATTCAGTCATTATTTTTTCGCGGCATGTTGGACAAAGATGTTATCAGTAAGCAGTGATTGTGACGAGTCAGTCCGAGTCTTTCTATGCCAACCACTCTCAACAATCAAGTGTGAGCTCGTTGGAAGGCCGCACCCCGACCACTTGAATGCGGACTACATGAAATCTGTCAGTCAAACATTTTGAAAATTTGACGTGGAGACCACATACTTCTATAGAGGCATCTGATTGGTCAGTTGATTAACTTGCACTACAGAAAACAAAATTCATGACAAAAAGCAAGAAAATATCCCTAATATTATTGGAGTACAAGTCTGTTTTTCTTAACAGTTTGGCCTGAGGTGCAACTTATACTCATTACTTGTGGTTTTATAATAAAATAAACAGCCTCATATGTTTGTTATTTCCCCACTAACCACTAGAGGGCAGTGTAGGTGTGTGCATCAGGATTTGCTACTGACAGCAATGCAGAAGAAGCAGCGCCAACATCGGCTAATACGTAAGTGACGCAAAGGATGAAAAATTCAACAGATTTGGTGATTTAAAGAGACACAAAGAGTTTAGTTAACTTGTTAGCGTGTTATTTATACTAAGGTTATTGGAATAATTGTTCATTTGTTGTACTAATATACTAGGCATGTCTTCAATTTGTCCTTTCATGAAGCTAAATATGGGGACGGTAGTAAAATGTGCATATTTAGTCTATTTTTGTTAGCTATTTCATCATTATGATTCGCCTTTCAATATGAAATGTCCATTTTCGGTTGTGTAATTTGTTAAATTTTCCCTTTTATGTGATTTTTTTTGCCTCTTTATAATGTTTTTTTTGGCACAACTTAAAGTCTGAAAAATACAGTAAAGACTAAGTAATAGAGCTTATTTTTTAATAGAAGTTTATGGCATCTTGGAGCCAGTGGGTACTTCCTGTTTGGAACACAAAGGGGGAGGGGCTACTTGGTCCTATTCTCTTGTAGTTCTCTTTCTTTAATCTTTGCACTTTTCCTGTTTTGATCTTTTCCCCGCTTGTAAGGTATTTCCTCACACATGTCATAAGGTTGTAACTTGAAATCTACGAAGGAACAACACTAGGCAGCATAACGTGGAGCTGCTCTGGTGGTTTTACCTTTATGCCTGGCCAGGTACCTTCCCAGAACAATGATTAAACACAAGGTGACGAAGACCACTACCGCCACCACTCCTCCGATCAGGGCATGGTCGGTGCCATGCTGTCCCAGTGCGTTTGGATCTGAGGAGGAGAGACAGAAAGGAACAAACACAGAGCATCAAAAAGTCAGTCTGTGAGGTGAGGGAGTCGGGGCACCAGAAGGAAAAAAAATAAAAAAAAAAAATGGCGGTGCAAAGCAGAGAAGGGGCGAGTTAGATTATTTCCAGATCGTTCCTGGTTTAACGATTGTTCTGAGCTGGCTGTCATTTCTCAGTCAGAGCGCAGCAGCAGAGCCCACGGAGAGTAATGAGAAAAGAGACCACATTGACACACTGACACAAAGAGAAACCCACATTCTCCCTGAGAAATGATGGAAAAAGAGAAGGTAAGAGAGACTTCGGGGTGGTTAAAAAGTGAATAATTTAGGAGCACCTACATGCCTGAGGAGTCTCCAACATGCAAACCAGGGCAGTGGATAAATAGCTACACATAGTAAATAAATATTTACAGAAAAACCCTGATTTTAGGTATGTGTTTTTTGCTTCATGGAGAAAAAAAAAATAATATGAAAATAAATTAGATACGAGAGAATTACGACACTGTCAGGAAAGCCTGAAAGAAAACAAAATGACAGCAAGTAACTATTAAACAAGTTTTCCTTTTTGTTCACCCACAGCTCAAAGTGTGCTACAACACGACAAACATGTTCTTTAGGATAAAATCAAAGAGACACTGATATTGTGGATGCATAAACTTTGATGCAATATGCTGATTTTGTTCAATTAATGCATTTTTCAGAGCATAAGTCGCATTTTTTTTTGCTTAGTTTGGCTGGAGGTGGGACTTAAACTCAGGCGCGACTTACAGTATGTCACAAAAGTGAGTACACCCCTCACATCTCGGCAAATATTTAGTTATATTTTTTCATAGAACAACACTGCATAAATGACGCTTTCACACAATGAACAGTAGTCAGTCTAAAGTTAGTATAGCAGTGTAAATTTATTGTCCCCTCAAAATAAATTAAAAAAACAGCCAATAATAGCTAAACCATTGGCAACAAAACCCTATGGTGCACATCAGATAGTAACTGAAAAAAAAGTATTCAAAAATTTAAGTAAAAACTTTTTTTCTCTAGTTTACCAACTTGTGCGCACCAGATAGTAACAGGTGAACATCAGATAGAAACTATTTTTTTTTTCTAAAAACTTAAGTATTTTTTTTTTTGTGGTTATTAACTGGTGCACACCAGATAGGATTTATTTTTCTAAAAATGAAGTAAAAAACATTTTTTTGTTTGTACTAACTTGTTTGTGGCTACTAACCAGTTAATATCTGCTGTGCACCAGATATTAACTGACTTTTCTTTTTTTTATTGAAGTAAAAAAGAAATTCTAAAAATTGAAGTTAAAAAAAAATGTTTTTCTTATGATTGAAGTAAAAAAAAATTTTTTTTTACTTCGGTGTCACTTTAGGGGCGACTTATTTATATTTTTTTTCCTTCTTCCTTATCATACACTTTTTGACATCTGCGACTTATACTCCAGAGCGACTTACATAACGTAACCACACACAGATTTACATGTTGGCTCCGTTTTCTTTTTCTGTTGTCCTCACTATGTCTGCCCATGTGGTCAATTGAACAGCCGGCTTTCTCTTGCCACATAAGCCTCCACCGTGGGTGGGAGCTGGCCTCTCGCCGCTTCCCGCTGGACGCGCAGCCACACCGGCCCTCGTGAGAACAGGCGTGACTAAAGCGGCTTCACTGTACTGCGGTTCTGCTTGGTCAGTGGAGCAGAAAGCGGAGATATGTTCCCCCCAGCAGGACCCAGCAGAGCAAAGACAAGCAGAGGGGGGGTGTAATGCTTATTTATTTTCACCTCCACCCGTCAGGACGCCCCCGCCGCTGCTTCTCAGACTGTGTTTTTGATGCCAAACTATGAGTCCCGAGAACACTCTTTGGAACATCACATTATTGATTCGGAATTCATGGAAAAACATGAACTACGTTTTGCAAAAGTCAAGGATGATCCACTTGGTTTTTTTCTCTACTGACCATGGAAGGTTTATGTTTGTGAACCCTTTTTATGAACTTGAGAAACTTTATCAGCTTCAAAACAGCTGAAAGAAAAGATTTAGATGTCATTTTAGTTATTTGTTTTAAATGTAGCTGAAAATGACACATTTAAAATAAAAAAAATTGAAAAGGAACACTGAGTAGATGATGAAGCACGAGAATAACTGCAGGCACCTCTAGTCAAAAGCTGTGTAAAGTTTTTGACTAGTTCTGATAGCGCTGAGACAACTCTATCCAAGGCTATGAAGCCTCATAGCTGGAAGATGTGATGCTACCATGAGATTTCCAGGGTGATGAATAGTTTAGTGGATGAATTCATATATGCAGCAAATAGACATCAAAACAAGCAGAGATGTTTTCTTCAAAGTACATCCCGTGGGAAAAGAAAAGTTTAAGAGATCAATCAAACATTGTGTCTCCAAAGTATCTTAACTCATCCAGCAAACAGCATCTTTTCGAGTATCTCAGAATGTCACAATCTCCAGTTGATGTCGACGATTATCCTGTACTTTTCTGAGAATTTAAATAAAAGTTTCACCATCCAGTTCGGCACACAGACCAGTAACATCCCGTTATCATAAGCTTATTACTTTCGAGGAGCTAACTTACTTTGAACAAAGACGTCCCAACCGAGAATCCAGAGAGGAGCTCCAGGTCTGGTGTTTAATCACTCGGAGAGGACATTAGTTCCTCCACTTATTAACTTCCATGAGTTATTCCTGTCTGCCAGCATCAACTTCAATCCGCTAATGCTTGCTTTTAAAGGGAGTTCCACCGAGCAACAATTACTCTCCTAAAGTGGATAATGCCCCTCAGACTAAGGCTTAAAGGACAAACAGCCAGAGCAGGAAAAAAGATACAACTTTGAGTTGAATAATGTGGAAAAACATAAATGTTTCCTGTTAAAAATGGATAAAACCCAGCAAATAGAAATCTAAAAATAACAGGTACATCAAAGAGGTAAAAAATTGGACTTAAACCGAAGAGAAACAAAAAAGTCGAGAAGGATTTTGCTGGTAAGTTCTACCTTTTTATCACTCCCGACCGCATTATCTTTTAATAAAGGCATACATTCTCCTCAGTGAGATTTAATGCGAGCGCTGGGCTGGGAAAACGCTACCTTCAATATTTATGATGGGCTCCTTGTCACCTGGCCTGTGTGAGTTAGACTTCTTTAAAAAATTCAGAGGGGTTAAGGGCTTTTCAGGGCCATTTTTCAGGTCTTAGAGAAGCAAAAGGGCTCGTTTTAAACTGCTCTCTGACTAAAAACACAGCATTTCTTTTTTTACTTTAACACCTTACCTAACACATAGGTCAAAGGGCGTCACAAAACAAGGAACACATATTTAATAATACATCCAGTAGCTATTTTTTATTCAATTTTGTTTCATTTTTAGGTTATTTTACCCTTTTGCAGTGCATTCCAGTTTTTTTTTCTTTTAGTGAGTTTAGCTAATTTTTGACCTCAGAAAGAGGCCGCCATCTTGAATTTTCCCCAAAAAGTTTCCTTTATTACCAGCTACATAGCAGAATATTGTGAAAATTGAGTCGTTGGCTCAAGATGAATGAAACAATATGACATAACATATAAAGAAATGAGGAATGTGAGTGTGGTCGGCAAAAAACCTCTGTTGCTAAGGAAATTGAAAAATTTGCTTTTGCCGATTCTTCTAAAAATGACGTAGACTTGACCGTCACCCCCAGGCGACCAAAACATAAAATGGTTGCTATGGAGATAAAACCAATAGAAAAGAAGCTCTTTTTTAAAAAGTGCTTTTTCGTGAATTTTTTAAACAGCGAGAGTGAGGGGCGTGTATCAGGGGGTGATAGGGGGGTGGTGGGGGCAGGGTGCACCTGCGGGCCATTCAAGGTTACTCACGGCTTTAATCTTAACATGTTTTGACATTGATATTAATAAAATAATACATCAACTCTGCAGCTGCTTAAATGTTTTTTAGTAAAAAAAACATTTCATGTCATCATGTTTCTTTAGGTTTTTTCTTTTTTTCTTTGAATTAACACAAATATATGCACCACATCAAAAAGTTTTTTGACATTCCTGTTTTTAAAGAGGCTATTTCACTTTATTAAGAGAGTGCAGCAAACTTTTACTTTATAATGAAGAAACTTCTGCACTGTGGTAATGTCAAATTTAACTTCATTTTTTTTTACCTTTCTGTGTGAACACTGAAAAAAGCGAAATGTTGGATTATATAAGAAAAGTTCTATAACTTGCTACATTTAAAATTATTAGTATTCACCAAATAAAATTTTAAGTTTTTAAGTAATTTGATAAAAACTATTGTTTTTATTGAACAAATTACATCACTTTTTGTTAATTGATCCAATGCTTCACGTTTTACAGTGTAAACATGTCTGCTTCCATCCACTTCCATGTTTTTCCTGTTGTAATAGCGCCCTCCACACTACTGCTTACCACCCCTGACTTTAAATTTACCCAACATTTAAATTCCTCCCCTCAAGGTAACCTTTTTCTTTTAAATTGTGGCTCTTCAGCTCTCTATAGTTCAGGCGCAGCTCTGTGCAGTGATGCTTGCGGTCGCACGGATCAGTGAAGACGAAGTTGGGCCGACATTTTAAGAACTTCATGAACTTCTGGCAGTTCCGGAAGTTTGAAGCCACAAAATTGAGACTGTCTTTAAAAAGTCTTTGAAAACTACATCAGGCAATAAACATCATCTTTTGAGCTATTATAAAAGCATTCCTAGTTGTATTTTAATTGTGATTTTGCCCAAATCCAAACACCGATGTTGTTTTCTAGGACTTAATTTCTGCAGAGCGGCAGGAGTTTACTAGAAATTCAGGCAGATATGTTTTCGTAGGACAACACCGACCTGAGCTGAGAGCTCTCTGTTTACAAGCTTTCTCTCTAGCTTAAAACACCTCACAAACCCATGGGAGCAGCATAAATGGCAGATAAGATAGATAAGATAAAGATACTTTATTGATCCCAGCCTGGGGAATGTACATGGATTTTCTACGTATTAAATATGATCTTTTTCAAACATAATTTTTGTCGTCTGCTCCTGATTCATGACAATTTGAATAAAAAATACTCAGAAATTCAATTTTAAACTTTAAATTTTCTTCATATATTATGAGAAAAACAAGAACATGTTAAAAAAACATTTTCCTCAGAGTGGGTATTTAAAGTGTTTATAACTTTATATAAACTCTGTGACGCCTATAGCGACGGTGAGTTTCAATAAAGTTTATTTACACAGTCAATGGACTCCAGCTTGGTCGCTAATCCTAAAAATGGGATTTGGTGTAGAGGAAGTCACATCACAAGATTCCCAGATCAAAATGAAATTCTTCTCATGGGAGAACTTTGCATTTCTCCTGCTTTAACTCGCATCAATAATTCCTGATTTGGATCATCCAAACAGATTACACAAAATTCTGCTTGATAATTTTCCTCCTTTTTGGACAAACGGATGGATGTTTCCAAAGCAAAAAACACTTTCTCATTGTCCTCCACACCTAAAGACACGGATCAAACTAGATGTCACGACTGATATTCTCTCCTCCAGACGGACCTGCCTCTCACTCACCCAGTCGGGTCTCCTCTGATGCCTTCAAGCTCTTTTTCTCTCTTTTTTTTAGCGCACTGAAACAGCCACAGATGGTTCAAAGATGAAGTCAGTCAACCAAAGTAAATGCCAATATAACTCAAAATACTTCACTGGTTACTCGCTTAAATCAAGTTCAAGTCGGCGGTTGGCAATAGCTGCTTTATGTTCTTTCTCAATACCTGCAGTTCTCTTCAAAGTGCTGTCTGCTACACTCGTGCTCTACGACTCTCTTCACCATATTCTGGAAAACATGAGTTTATCTTTCAGTTTTGAAGTCCTCGTGATATTTTGGAAATTTTTAGTACTAATTGCTTTTGTTTGAGTTATTTTAATGGACTCATTGTCAGAGGTTACAGGGTCACGACATTCTAAACAGATTTTTATTATTTTTTTTTTACAAATCCTAGGATTATCAATGGTGAAAAACATAAAGAAAATTACTTTAACTTCTGGTCTCCTGGTTTATCAATTTCTCTGTGAGGATCATTTGTCAGGAGAAAAGAAAGATTTTCATACTAAAACTAGTAAATAAAGAATTTCATCCTAATTTGACCAAAACAACATAAAAAGTTGAAAATACTCAATAATTATGTATCTAATGAATAAACACTAACTATAAAATATATTGAGATGTTGGGGGTGTATTGGCAAGAGTCTAACGATACAATACGTATCGCGATACACGTGTCACGATACAATACCTAACCCAATATATGCCAAGAGAGTACCAGACAATATTTCACAATTTTTTGGAACTTAAGTCAAATTATGACTTAAGAAATATCTGAATATTAATAACATTTTCACAAAAGTAAAATTGTAAAATACTTGTTAGTTAATGATCAGAACATAAAACACTACAGCTGTATCTCATAAACAAGTTGCTTTTACTCAAACACATTCAAGGTGCTTTTTGTTTGGTAGTTTAGGAAATAAATAAATAGTCAACAAAAATAAGACTGACTGACATGTTTGGTTTAAATTATTAATTAAATATCGCCTTGGCAGTATTTTAAGTCGATTCAAGTATCGTCAAATAAAGTATCACGATATTTCACTGAATCGATATTTTCTTACACCCCGATACGATGTTAAACCACCAACTAACCAATTGACTTTAATTTTTTCATGTCTTTTTTGTTTAAAAAAGTGTCTTGAAGTGGCTTTTCACTTTTTATGAATTCTAGTTGTGTATTTTTATTTGTACTAAACAATAAACTAAACTAAGCTACTTTTAAGTGGCATTTTAGTTGTGATGATGCTGTTTTTAGCCAAAAAAAAAAAAAATTGCCATTTTCCCACAGAGAGGTAGTAGTTTTATAGCACATATCTGTGGAGGGGAAAAAAATAATGATAAAAATATAAAAGTTATCTTCGGGCTTTCAAACAAATCACATCAAAAACAGGAAAAAGCTATCAGATCTTAGTGTCAATATACATTAATGGTTTAATTTTGAAGAGAAAAACACCCAAAAAAGGATGAACTGACAGGTAGCAGAAAATAATATGATAAAGAATGAATTTTAAATTCTAATTTTGCATTTTTTGGCTAAATAAAACAAACTCTACTGATATGAGATGCTTTTATTTGACAACAACAAATACGTTAAAGCAGCTCAGGTAACACATACTGATTATTCTAAAAGCTCATAGAATTTCAAATCATGAAACGATCTCAATGATCACAGCTATGAGGAATAAAACATTTCAAAATAAACCTACAACAAACTGAACATTTAAAAAAACAGATTCCCACATCTCCTCACGGTGCTGCTGCTTTTAGAGTTCAGATGACCGGCATGTCTGAACCCACCGAGAGACACTTAGCAAAGACAATTATATGAGAGCACACGGCGCCCTGAGCGGCCGCGTTTGTGTTTGTCCTTGCACGTCACGGCTTGCTGGGTCAAAGTGGATTAATTAGATTCCAAAAAAAAAACAAATTACCTCGCCTAATCATTCAATAAAAGCCCACATGTGGACACTATCCTGAATATTCAACCCCCTTCTCTTCTTTTTTTTTTTTTTTTTTAATGAAAGGAAAAGGCGGTCAGCGGGGAATCATCCACACAGCGAGATGATTCATCGTGTGAATTCATTAGGTCACAAATATCTATCAGAAAAATCTATAAGTTCTCAAAAAAGAGCAAAGGAGAAAGAGAGATACCATCATTCCTTTCATTTTAGAACATGATGTCATCATTGTAGTCCAAATAAAAGAGCAATTTGGAGTTTTTTGAATGAATAAAAGACTAAATAAAAGCTTTCCTGCACGTCAAGATTTACTGAAAAGAATTACCTAATTCATGTCCTCAGGATCTAATGATTTCTGCTTCTGCTCAACGCTTTATTCCAAATTGTTGCCATAACTCTTCACCCAAAGCCAGTTAATGTGGCGGGTCATCAATAAAAAGGCCGGACAATAAGTGGAAGGACCTTTGGATTACGGTCGCTCCTCCTCTGCGGCTCGGCTTTTACAGAGCGACGAGCAGGAGGGAGCAAAGCAAAAAAAAAAAAAAAAAAGGAATAAAGCCGGTCAGCGCTGTTCAATATTTAACAATTTCACCATTTAACCAAGGAAATATGTCCTTTGCTCATCACACCGGCTAACCTCTGTCTTCGCCTTTAAAGCAAAAAATCGATGGCAATGAAATCAAGGAATTACCAAATCCCTCCCAGGGATGAAAACTGTTCCTTTCCTGATCGAGTTTTCAAAAAAGGTCAGAGCTCGTCCTCAATGAGGTTGAAGGTAAATGTCGACTTACGATCACTTTCTGAGAACAGACGCGCAGTGAAAAAAAGCTTATTTTTCCCCTAAATATGAAAGGATAGTTTTAAATTAACGATTTTGAATTAGTTTCAAAATAAAAGTCTTTTGTTGTGAAGATAAATACAAATCTTGTTTGAAAAGTTGAAAAAATGAAAATGAAAACAAAAAATTATTTTGAACTTGCGCTTATTATATTCATAAAATGACATTTAATTAAAAAAAACAAAGATTAATTCTGTATATGAACTGAAAGTTTTTCTAAGTATGTCAAATTTTCATGTTAATATAAACAAATCAAGTAGACATTTTTTTTTTCACAAAAAAGTAAATGTATAACTGTTATCTATAATGTAAGGGATAATTCCTGATGACGTATTTGTTATCAGAAATATATTTATTAATCAAAGGCTGATGGAGTCTGATTGTTAAAGTGCATTGATTTCTGATCTTTTGCTGCGTCACAAATTCAAATGAAAATTCCACAAAATTAGCCTTTTCACAGCAATTATTAGGTCAGATTAAAAAGAGATCAATTAATTATAGGTCATAATTAATTAATCCCACAAAAGGTTTATGTTTTGGAGAGCCACCTTCTCCTTCGGTCCAGACCGAAGGACACAAGTCCGTCAAGGGTAAAATGACGCTAGCATCATAGGCTAATAAAGGCTAACATATTAAGCAAACAATCTCGAGTGAAACAATCATTGCAAATCCCATCATTGTGAAGGATTTCGCTGGATTCAATGCCAATTGCACTGAAACACTGTTGCTTAACTTCCACTGGAAAGTTGTATAAGCTAGTAGATTTTTGATGACCAAATATACCTACGAACCATGCTAAAGCTAACATGGGCGGGGCTTTTATTCTGGAGCTGCAGAGTATGATTATGTGAAACTTCTGATATGACATGGGACTTTAGCCAGGTGGTCAATCACAAAATGCAGCTGTAATACCTCATTTCAATCAGTAGGGGACAGCACAGACTATAATTTCCGTAGTTAAGCAAGTTTATTTTGTATTGTTTAAAATGTGGCAAGGTCCAACAGACAGCACTTTTAAAGGGGCCATACCAAGAAGATTCTACTTTGTGAGGTTTTAAATACATTTTACTGTTCATTCCTCACTATAAAGAACGCCATCCTGATCCGTTATGCATTTAAGAGTAACCCTCTAAAAACCTGCGCTGTTTGCAGCAGCCCCTCCCATAGCCACGAAAACGAGCGGGTCGTATCGTGCTGGTGCGATGCCAACCACTCCTTCCAGGAAGAATCTGCTCTGATAGCTCCGCCCCCAGTCTAACCCCAACACTCAATTTCTTCACAGAGCTAGTGGTGATCAGCAAAAAACTTTCATTTTAAAAGAAGAATACTGTATATCTTCCAGTTGTGTCCCATCTTCAATAAATTGAGCCAATTACCCCAAAAAATATTGTATTGGGGACTGCAAATGGCCCCCGGGCCTCCAGTTAGAGACCCCCGAGTTAACACAGGAAGCAGAAAAAGACTGATAGATGTCAGACTGGATTATAAATCCCCTTTTTTCTTTTCTTTAAATATCATTTAAGTAATTAAAACCTTTGTTTATTCTAATTTATTCTCATCAAACGGGATTGTTTATTGTTAAAGGCACAGACACATTAGGCCTCAAGAGGTTTAAGGTTTTAAAATGTCTGGTCAGTCTGCTATTGTAAAAGAGGAAAAAATGGTTTAACTTTATAAATTAATACTTTTTCTTGAGTATTTCCATAAAAACCAATACCTACAAAGTACATGATCGTTGATTGGTCCCAATTCTCAGTTAGAAGTGGAACTGAGAAAAATTGGCGACATCAGCTCAGCTTTGTGGGCACTTTCTCTAGGACTTCTGTACCTTTATCTTGAACTCCTCTTGAGGAACAACTACTGGGCCTCACAAAAAGATGGATAGGTCTTATTTCCCTCTTTTTTTTGGTTTCCCTCCACAGGCACGGACACCGGGCATGAATAATTGTCGGCTCCTCCACAGCGGGCCCTTCTCCCGCAGCAGTAACAGGCATCAAGGGCTGCGCTTGGCCACACAAAAGCAGATTATGAGAGGTGAACGGCAGGTACTCCAACCGCCAAAGAAACTCTTGTGCACGCTTCAACCTTTTCTCAGCCCAACAAGGTCAATGCTGATTTGCAAGCCAGAAAAAAAAAAAAAAAAAAAACAACATTTGGCAAATTCCGGAGAACTCAGCAGTGGTGGATGAAAGAATGTATATATGAGTGTGTGTGTAGACAGGAGGGTGGGGTGGCATCGCATAGACCGGTGATACTTAGTGAAAGAGTTATTATAGCCATTAAGGCCGGCTGGGCTATTGGAACAGTGTGACTGTTGGTACCTGCCAGCACCTCATTAATAAAGTGAATCACCAACTGCAGTTATGCATCAGTCCCGACCACATCAACTGCAGCTGAAGAGCAGCAGTCGTTTCTGCACAATAACTTTAGTCCAAAGGTCAGAACCACAAGGAATTGGGGCCACTGGGTTCTCTGATTCTACAAACATACTGGGCATGTGACCCGTGTTCATGAGCGAGCGTCTGATCATACTGAAAAAGCAGGAAGTGGCTTTAAACATGCAATTAAGTGTGTTTACATAGACTTTTTATTGGAAATGGTCGCTTTAACGGACGATGTGTAAATGTCTCCGAATGGCGAATGTCCATATCAAGTGCCACTGGGGGTATAAAAAAAGCGGGCCATTCTGATGACCGCCCAACTACCGCCTTCTAAATGCAAGACCATTCCAACAATCTTAAAGATTGTGATGTAGCATTTTCTATTAGAAGTCACCATAATGAATGTTGATGCTGTAACATTAGTCATCCAGAGGGACAAGTATTTTCAATGAGTAACGCATAATTGTACTGTCCACTTATATTGTCACCGTGTCAGCAAAACTGAAAAAAGCCATATACATATTGCAATGAAATAATCTAAAAACCCAAATCATTGGTGCTAAATGATTGATTTTTTTTTTTGGTCAGTCACATCGAGACTTATAAAAGAGTCTCAAAGTATCTGAGAGCTTAAATCTAACTGAAAATAGGATTTGTTGGCGCTCAAGCGAAGCTTCCTGGAGGAACGGCTCTCCTTTATGCGGCTAATGTTGTCATGTGTGATGGATGATGCTGTGTCTACAATAAAATAATAATGCTCTAACTTATCCAAATAGTTTTCCTCATGACGCCAGATAAATTAAATATTAGGTTACGGTAAAAAAAGCTGATCTACAGAGGAGTGAGGCTTTCATTAAAGAGGAAACCTCAAAAATCCAAAATAAAAGCTGTTGATTTAACCCTTATGGGGTCCATATGACCCAAGTCTTACATTGACGTGTTATCCATCCCATGACAAATGTGGATGAAGGTGGACACGATTTCAGGTCTGCCACGGATACAAGTGAAAACCAAAATCATAGGAAAGAAAAAGTCTTGTGGGGTCCATATGACCCCACTCCCAATGTCAACATACCTAGGATATCACAAGGATTACAACGTTGTCTAGCAACTGACTCAAAGCCACATTTGAAAACAGAGTTAGGGAATTTATTTGAGCCCTTTTCCAAAATACCCTCACCTGGGTCCGCCGTGTTATTTTTTTTTGCACCAAATCCGCAGTCTAAATTTCCTGTCTGCAGGCGGAAGACTTTAATATTAAAACAAAAACATTCTATGGGGCTTTGGGGTTTCACACTTGTTTGCTTTCATGTGAGTCTTAGTGTGCAAAGGCATTAAGCAGACACGCAGGAATGGGTTGTGGTAAGAATGCAAAGAAGGAATCTGACCTTTCGGGTATACCAGAAGGTTCAATTCTATCCATGTCCTTAGAAATGTTGACTGCAAAAAGTCAAAAATGCTGATTCGAAATATCCAGTTGTGTTTGGATGCCAATAATCTAATACTGCATTCACACCAAATGCCTCTCTTTTGACATAACATTTGCTGCTGGACGTTTGTCCAAAAAGTTTTCATAAACTTGACGCCTCATCGCTACATAGAAGCATTGACTGTATATTTCATGTATAGTCAATGGAGGACACGGATGACTTTGAAGGATCGAATTTATTTATTTTGAAGAGCTCAACAAAAGCGTCCGTAAACACGTCTCCATGTCTTGGATCATAACATCATTCAGAGATTCTCCCAGTCTACTGTAGGAGCTGCATCTGAATGACGGCTGCTTTCAGCGGTACTTCCGTCTCTCTGTGACCCAGTTTGATGACTTGCTGCCCAACATTAGTCTGTGGAAGAAAAGAATAAGAAAAAAATCTGAGGATCTTTTACTTATTGTCTCCATAAAAAAAGGAAAAAAAATCATAAACTTTGGGAGGAGAACAATTACCTTCTCCTCCTCTTGGTTTTGGACTTCACCCACTGATCATCAACATGTCACAAGCCAAAGGTGAATTCCTGATTGGTTGTCGGGATGCAAATTATTCGGCAAAGTACATACTGTATATATGAGCTCTGGAAAAGTTGCTCTGCGATGCCAGAAATGCATTGAAGCTAAACTGTCGCATTTGAAAACTCAAAACACGCCCCCGAACATCTGAGCACATCTGGACATGGACGTAACATTGAAACTGGATGCTCTCGTTGCGTGAATCGTGTTCATATTTACACGATTTTATGAATCGCGTAAACATGCTACGCATTCTCACCCCCAACCTATGAATGTATGGTTCGGGACCCCGTCGCTTTGACATCTTGGGTGACCCCAACTCTTGGCTTTCAAGGTGCTTGCTGTTCCCATGAAATCTTGGGTCCCTAACCCTCAGGATTCAGTACCGGACAGGGTACTGGACACGGAATTAGTACCAGACATCGTACCAGGCAACGTGATGGATACAGAACTGGTACCGAGTTAGGTTACCGGTACCAGGTTAGGGTTAGGGTACTGGTCCGGTCTGCATCCTGATAACGGACAATTGGGGACCCTGATGAAAAAGTGACCCCATGAGGACTTGAATCATACATCCATATTTGACGAGTTGGGAATTAGAATATGTTGGAACGTGAACAGAGAAATCAAAGACTCCTTAGCCTTTTTAAAGATGATGCTGCATAGGAAAAGTGATTGTTCCATGAAAATAAGTGAAAGAAGGAAGAAAAAAAAGAAGAAAAAGAAAACTGAAGTCATTGTAGCTGCATTTGTGTTACACATGTGCCCAAAAGTTAATCAAAATTCTAGAAATATTGAAAGTCTGGGAGTGCTGAGAGTTTGGGGTTTCATATCCCATGCAATCATCAGATTACTTTATCTCTTCATCTATGTGTTATGAGTGTTGTATGCTACTAATATTGACTCAAAAATTGGGGGGGCAAAATCTTTTTGCTGGGGGGGTTGGCAGTTCCCTCCCTTTGCCCCCCTGTGGCCCCGCCCCTGGCTTCCAGTAGATCAGCTTTCAATTTTCAGGACTCATAAAGGCTAAAATTGGACTTTTCAGTAGCAGACCATCAACTCTCTTCCTCCAGGGATCTGGAACGCCCCTTCATTCTGTTATCTGTTAGTGTTAGTTACCCCAGCCACATCCTCCAACAACTCCTGAATGATTTCTTCATTTTTTATTCAGGTGCAAAGTGTAATCCCTTTAAGACTTTCTGGTCTCCTCCCAGTAGGACGTACCAAAATACTTTTATATTTAGGTTTCCAGTGGAGATCTTGGTCGGGCGCCCACGACAACATGGAGTCAGGCGAAAATAACAACCACTCCAGCCAGTTCCCACTGCTGGTAATGACTTGGATCTCCATTTATCCTGACATGCAAGTTTTGGATTGTTGATGAAAACCTGGCAGACCAAGGAAACCCCCCATATTCTCATGGGGAGAGCATGTGAAGTCCAATGAAGGAAAGTTTCAGCTGGAAGTCCAAGTGGTAAAGCAAAACGACCTGGTTTTTATTGTTTAGATCTTCCTTTTTCTAACATATTATTTATTGTGTAACAAACTGCTTTTATTTGTATGCTCGCCACTACTACTTTCTGTTTCATTTGAAAAACAAGAGAAGTAGAAAAACAATTAAACAAAAATAGGAGAAAAATAAATGATAAATAACATCCTTAAAATGAATTGATTGGTTTGATTATAAACATGCACAGACTGATACTAAATACAAAGACAAAATTAATGATTTATAGCTGTCCAGAAAAAAGGAGAAATAAAAGAAAAAGGAAGCGAAAGCGGAGGAGCATGCTGAGGGGCTCGCGGCTCTACGTGGATGGTTACTGTACCTCTGCTGTCTGTGGGGTCTGAGGCGTGGGTGCTTAACTGAGCAGTGGAATCTGGAGGGATAGGATGGAGGAAGGGGGTGGTGGATGGAGGCAAGGTGGTGGGGACGTCTGGTGGAGGGCACAGACAAACATAAATATAACAACTGGAGAAAATAATCGACACAGAAGGGTAAAAACTTAACCAAAAATAATTAATTAAAGGAAGCAGCGGAAAAGATTGTGCCTTTTTTTTCCAGAATTGTAAATTCAAAAAACTTTTTGAAAGTTTAGTTTAAACTTAATTTATTAACTCATTTCCATGAAATAAAGTGACTCATATGTGTTATTTATTTTATTTAAACACACAGATAAAACATTATAATCATTGTATTCACATAAACAGACCAACTCATTTTTTTGTCCTTTAATTAAAATCTTTAAAGTTAGCCAAAATGGTGGCAGACATAAACAACTAAAGAGACCTTTGTATTGACAATTTTTGCCACTACTAGAAATGATGTTTGCTCTCAATTTTAATTATTTAATGTAAGAAATATTTATCATTACATTTGACATTTTATGCTCTGTAACACTGCCAAGAAATTTTGACTAGCTGATGTAGGCTATGCTAGCTAGCTAACATGTCACACTGGTTATTAAGGTTATGAACTGAATTAGGGAAAAATATTTATTATAAATTTTACTACTACAGTGTTCCCTCGCTATATCACGATTCACTTTTTGCAGTTTAACTGTTCATTATTTTTTTTCTCTGTAACTTCGCATACCTTTTTTTTTTTTTTTTACAAAAAAAGATGTCCTGCATCTTGATTGGCTAAATGATCTTGGTCAATACTAGACTTATTTTTTCTACAAAGATTTGAGAATGTCTGAGAAAAAAAGTCTAAAAACACAAATGTTTTTCTAATAAAATGTGCATTAGGCTACAACTACTCAGATTTCACCAATCGCAGCTTATTAAATGTTGACTAGCTAATCTATGCTACCAAATCTAGCCACCTAAAATTTATGTCACGTTGGTTATTTCATGACCAATATTTGGAAAAAAACATGCAAATTTTTCATTACATTTTATAGCTAAATATTCCGAAGTTTAATATTTTTCAACAAAAATGTTTGCGTTTTCAGCTTTTTGTAGAGGCTAAATCTAATTCAGTCATAATCTGAATTAGGAAGACACATTTAACAAAATTTGGGACTATTTGAAATTATGTTTGCCCTTAAATTGATTTATTTTAAAGTAAGAACTGTAATAAATATTTTTTGATTTGTAACATTTCCAAAACAAACAAACTGGTTACCCAACCCTTAGCTAGCTGGCTAGCCAAACATAACTAGCTAGCTAACTTTCAACATGTCACCCTGGTCCTTAAGGTCTAAATCTGAATTAGGAAAAAAACATTTAATAAAAATGTTCCTACTAGTAGAAATTATGTTTGCTTTAATTTTAATGTCTGAATTGTAAGTTGTATGTTATGTTTGTTTTTGTTTTGTAGAGTTACCAAAGAAATAGACTAGCTAACCTATGCCAACAAATCCCGCTAGCTAACTTTTGACATGTCACATTGGTTATGACCTGAATTTTAAAACATCTTTTATTTTAAAAATTTTATAGCTAAATATTTGAAAAAGAATATTGTAGACTATTTTTTAAAAACTTTTTGTAGGCCTACAGACAAAATTAAGGCGGCATTTCTGGGCAAAAGACGACTAGCGTAAGAAATAAAATAACAAATTCCAATTTAATTTAACTGAACACTAACTCATGTATTTAAAAGTGGTTAAGTTCTTGTTTTTCCTTTTGTTCATGTCCGCAAGTAAAAAGGAGTTTGATAAAAGGCAGTGAATTCATGATCGCTGCTGCTGTTTCAGACTTCTCACAGAATAATAGTCGAAGTCCTTTACGGCGGGGAAGTGATTTCATTGTTAAACGTTAGAGAGAAAGAATGAAAAACAAGGACTGAAACAATGTGTGACCAACTTAATGAGGTTACATTACAGCCCTGGCTTTAATGTTTGTGTCACTCTGCATTTTATGGTGAGCTAAAGGCTTATAATTGGCTTTGGTAGTATTTTTCAGGGCCAACTGTCCTCTGTGTCTTCATGACATTTCAGCGTGACTCATAAGAGAGCAAACTGCATGTCTGTAGGAAATGAGGGCGAGAGAAAACGTCTCCCTGTTAGAGCGGAACCATTAAAAAGGTATTTTTTAAGAATTATGGAGGCAGTTGTAAAAGGCTAAAAGGTGTGCTAATCACTAATGAAGGGGAGAAACAGACTCGGTGCCATTTCAGGCGAACACGGCGTGAATCTGAATAGGACTCTTTGACCCTCCCACACCCAGGAGCCGTTTTTTTTTTCCAGGCAGAATTTGCCAATTTAATATCACTGCCATCATTTTGTGCACCGCTTAATTCTGCTGTTAGCTTTGGCTGGCATTTCAAATATTTGTAAGGCATATAATGGCATGTGTGAAAGGTACACTAATTAAAACAGCTCTACAATAACTAGTCAATTAGTTAAAAGGAAAATATTTAATCAGTGAAATGGAGGGAATGGCGTAGAAGGGGGCGAATAAGTGCAAAATTATGGAATGAATGGGATCATTTGTTCTGACAATAACTTGGACATCCCACTCTGCTTTTTTTTTCTTTTCTTGCTTACCTGCATGTGAACTCCTCCTGTAAAAGCTTTATCTCCCTGCTATGATGAAGCCTATAGACAGCATTTATATTTCATGATGAAAGATGTAAATATTACATGAACTATAAAAGTCCTTTAGGCTTGGTGCATAGTTTCCAGATCAGAAGGAGATTCACACAAATGTTCACATTTTTAGATCAAATACAGAAAATGCACTGAATTCATTTGGGACTTTGGAAATATTTTAACAAAGAAAAAAACAGAAAATATTTGTAGATTAGTAATAGCAATAACAACATTTAGTTTTATTTCACTTTGATCACAACAACCACCTCCCAGCTAGCATATTGTTTAAAAGTGGTCAGAAAAATGTGGGCCTTGAATGGGCTTGTCCACAGTTTCTGTGGTGGCCCCACCTGTATTTGCCCACGTTGGCTTAAGTGGGGACTCTGTGGGTAGCTCGGTACAACGGAGCTCGCTAGCTTGATACAACAGAGCTCACTAGCTCGCTACAGAGAAGCTCACTAGCATGATACAAAGGAGCTCATTAGTATGCTACAGTAGAGCTCGGTACAACGGAGCTCGCTAGCTCGCAACAGAGGAGCTCACTAGCCACAGTAGAGCTCAGTACAACGGAGCAGGCTAGCTTGAGAACAACATAGTTCTCTATAGCAGAACTAGCTAGCTCTCTACAGAGGAGCTCGATAGCATGCTGCAGTGTAACTCTCTACAGCAGAACCTTCTAGCTCAATACAACGGAACTTGCTAGTTCGCTACAAAGGAGCTTGCTAGCATGCCACAGTAGAGCTCGGTACAATGGAGCGGGCTAGCTCGATACAAAGGAGCTCGCTAGCATGCTACAGTGGACCTCTCTGCAGCAGGGCTCGCTAACTTGGTACAACGGAGCTCGCTACCTCAATACAGAAGAGCTTGCTAGCATGCTACAGTAGAGCTTGCTACAATGGAGCTCGCTAACTCGCTACAGAGGAGCTCACTAGCATGCTACGAAGAAGCTCTCTGCAGCAAAGCTCGCTAACTCGCTACAAAGGAGCTCACTAGCATGCTAGAGTAGAACTCGCTACAAAGGAGCTCACTAGCATGCTACAGTAGAACTCGCTACAGAGGAGCTCACTAGCTTGATACAACTGAGTACTCTACAGCAGAGCTAGCTAGCTCCCTACAGAGGAGCTCAATAGCATGCAACAGTGTACCTCTCTACAGCAGAACCTTCTAGCTCGATACAACGGAGCTTGCTAGCTCAATACAGAAGAGATTGCTAGCTCGATACAGAGGAGCTTGCTAGCATGCTACATGGGAGCTCTCTACAGCAGGGCTCGCTAGCTTGGTACAATGGAGCTTGTTACCTCAATACAGAGGGGCTTGCTAGCATGCTACAGTAGAGCTCATTACAACGAAGCATGCTAGCACGATACAGAGAAGCTCGCTAGTACGCTGCACTGTCTTCAGGGTGGCTGGCTAGTGTAGCGAACTAACCCACTGAAGCCACTGTGGGCAAACACAGGTGGGGCCACCACAGAAACTGTAGACAAACCCCATTGGGGCCCACATTTTCTGACCACTTTTAAACCACATGGGGCCCTACTGGTTGGGTTTAATTTGAAATCTTTAGCCCAAAAAAAACCCCCAAAAACATAATTTTCTAGAAAATGTCTTCTGCAGAAGTTCATTAAACATTCACCATTGAGTTGCGGATGGGAGTATTGATGTGGAGCAACCCCGCCCCCCTTTCCCTCTCTGTTGCTGAGAGCTCTCTGTTGACATGCACTCTCACAAGGTCACAAAGAGTGTAAACAGAGAGCTCTCAGCAACGAGGTGGGACCATTGACGCACAGCAACCCTTCTCCCCAATGTTTTCTGGTAAAAATTGTATTTTTACTGCATTTTACCAACAAGTACCTTTGTGCAGCCTTCATTACTGTTTGTATCAGTCTGTTTGTATCAACATGCAAGATTTATATGTTTTCCAAGTGTTAGCACAGTACCTGCAGGCTGCTTAAACCTGCTTTTCATTTTCAGTAAAAAGAACAGCTAAATCTCTCCTGCAGGTGAATGCATAAATATGATCATATTGATCTTTTCAATTAGGTTTTATTTTCAAATGCCCGTCTGAGCCAAGAGTCAACGGTTTGTTAGGAAGGACATCAGAGGTTTAAAGCTCGCCCTCTTTGAGGAAAGCATTATTACTTAATGTCAGGGGAGGAGAAACGGAAGGGAGCAGGAGCGATCTGTTTTCCCTGACAGTGAGTTCCTTTATCCTTCACCTCCTCTGGCGTTACTAGGAATTACTTCTCCTGATATTCCTGACAGTGCAGCAGTAAATTTTTTGCCTCTCTCATATGTTTCGCTCTTTATGTGTGTGAGATCTGGGGCACAGGTTTATTTAAGGAAAAGCGTTGGTGGCAGCTGTGTCACCTAAGGCCAATGTCTTCCCTGTGAGAGATGATACCTCTAATCACTCTTCAGCTGATGCAATATGCAGATTTAGAGGTGTTGGCTTTTTGCTGCAGAGTTTGATGACGATCATACTTTAGACACTTCTGGGATCTCATGCTACGTTCACACCGGGCTCGGAATCGTGCATTCAAATGACCACTTTGAACTTTGACCAATCGGGGACTCGGATTTGGTAGTGACGTATGGTTAGCGTCCTTTTCAAATCACGGAAGTACTAACTGTATGGAAGCTGATCGTGAAGGAGAAATTAATATTAGCGATTTGTGCCCAGCTAACATGATATGACATCAAGACCGTCATATATCAGAACAGAGGTGGGAAAATAAAAGGCTGGAACTCTCGAAGATTTGCGAGATTTGCACCAAGTCTTCTCCAATTGCTAGCATCAGGTAGCGACAGGCCTATGCTAAAACAGCAAACAAAAACCCACGTTCAGCGGGTTCTTGAAAACGCCACAAATGTCCGGTGTGTACGTAGCATAAGGTGGTTTTTATTAGCCTTTCCCTCCAGCAGGGAGGTTTGACAAGCTGTAAAGTGAAAAAAAGGGATAAAAATCTATGGGATAAGATAACTTTCAAAAAGAAACGTATTCATAAAGAATTAGTTGTATTCATAAAGACAAATTTGTATTCATAAATACATAGTTGTGCACTTATTTTTATTTTGCGCACAACTTCGGAGAAAAAAAGCTAATGCTAACGCTAGCATTAGCTTTGGGTTTGAGTCGTGGAGCTGCAGATTATCTTTTCTCAACACTTAAAAGTTGCCTAAATTTCCATGCTTACAAAATCCTTGTAAACAGATATAAAGTCAATTTCAGCGTGTCTGAGTCTGACATTAGCGTAAAACTTATTACTGCTGCAATGTTTTCAAATGCGGTTTCGATATTTTCCTCTTTGTTTTTGCTCATATAACTGTGTTCAATCTGTGGGAAAATAAAGGTAAAAAAAAGGATAAAATAATTAGATAAAACCTGTAAAATAAAAAAAATTTACAAGGTGATGATTAAATACACTTGTATTTTGATTTATGGACAATCTAAAAGACAAATACAAAAACAGGTACGTAGGAAATGTGTAAAATAAATACTATACAATTTTCTGTTACAATTACCTTTTATTATTTCCCAAAAACGGTGTTGAACAGCGTTCAGTTCTTTTTTTTCCTGTTCTAAATCCATTAACCTGAAGTTACGTATCACACTGATGGCCCTGTCGCCATTTTGTGTGACATCAAAGTAAAAAGGGTCTATTCTCATATTAAGATCTCCCCCCTTTTTTTTTAAACCACCACATCCGGGTCCGTTTCATTGTTTACATGCTCCGCTGTTGTCACCTGGCAAAAAAAAATAAATAAAAAATACGGCAGGCCTTAACAGTTAATATCTTTTTTTACAGCAGAGTGTCAAGATAATTTTCCTGCCATCGTAGTTTAATAATTGAGTCACAATGCTCATGCTCTCTCAGTTGGATCGATGTTCCGGCACTCGATATATAAGCCATAATTTTCGTTTGTTAACAGGAGAAATTTGTATTCAAGACAAAGAAAAAATTGTATTTAAAAGAGACATGTTGAACATTTTGTTCATATTTTTTTCCTGCAACTTTGTCTTTATGAATATGTTTCTTTTTGAAAGCTATCTTACTGCATACAAATCTTCCCTGAACTCACCGTACACGTAGAGCACGTATTCAGCGCTGCTCCTGCCCAGGTGGTTGCTGGCTTCACAGCGGTAGGTGCCGTTGTCCGTCTTGTTGAGCGAAGTGAATGTGAGCTCCCTCCCGTCAACAATCATCCTTTCCAGGTCCGGAAGTTCACCTCCGTCTTTCGTCCACATCACAGGATCCGGCCTGGAGACGAACAGTTGAAGAGCAATAATCAAACTACGGTAGACTGAGGGTGGAGCCGGCTCAGGTCATTTTGGACTTACGATGGGTTTCCTTTGGATAAACACTCCAACTTTAGGTACTGGCCCTCTTGAGGGACTTCAAGGGAGTGGATGATCTCCACACGGGGGGCATCTAGGGGTGATGAGAGTCCAGATAAAGTAACTTTGGACATAAGTGAGTGCGTAAATGGGCAAATAATGAAGGTATTTCATAGAACATCGATCCTGGAGCTAAAGCGTTAGTGTTTGTTTTTACTTTCCGTTGTGTCTCTACAATCGCTGTGCGTGTACTCACACTGGACCTCCAGCACTTCGGTGGCCTGCTGCGGTGTCTGCACTAGCGCCACATGGTCCACTCTGCAGGTGTACGCCACGCCGTCGTCGTTCCTGTCCACGTGCAGCTGCAGGGAACTCTGCACTGTGAAGGTCTTCCCCTCTGCGTTCACCTCTTTAGCACCTTTGGACGAGGAGTTTCAGACGGTTAGAGACACCGCTAACACACACCAAAGTGATGGTTACGTGTTACTCAAAGTGGCATTTACTGGCATTCTACTGGGGTTGACACAAATTGTGTCAAATCAAAAATCAAAACAAAATGTGACAAATTATTGTTTTGTTTTTACCATATACTGTTATGTCAACTCTTGAACTCAATAGAAAATAGGGTTTCTGCTCTTTGTGCAAAACTGTGGAGGAATCTTACATAGTTTAGAAAAATACACTGTATGTTTTTGTGGCTTTTAAGCCATTTATTTATAAAGTGTAACTTTTCAATATTTACAATAATTTAATTATAAAAGTGTAATATGTACAACATTTTCTTTACTTTTGGCAGCTGCACATACATGTTCCTTTCAAAATAAAACACATCCTGTGTCAGTCAACAAAGTGCCTTCTGCTGCAACAGATTTACCAAACAAAGCATTTATATTATAACTTTAGTGCTACTTTCTCCTTTTACCCCTTTAAGTATCAAAAATAACATGACAACATGGGGTAGAATCTAGTTTAAAACTATCTATACATGTAAAGGCATTTACAGTATTACCATCATTTTATAGAGTTACATGTTAGAAATCTAAAGTGACAGCATTTAAATAACTATAACACCATAGACCCATTATTAATTCAAATCAGTAGCAATTTTATTTAAAGCCAAAGAGCCACAAAGGAGAAATAAAAAAGCTGCATGTGGATCTGGAGTCTCAGCTTGCAGACTTCTGCTTCAGAAGGTTGCGTAGAAACTCAGAGTTACATAACCACGGAGACGTTCTTAGGTCAAAAATCACCTTTTACAAACAAATGTTCTCCAGAAGAGGGAAAAAAAAAATCTGCAGCATGTATTATAAATGGCCATCACTGTCCAGACTACACACTCACATGGAAGCCTTTCCATGTCTTTTATTTATGGGTTTCTCCGACTGACAGTTATGTAATTTTGCATTCGGAAGCAGCTTTGAACGTCTCCCGTCTCCGATGTCGGCATAAACGGGTCAGACTGGTGTACAGAAATCAACTTAAAGATGATGTTGAAGCTCTGGAAATAAAGAACTAAATTTAAAGACATTCATTACAGAGATGTGTCTCATCTGTTGACTAAACTGTTTCAAATACAACGTTCACACTGAGCACGTGATGTGTGCTAAAGAACACGGTAAAGGCGGGTCCTTGAACGCACCTTTAGCCTCTAGTGTTAATATTGGACGAGCTGGGAGGGCTTATTCTTATCTTTCTCTACTGTTTACTAGTGCATGTCTTCCACCACAGTTGGAAGAGGCTTATGGTGCATTCACACCAGACCCGATTCGCACGGCAGGGGCGTCGAGTTTCAATGTTAAGTCCATGTACAGACGTGATTTGAGCGTCAACCAATCAGGGACTCTGCTTTGGGCACGTGACATTTTCAGTGACATAATCAAAGGGTAGATCCTCAACCAGGTTTTTTTTTTTTTTGAGTTTTTCCTTACCAGGGGGGAGGGTCTAAGGCAGGAGTGTAAAACTCAATCGCACAAAAGGCTAAAATCCAAAACACACCTTAGGTCACGGGGCGAACAAGATAAACATTTAGTAAACACTTCAAAACTAAACTTTTAAAACTTTAAAACCGTAACTTTTTAACATAAATATGAACTAGATATATAGCGTTACCTGTGATAATGGTAGTGGGAATGCTGTAAGCTGAATCTGGCCGCTGAAGATGCTAGTGCTGATAGCTAAAAACGCTAAAATTGATAGCTAAAAACACTGAAGATGATAGCTGAAACTACTGAAGGTAATAGTTGAAAATACTTAAACTGATACCTAAATACGCAGAAATTGATGGCTAAAAATGCTTAAATGGAAGCTAAAAACGTTGAAGTTGATTGCTGAAAACACTGAAGCTGATAGCCAGCTAAAATATTAGCTAAATGCCAAATTAGAATAAAAAAACAACAAAAAAAAAAAAACTTAGGTTAGCCAAAACTGGTAGCATGTAGCTGAAAAAAGTTAAACTTCAAAAAACCCTTACACACAGAAAAAAAGCCAAAATTAGCCAAAACAGCTACCATATAATTATAAAAAAATGTATATCTTGTCAAAATTATACAAGTTTGGAATGAGCGAAAGATTACATTAGGCCATTAATAATAAAATAAAATTACCCGGAAGGCCGGATAGAATTACCCAGCCCCCGAGCCTTGACTGTGACACATGTGGTCTAAGGTCAGGGATCACCAGTTTTGTTTCTGTTTAGTTTAGAAATCAGCAACTTTATGCAACTATAAGCAGACTTTAAATTGAAAGTGGTCGCTTGAACGTGCATTGCTGAGGCTGAAGTGAACATACCTACAACAAAAAGACAAACTCTAAAAGGATGACGAGTTCTGTTCTGTAAGCAACATTCCAGCTCTGGAGATAGCTATTAATGCTTTTATTTTGAAAATCTTTGTCCTCTTACATCCACTCAACTGTTTCTATCATGTTTACTAACACTATCTGTCCTTTTCTGTTCCACAACTCCACTTCTACCCACTGAAGCAAAGACACCCC
>NC_050525.1:15067928-15071902 GCF_002922805.2 Oryzias melastigma
AAGAGATTAATGACTGACAGGTTTGCAGAATCAGCAACATCCAACCAATCAAAAAAACAAAGACAAACTGAGGAGGTATGGACATGTATCTTCAGCAAAAAGAGGAAACAACAGGACAAACAGGAGTGAAAAATTTTGCAGGATGAAAGGAAGTGTTTTCCAAACATGTTTTTCTATTTTTCTTCTTCCTCTAACCCTCCTTCTGAAGGCACAGAGGCACAAAGGTGTTAAAGCCTTAAAATCTTTGTCCCCTTTTTCACTTGTGTTAAACTCCACCACAGCAGGGCGGCTGGCCCACATCTGATCAACAGCGGAACGTTTCTTCACTGTCCTGGATTTAGTGCACTCTGTGCTCATCCTGGATCCTCTATCTATCCGGCATACAAATGTGTGAGTTGGTCATTTTTTTGGATGCAGTCCCAGTGTAGAAACTTTTACTTTTGTTATTCTGGCAAGTTGATCTACAGGAAGTGTTGAAATTGGGAGCGATCCCAGTCTGCTGTGGACACTATGGATTTGTTTTACGCTATTTTCACGATGGGTAACTTTCAACGCACAATCAGTAGCTACTTGTTTTGTATGTAGAGACAGAAAATGGCTGTAGAGACTTGCACAGCTACACGTGAACACAATGCAAGCGGCTTTTGAAGACAATGGTGAAACTAAATGTTAAGCATTGATAAGAATCATTGACTGTATAGAGTGATGTCAGCCATAGAAAGTACCTTAATTCCGGTTCCAACCAAATTAAGTCAATTCAGTCGCCATTTTCCCCAATATGTCCGTGGTCACGTTGGGACCAGATGTCCTCAGTAAGACGTGATTGGTCTACATTTCTATGGGAACCACTCTCTCTAGTCAGTAACGAGCATGTTAGAACGCCACTCCCCTTCCACTGAAAGTGGGCTAAGGAGAATCTATCACTCAAACGCTTCAAATGTTCAACGTGAGGCCAACTATTTTTACTGAGGTGCCTGAATGCTGAGCTATAATTTGAATTACTTGCGCTACAGCAAAATATTGTGAAATAAAAAATAGGATTAGCAAAAACATGTTATAAAGATATATCAGAGCAAAAATTGTTTACTGACAAATGCAATGACTGAGTATTAGCTGTTCATTTCTCAATAGAAGTCTATAGGATTTTGGCTATTTGGGACAAGCGGGTACTACTTCCTGTTTGGAACGCGAGTGAGGAGGGGTTACTCAGTCCAGTTACAAAACGTCCATCTTAAATTATTTTATATATGTCCTCCAATAAAAGGAAAATGCTACAAGAACAAGGTAAAAACCAACACATCCTCATCCCCAAGTCGTCACATCTTGACGTTTGGTTCAGGTCCCCTCCACATCACTTTTTGACGTTTTGGGTGTCCACAACCCTCGGGACAGGATTCCAGATGCAGTACCAGATGCAGTGCCGGATGCAGTACTGGATACAGTTCAGGATCCACACTGATCCTCGGGATGCATCCCGTACCGGTACCCTAACCTTAGCCTGGTACTGGTTCGCGTCTGGTATTGCATCTCGCACTGGTTTGGGTCCGGTACCACATCTGGTTCAGTGTCGGGTTAGGGTACCAGTACCGGGTTTGGGTACCGGTGCGCTCCGCGTCGCGGCACTGAACTATTCCAGTTTGCGGCCCGGAGGTTGGGGACTTGGGGACTGATGATGGCGGATATGTGCTAGCATACAGTAGCTAAAGAAAAAGAAGAAGCCCCCCCCTGCATGTCCAGTCTGAATGGGCTAAACACGGTTCAAGAACCCACAGCTCTGAGCTGTTGGCTCACGTTGTTCCCGTTTTCCAGTACAGTACTTCCCAAATGAGACAAGCAGCTTCTTCTTAACCAATCAGAAGGAGGCATCACTGTAGATAATGTTCCATTTTACCAGTCAAGTCCTCCACTTTTCCCACAGTACCAAATTGTTGGTCAATCAATAATTAGGAACATGCGCTTCCTTGATTAAGTCGCACATCGCTTCCCAAGCGTAGCGCCCAGAGTTATTAATTAAGCTGTGGAGGTTGCTGTCTTCATTCCCAGCCTCAGTTAATGGAGAAGTTGTTCATGAGGGAACGGATGACACATTTCTTTAGCAGTCCAAAATGACCAAGTGTTTTAACCATCTATTAGACAGCCTGAAAACCAACACCACATTTTCCTTTTTTTTCCCCATCAAGAGATTTCTGCTGCTTTTTATTTATCAGTTTGTATGAGATTTGCAAGAACAATATGAACTCAAATTAAATCTTTTGGGGAATTTGACAAGCAAATTTCCAGAATGACACGGAGCGATTCCACTGGAGCCTCATATTAGCTGTTCTCACTCTTTGCCGGGTAAATATTAAATCTTTTAATTACCTGAGGTTAGCTTCCAAAGACTGTAACATGTAAAGTCCTGTGCATAATGTAAAGTCCTTGATACAAGACCTTGATTTATCATTTTATGTAAGGCGGTGTTCATTTATCTTGCAGTTATTAAGTCTTGAGGCTGAAAAAAAAATACACAATTAAAACTTTTCAAACATAAATTATGACCAATGAAATAAATTGAACCTTCTGTAGGATTTGTATAAATTAAAAATCAACAGTGTTTAAGTTGAGAACCGTGAAAAATCTAACAAATTAAAAAAATGAAGAAAAAGCTTTGGCCTTGTACTTGCTAAACGAAAGACATTTTATTTACTTGTTATTATATTTTAACACCTTCACCTGCAGTATTAGCTCTTTGGGTGAGGACTAACTTTCACAGATGTAAGTATTTACAGAAAAACTTACTTAAAGCTAAAGAATATTTGAATGTTCCAAAAAGGTTAAATGTTTATCTTTGGGCACCGGGTGAAATTAAAACTGTGGCTCTATATAAAAATTTAAATAATTTTAGGGTCTGGGACTTGAATTAGAAATGGTCATTGGCTAACAAAAGGAAAAGCCCTGCAGTGAAGTTATGTCAGCTGTCTATGTGTGGTCCTCACAAGTATATAAAAACATACACGCAAACACACTGTACGTTTAGGTTAACATACAGACAGAAAGTATGTTTATCAGAACCTGGTTTTAGGTCTTGGATAAGAAATGGTCATGACCTGACAAGAGGTCAAATACTACAAGTAAGTTTAGTCAGCTGTCTATTTGTGGTCCTCAAAAGTATGTAAAAACATGTACACACTCACACACAAAGACAATGTAAATGATTCAAGAATCCAATTAGTGGTTATAAGATCAACACTAAAGGTAAAATCCTATGGCGAAGTTTTGTCAATGTCCATTTGTGGTCCCCAGAAGTATATGTAAACATGTACACACACTCACACACACACACAGTGTGAATGATTCAATAATCCAATTACTGGTTATAAGATCTTGGCTTTTTATTTTTTTTGCTTTAATGCAATGAATATATAAATGTTTGAAGTGGCAGTATATTACAAACTTTAAATAATAATGTAAGTCTGCAGCAAATTTACAGCCGTTCACAGTAATGTGTGCTTAACTTCCACTACCGCAGTGTGACTGAGGATTTTTTTGTATAAGTGCTCGATGGAACGTATAGTCCTCATTTCCTCTCTGAGTGAAACTCTGTTAGAATTCAAAGGAACTTTCCACTCTGAAATGAGAGTAGCGCTTGGGCCCGGCGCTCTTTGGTGTTTAAACATGGACAGGTGGCCGACCTCTGTGATGTTGCTGTTAATGGGCACAGGTGCCGGGCCGTTGAACTCTATTTACCCCCAGCTTTTGTGCTGAAGGCAAAGCCGGATCGTTCCGCACCGCCAGAGGCCAAGCATAACTTGGATGCACCTGCATATGACTGTGATTAATCAAACACGGAGGAGATGATGCAGCAGTTACTGCATTCGGCGCGCTCTATATTCAGAACAACTTGTGGTTCGGACAAAAATGTAACTCATACATTATGCACTAACAGTGATACTGTCCGAATCCCAAAATACAATCTTGGGTTTCTACATTGATGT
>NC_050525.1:15071934-15130398 GCF_002922805.2 Oryzias melastigma
GCGTGTGTAACAGGATAGAAAGGTTAAATATGTATTTTTGGGAGTGTGACTCGAGCATCTTTTATTCATGCCACTGTGACTTGCAGGAGCCATCTTGAAATTACATCTTTAATGGTCATTGATCTGCCTCTTCCCTGGGGGAGGGGCAGGTCATATGAATGTAATCCCAACACAGACTTTTTCTTTTTTTTGAGACATGAGCACAGCAAGATAGTCAAACATTGGCAAAGTGGCAGAAAAAGTCTTTCACTTTTAACTAGAAAACTTCTATGAATCCCCAAAACTTGGTTTTAATTCTGTGAGTGAAGGTTCTCAATTTATCCAAGCGACGTCTTGAAGTTGAGCATCTGGACTTAAAATCTTCTTTTATGATTTCTAATTATTTTTTTTTTTTGTGTACCAACATCAAGAATGCCATCGGGATCCTCTGCAGGCAGCTCCAAACCATAATTTGCCTTTTGTTCTGATCTCATTCACTATCCAGGACAATTGTCTATCTGATGTGCAGCAGAACTCACTGACTTTAACCCTTTGATTTTCTTTTGTCAACCATTTACGCAATTCCAGCAGCTTCTAAAGGAAAGAAAAGTGACTTTGTACTGATATGCAACACCTTACAGTAACGAAGAGCTTATGCAATTAACGTAAATTCCAACATTCGTTCCAATGTTAACCCTTTATCACCTGAGACGTCGCCGGCGACACCTTAATATCACGCTCTTTGACATATCGTCAGTCTTCTATCATGTATGCAATCAATGTATAACAGATGATTTTGATGTGGAGAAAAGTGTCTTTTCACATCAGCTTTACACCGACATGCAAAACATTTCTTATATTAAGTGTTTCTCCACAACAGAATAAGCTGATTTAGGTTGATTGCGGTAGCACAGGGGCCTCAAGCATATGGCCCGTGGGCCGAATACGGTCCGCCAGGTGGTTTAATCAAGCCCAGTCATGAAGAAAAAAATCATATAAGGATGTCGGGGGGGGCAAGTTTCTAGCCCATTCCTGTTGTAAGTTATGGTTCTTTAAAGAAGTGATCGCAATGCACAATTCCACCACTAGAGGAAGCAAAGGAAATGCAAGAGCAGCATAACAAGAGATCAAGAAATAAACAAATAAACAATGATTAGGCTATTAGTGTGGTTGAGGCATTTTATCCAGCTGAGAAAAAAAAAGCTACAGAAAACAAGGTGACCATAGGTTATTTTGCTATAATGTTACTGGTCCGGCCCATTTGAGATCAGACGGGTTGGATGTGGCCCCTGAACTAAAATGAGTTTGACATCTCTGTGTTAGTACTTCACAACTGTAAAGTGTTGCATATCAACGCAAGGCTGCTTTTCTCTATTTCAGAATCCACTGGAATTATGCTAATTTCGTAAACAGTTGAAGAGCTACGGCAGTTAAAGGAATGTCAACACCGTAGCTAAAGCGCTGGTGTTTAAGGGGTAAAGTGATAGAACCAGCAATAGAATAAGAACCGGATTTGTCTGCAGCAGAGGTTCAATGTCCTTGACAAGTTGAACGACCCACGGATCCGACTACAGCTGAATTTGAATGGAGTGTTTGGCCGCTATTCTCGTTTCCCCTTTTCGGAAACAGGAACACCTCATGACATAATGAAGCAATAACCTCCATAGTTTAGGTCAAAGAGTATTGCAATGCCAGCATCCCTCATTTTAAACAAATATTCATTTCATCTCCTTGGTAGCCGCCCAGCTCCTCCCAGGTTCAGCGGTGTGTAAACAACTCCTGCGCGTGGCGATATTGGAGAAGGTCTCCCTGGGTTACGGTGTGTAACTGAGATAGAAATATGATTACCAAGCAGGGACTATGGGGGAATCTCGGAGGACAGAGGGACCGACAAATAAGAATATCGGATTCCGTCGCACGCGCGTGCGGGTTTATGTCCTTACACGCGGGCTTGTCTGAGCCGTCTGCTTCATTCAGGGGCGACGGCAACAAAGACACACAGACGCTTAGCATAGGGTGTCTGTTCACTTCATGGGAATGGGTGACGGGGCTGCTCCAGTGGACTTGCTGGTAATATAATCTCGTCTGTTCCCCCAGATCCCACACCAATATGTCATCTATTCCCAGCATGGCTGCCCCACCATCAGATGACATTTCACACTCAACACACTCTGATCCTGTCAGAATGATGAACACTTGGAGCGCACTCCACACCCACCTGCATTCTCCAGCGCCTACTGTATATTAGCGTCCGTTCTGTTCGGTTGTAAACGCGAGCGACAGGCGGTTTACTGCTGACACGGCTTCATTTATGGAAACGCACGCCATCACACACGAATAAGCCATTTTCACATCCTAGATGTTGGACTGACTTTGACAAAAAAAAGTAATTCACACTTTCATGCTGCCAGAATATTAAAGGCAGATATGCATTTGTGGAGTGGCCAAAAGAGAAAATTATGAGGAAAATGTGGGTGTCAATCACAGCCCAGGGAGCAGAATATTATTTTTTCTTGAAACAAAGAAACAAATCGTCTAAAACAAGGACACAGCTAATTGTCTTTGTCAAGAAAGAGACACTTTCATCCAAGAAAATCTGGGATTCCTTTGGCTTTTCAGATACCTGTATGTACTCCAACGAGGTAAATAATTGCCCCAAATTACTAAATAAAAAACATATTTTTGAAAAAGCTCCTGGAGTGTTTCAAGAGAACATTCTGTGAAGTTACAAACTTTTGGCTCGATAGAACCAAACTTGTGAGAGTGTCTAAGCCAAGAAGACGTTCTCGGCAAGCCCTAACAAGCTCCAACAACACAGATCCAATTTAAATGAGCCAGTAATTAAAAGCAAAGATAACACTGATATGAGTTCCGACCCGCGTGAAGGGACATCATTGATCTAGTCTTATCTCCTCGCTTATCCGGAAACTGGAAATTAATGCCCGATCGGAGGCTGAGCTGTCTGGACTTAAGCCCGGATACAAAAGGTGCGAGCAGCAGACCTCCCCGAGAGAGACTTTGATTGAATCTGGGGAGGGCCAAACCCCGCTCCAATCCAAATTCCTACTGAGAACAAAAGTGGATCTAACAGCTATCATTCAACGTGACATTTGTATTATGCGTCAATCTTTCTTCTCTGGGGGGCAATTATCACGATTTGCTTTGGGAAAGTCAGGAGTCTATAGAGGTATTTGCACTTGTTTACCTCACACTGACATGTGATTGAGGCTTCATTCACATTGCCTGTAAGTCACGTCTCAAACCTGGTCCCGTCTTGTACTACAGTCGCAGATACTGTCCAGGTACTCTCTCTTAAGTTATGTTCACACTGGGTATGTGTTGTGGGTTCAAGAACCCGCTAAATGTGCATTAATTTGTCCTCCGTGATCAATTTCCAAATGATTAGCACATATGTAAAACAGAAAGGTATGTCACTTTCAAATCCGAGTCCTTGATTGGTCAAAGTAAATCTGGTTTGACTCAACATGCGTTTCATGTATCAGAACAGAAAAATACAGCTCTGTCACGCCTCTCCTTGGTCTACATGTCTCAGTGAAATACAGTGGTTCCACAAGTTAAAATGCACTGCCACTTTTCTTTCCATCAGGTTGGAGCAAAAAGGATCTGTAATCCAGGTGAAGTTAATAAAAAAATCTGAACCTACACCCTCCCTTTATATTCTGCAAGAACTTCAGAAAGGAGTCTGAAGTTAGGCTGAAACTTTCCTTCTCTGTACAGTGATTACCTTTTTATGTTCTCGCAGTTTCACAGATTCATTTCAAGTTTTTTTGTTTTGTTTTTTTAACAGTGGATTGCGTTCTGCACCCAGATCGGCTTTAGACCACGCGTCAAAGTCAAGGCCTTTTCTGGCCCGCCAGATCATTTTATATTTTTGTTAACAGCATGATGTTATCTTGCGCTGGTAACATAATGTAACACACTCTCATTTCCAAGTCTACACATATTGACGTTTGGGTAAGGACCCCTCCGAGACAAAAATTTACGATTTTGGTGTCCCGTCGTTTTTTGACGTCCAATTACATCAAGGCTCCCCAACCTCTGGGCCGCAAACCGGTACCATTCCGGTAGTGGACCGCACCAGTATCCTAATAGTCGGTCCCAGACGCGGATCAGACCAGGCAAGAGTTAGGGTACCAGTACTGGCTGCGTCCCGGAGTTCGGTCCACATTAAAAAGTTACGTTTTTAAAGTTTTACAAATTTAGTTCTAGTGCGTTCAATAAATATTTATCCTTTTCGGCGCGCGACAGAGAGAAAGTTACAGCCTTAAAACATCTTTAATGATAAATGTTAAAAAATAAAGATAAAATACCTAACAGATTTCACCTATTGTTTAGTAGATTATTTGTTTGTTTCAGTAATTCTCCATGGCTTTCAAGTGATAGGGGTGTGGATTCCCAACAAGCTCACTCCGGATTGGCGAGGGTGGTTGCCATAGAAACCTCAGCTTCCAACATAGCAACGTCTATATAATGAAAAATGGCGACTGAATTGATTTTATTTGGTTGGCGTCAAAATTAAGGCATTTTCTGTGAGTGATGTCACATAGAGTCAAATGTTAGGTCCACAACTCTTATTTGCTACTTGTTCTCAGGTTGTGTCAGCCTCACTCTTCCTTGACCATCACAACAAGTGGAGATAACGAGATTCTTTTCAGTAAAAAAATAAGAAAAAATCTTAGCTGAGTGCAGGTATCTAAATAGCAGAGACAAGTAGATGCTAAAACTCTGTCGACGTGCTTTTATTGTCACCATTGATTGGACAGAGGAGTCGTTGCAGCTCTGTTTATTTCGCAGTGATAAGGTAAGTTACTTGGACTGTGTAATATATATTCACTACAAAGATCGAAAACTTTGTTGGTCTGAATTAAGTCGAGTTGTAAAATAGTAGAAAGCCTAATTTAACTGATTGGCAAGATTTAGAAGTGAATTGCAGCTTCAGACTTTGATTAGAACTTTTGAAAACTGTCTTTACTTCAAGCCCCAACAAACATCTCCAGCAGTTTGCTAACTTTATATCATAACAAATGAAAAAATACGACACAACAGTTCAGTGGGGTTAACAGAGAGAAGGTTTTGTCGTCTGTGGCGGGCAAAGACAGTCGCAGTCATTAGTGGAAGCAGCAGCGAAACCAAACGAAATGCTTCGTTCTGATAATTACTCCACTATATAGGATCGGAGTGTGTTTGTTTCTGGGAAAAGAAGAGTGGAAAGTCTGGGAAGGCTTTAGCAGTTAAAGGATTACTTTAATTAGGAGGGAACATTATGCAGTTTAAGGTGGAACTTTGAAACACTTCAGGAAGGAGAGAAGATTTCATTTGTTTCAACTGGCAGCTGTGTCTGCTGCTGTCGCTAATGAGCACAGGAATACGGGAGATAGATAATAAACATGCAATCAGTTAGCTTTTTGATTTAAAAATAAATGTGCAAAAATAATGTTTCATAAACAATCCAATTTTTAATACATAAATATTTACAGAGTTTTTGGCAAAATTCAATCTTGATGGGAAGCCTCACGACTCCATGAAGCCTCATTGCTCCACAAAACCTTATGACTCAACAAAGCATCATGACTTCACAATGCCCAATAACTCCACAAAACCTCACAACTCCACACAACCTTATGACTCAACAAAGCCACACGACTACACAAAGCCTCACGACTCCAGGTAGCCTTGTAAATCCACAAAGTCTCAGGACTCCACAAAGTCTTTAGGACTCCACGAGGCTTCAGAACTACACAAAGCCTCATGACTCCATGTAATCTCACGACTCAACCAAGCCTGACCACTCCACCAAGCCTCACGACTCTAAGAAGAGTCAAGACTCCATGTAGCTTCATGACTTTACCAAGTCTTACAAGTCCACCAAGTCTCACAACTCTACCAAGCCACATAACTCTGCAAAGCCTCAGGACTGCATAAAGCCTCTGCACTTCATGAAGCATCAGGACTCTACAGAGCTTTAGGACTCCACGAAGCCTCAAGACTCAAGGTAACCTCACAACTCCACCAAGCCGGACAACTCCTTGAAGCCCTAGGACTCCACAAAGCCTCGGGACTGTGTAAAGTCTCCCAACTTCATAAAGTCTCAGGACTCTACAAAGCCTCAGGACTCCAGGTAGCTTCCTACGTCCACAAAGCCTTAGGACCACAAAGCCTCAGGACTCCACAAAGCCTGACGACTCCTTGAAGCCTCAGGACTCCACAAAGCCTCAGGACTCTGCAAGGATTCATGACTCCAATAAGCTTCACGTCTTTATCAAGCGTTTGTGCGTCATATGGACCAAAAAATAAGCAAAACCTGACTGCTTCCTATATTGACCCTAAAAGAGATTTAGCAGGTTTGGAAAAAGGATACATTGCTGTTTAGCCGTCATGGTCTGTGGAAAACGTGACAATTCATGGACAAAAATAGCCCCACGATTCAATGAACCCTCATAACTCTACGAAACCTCATGACTTAACAAAGCATCATGAATCCACGAGGCCTCAAGACTCCTCGAAACATCATGACTCTACGAAGCCTCTCGACTCTATGAAGCCCCATAACTCTATCAAGCATTTGTGCTTCATTTAGCCAGTTGGACTTTTAAACAAAGCAACAGCTGACTGCCTATTATGTTGACCCGGAAAGGGATTTAGCAGATTTGCAAAATTGATTGAATTTGGTTTAGCCATTATGGCAACAAATAGTTAAAGAAACTCTCTGTGTGATATCTGATATATTGACATTTTGCAGTATTTTTTCCAGTCTCTGTGCATCCAAAGCTGTGATCCATGTGAATGTAGACCTGGGTGTGACTCACCTTTGACCTCCTTCTCGTCCCTAAACCAGCGCAGGTCGGCAGCGGGCTTGCTGCCCTGAGTGATGCAGGTCAGCGTAATATAGTCCCCCTCCACGGCGGGCTTTTTCAGGCCGTTGATCTCTGGCTTCTCTGGCACTCCTACATGATTGAATGGAAATAATTCACAACAAAGCAGAGATTTACTCAGGCACATAATGGAGAAAGTTATTGCAGCAAGTAGGGAACAACCTCACACACACACACACATTTCTCATATTGGTTGAATCGGTGCGCTCAGACTGTTCCGATTGTCCTTTTCCCGCTTAAATCTTCCTCTGCTTCGACTCCATGAAAAATGTAACAGCCCTTTATCTACTGCGAGTTTCACGCAATTCCAGGTAATTTACCAACCTTAGCTGGAACAGCCTTCCTCTAATCGCCATGACAACAGCAAAAATAAAAAGCTGGAATGGCATCAATCAAAGCACAAAAGGTAGGAGAAAAAACCTGGCTTTGTCTGCGCGGGTGTACATTTGTTTAAGCAAGAGACCCGCGACCCTGGAAATGTAAATGACCGGCCTTCGCTCTAATGACTGTTTTAAGCCACTCGCGTCTGGCCTTTATTGTCGCCGAGCAGTGAGTCTGCCTGGGGGGGCTGAGTGACTGAAAGGTCTGTCAGTCAATGCCATTGACTTCCTGTTTCACTTCCTGCCTCACTACCTGCTGCAGAGTTGTTCAGGGTTAGAGAGCCTCCTGTTTTCTGCATTATGCAAATCCCGTTTCAAATGCACTTTTTTTGCAGATTGGTTCAGGGCAGAGTATGGAGAGGCATAACTAACCCGTCCATCATATACACAACTCAAGTGTGTGTGTTGAGGCTCCATAGCATTATTGTTTCCGTCGCTGAAGGAATAATGCCAGATCAAGGATGGTATTTGTGTTTAGACATCACAAGGCTGCAAAGCTTTAACCTCTTTCTTTGTTTCTGTCATTGTCCAAATGAAGACGTTGGCTCTTTTTGGAAGTGGGCGTGGCTAAAAGATAAAGCAAATGTCAGGATACGGTATTCGACTCCAATTGAGTGTCAAACTAGGTTTAATGGACAGAAATTGTCAACTTTTTTTACACTTTTAGTTTGTTTTGTATTGGATTGTATTGGATTGGATTGGATTGGATTGGATTGGATTGGATTGGATTGGATTGGATTGGATTGGATTGGATTGGATTGGATTGGATTGGATTAGATTAGATTAGATTAGATTAGATTAGATTAGATTAGATTAGATTAGATTAGATTAGATTAGATTAGATTAGATTAGATTAGATTAGGTCTGCCTCTATCCAACAGTGGCAGGGATAGGCTCCAGCATCCCAGTGACCCCAAAATGAATTTAACAGAATTGGAAAATAGATTAGATTAGATTAGATCAGATCAGATCACACAGACCCAACAGTGGCAAGGATTGGCTCCATCTTCCCTGTGACCCCAGAAGGAATTAAACAGGTTTGGAAACTGGATTATTAGATTAGATCAGATCAGATTAGATTAGAACTAGATTAGATCAGATCAGATCAGATTAGGCTCGTCTTCCTCCAATAGTAGCAGGGCCTCAGCATGCCTCAACATCCTTGTGACGCCAGAATCAACTAGTCAGGTTTGGAAAATGCTTGGAACCTTAATATAAAAGTTCCTTTAGTTTTTGATATAATTACAATAAAATGGAGTAATTGTGGTTATTCTGTAGAGCCATATTAGCTCCACAAATCTTTTTCTTTTTGTTTGTGGTAATATTTACCAGCCGGCTTTTATTTGTGCAGCAAATAATTTGTGCAGGAAGCCTAAATGTTTATTTTCTAAATGATTATTAATCGTGTTCATTTCCAGCTCCCGCTGTCAGATAAAGCCGTCCCCGATCGTTTGGTACGATTATTGAAGCCGTGTCTCTGTTTTCCTCGTGTGGGCCATTAACTATTGTTCAGTATTGCGTAATCATTTTCTCCGTATCTTCCCTGAGTGCTAGCCTTTAATGTCTCTCATTTTCCCAACGCTTGTTAACACAGAGAGTCAAGCTAATGGTCCTAGAGTGCTCTAACACATCTATTAACATTAGCCAAAAAAAAAAAAACTAATTGGAATTATAATAAGCACGCTAGCAGAAAATGAGACAATGTTTGTGCAGGGCGATGATCACAACACAAACACAGAGGGGGAGGGAGCATCATGGTATTAGGAGTCCACAGCTGCTCCAACAAGCCTTTATTGATCAGATAACAGACAGAACAGTAGAAAATGGGATTGAAAACCCATCTCAAGCTTCAGTGTTGGGTGCAAACTGTGACTGTTTCTGAGAACTGGACTGAGTGAGTGTGACGACACCCATAAAAAAATGATCTGCTTCCGGTTCGAACAAAATTAAGCCAATTTTGTCCCCGTTTTTCCACGATATGGACATTGCCAGACAATAAGCAGTGATTGGTCCGAGTCAATCAATGTTTACACCGGGGATGTGGTGTTTCCACTAGACTGTTTGTACTCGCTTCTAGAGGAGGTCCACCACTTACAGTTGGAAGAGACTTAGTGCGAAATGTTGAAGTGATGCAAATCTCGTGAATTGCTTCAGGCTTTTTCTTTCACAGATCTATTCCGGTGTATTAGAGCTTGGTGTCATATATTTCCAGCTGGTCGTTATTTTTTTAAATCAAACTTTTAAGAAAGGGTTCTGGAGCTTTTCTTTAAAAAATCATTAGATCCTTCTTTATCCACGTATCTTTATTCGTTGAAGCCTGTGAAACATGTCTATCTTTAATGCTGCAATCACAGCAGGGTGTAGAACAAGCTAGATAGTGCGTTAAAATTAAGTTCGTGAAGGCACTTTAAGCATACTTTTATGAAAAAACTCTTAGTATTTTGTGGTTATACTGGACTGTTGCTACCTGATACTAGCGCATGGCTTAATGTGAAATGTCTATGGTAAAAATATTACAAATCTTGGTCCAAGCTTTTCTTATGTTGTCATCCGTTTCTGCCAATCCACGGGTGGCTACAGTGACTACACCCCAACCGTCCCATTCTCTTTTTATGGACCTACAATGGATGGGGGCCCTCAAGAGGTCAGAACTGTATAATGGGTCCATTTAACGATGGAAACACTCAAAATACCGGATTGAACCGGACCGCTCAGTGGAAACGAGGCTAAACTGTAATAATGAATTTCTTCTCCATGATGAATTTTGAATCGGTTGTCACCAGCATAATTTAAAAGGTACGTCGTCCATTAACTCACTACCAAATCCGAGTCTCTGTTTGGTCTAAGTTCAATCTGGTTTAAACTTTAATGCACGTTCATTATGCGCAAATTTTGTACCCCCAAAACAAACGTAAGAACTTGTGTAGCAAGAGTTCTGAACCCCTTTGCTCAAAGTGTTAGGAGACGATTGATAAAAATTCCTAAGAGTTATTCTGGCCCGCAGCAGCAAACTACTGACTGCTAGGACCATATTGTTTTCGCTTTAATATTCTATCTTTCTGCACTTTTGAGCGAAAATTTCACCCCCGCCATTTGAACGCAAAGTGCCTCAAAATTTTATCACACCTAGGGAAAATTGAAAATGAATTTGCGCGTGACCCCCCCCCCCCCCCCCCAATCAATGACATCACGGTGAGCGCTCTTGTAATAAAAAATGAATGGCCCGAAAACCGCTTATGGGGCCAAAAAAATATTTTGAAATCGCTTCATCGCTTTGGTGGGGGGTCACGCACTACATGCTGAAAAATTATTTTTAAATTTGTGTAAGTGTGATAAAATGTGCAGAATATTAATGCAAAAACAATATGGTCCTTGCAGTCAGTAGACTGCTGCTGCGGGCCAGAATTATGTTGCGGGCCGAACAAGTAAATAAACATTTTTTGAACTCTCTAAAACCAATTTTTTAAAACCTTAACTTTTTAGCATAATTTTGAACTAGATATATAGCATTACCTGCGATAATGCTAGTGTGAATGCTGTAAGCTGAATCTGACCACAGGAGATGCTAGTGCTGATAGCTGAAGATGCTGAAAACACTAAAGCTAATAGCGAAAACCGTTGAAGTAGATAGCCAACAAAAAAAAAAATAGCTAAATGCCAAATTAGCCTAAAAAACAAACAAACAAAAAAATAAAACGTTGGTTAGTCAAAACAGCTAGCATGTAGCTGAAATATTAGCTAAACTTTAAAATAGCCTAAAAATACAGAAAAAAACCTAAATTATCCAAAACAGCTAGCGTGTAAATATTAGCCTAACTCAAAAACAGCCTAAAAACTTTTAAAAAGCCTAAATTAGCCAAAACAGTTAGCGTGTAGCTGAAATATTAGCTAAACTCCAGAAAACTAAAAAATCTTAGTAAATGCCAAAATAGTCCAAAAAGCCAGCAGAATGCCCCCCCCCCCCCAAAAAAAAACATAACTTTTTAACATGCATGAATAATAAAAAGGCAGGAATATTATTCCAGAATAAACAAACTTAAATCTGAAATAACTTTCAATATTTTATTTTCCATAATAATATATTTTGTCAATTTAGAAATAAGCGCAAGAAAACATCGGACCTTTAAAAACAATAAAATAAAATGATCTAGAGGGTCAGATATAATCACCCGGAGTGCCGTATCCAGCCCCCGGGCCTTGACTTTGTCATGTGCACGACAGAATAAATTATTATGAAAAAATGAGGATTAGCAAGAACATTAAAAATAGCTGTTTATGTCTTAATAGAAATCTAAAGGATGTTGGCTCCTTGGAGCCAACGTGTACTTCCTGTTTGGAACGTGAGGGGGGAGGGGTTGGTCGAATTCTCATAAACAGTCAATGGGTGCAAAACAAAAGCAAAAATGACCAAAAGACGCCGAGTCATGCATGTGCACTCACCCAGAACGGTCAGGTAGGCTCTGGCTGTTCTGACGGGCATGGTGAACAGGGAGCAGGTGTACATGCCCTCGTCGGACAGCGAGACGTCACTGATGCTGATGGTCAACTCCGACCACGACGCGTGCACTAGTTCAATCCTGTTGTCTCTCAAAGCTGCAGGCAGAAACCACAAAACATGGAAAAAGGAGTTAAATCCCCCAAAAATGTCTGATCCTCCTCTGTCTGACCAGAACTTAGCAAACTGTTCCATCGCTTTTTTTGGAAAAACAGAAGTTGAAAGAAAAGCATGAAGAAAAAACAACATAAAAATATATTTTTTTGGTATTTTTTTTTTAAAGGACAAACATAAAAATGTACTTTTGCCAAATAATTTCCCGCTAAACGTTCCAACCACATTACTCCTTCAGTTTTTGCTTCCTTATTATGGCTGCAGACATTAATTTATATGACAATGTAATCTGCCAGAGGACATAAAGAGAAAGAAATCAATACGGCAATAAAAGGCGCAGACAGAGAAGCCTAATGAGAATTTGGCAAGATGCTGGAGTTTAAATAGATCTGCTGAGATGAGATGCTGAGCTGAAAGCGACTCGGCGCTCTTTAAACCTGACATCACGCTTTGAGTGAAACACATTTTTAACAATACAGTGAAACCTTGATTCTGAAAGGACAAAATGTAGCTCTATAAAAAACGTTATTGTAGTAGTAGTTACTAAAAACATCACATAAATGAACTTTTAGGATCATCATTTTAAAAATTGTGTTGGTTGGAGGTGGTGGTATAGTGGTATGGGAAACAATTGTGAGCAAAGGTTTTGTGTTTTTTATGACTAACATGAAAATTAATTTATTTTCAACAAAAGAAGCACTAAATTCAACTTTCTGTGTGTTTTGGTTTTGACATTTAAGGTGGAGCCAGAGTATTCAGGTGCTCTGTTGACCTCATTCTTCTCCATCTGGTTCGTTCCACCTAAAGCCGCTGCTGACTCTGCTAAAAATGAACGTGTCATCTGTTATTTTTATTGGGTTGGAGCTAATCTTGTGAATTTGCAGTAAGCAGATAACGCTTGCAGGAAATTAACAAAATAACAGCATGAGAATCTAATCAGACATTAAAGGTTAACTCTGTTTCATTGACAAAACTTCATTGGAAGATAAGAAACGACAAATGATAGTCGCTGAACACAGTTACTAGTTTGATTATTCTAGCAAAAACATGTTTTTCTCGGACTGTGCTACTTCACAGAAAAATGCTTTCAAAAACAAAAAAATTGAGTTTTTTTGAACTGGTGAATCATTTTGCCTAATGAAGGAAAACACACATGATAAATATTAAGGGAACATAAAAAAACTTGAAACTTTTAGACTTTAAAAATATAACTTTTTAAAACACAAATATAAATAAAAACAAATAGATATTTTATTGCAGAATAAATCAACTTGAACCTTAAAAAAAATTCAATATTTTACTCTCCATAATAAAACATTCTGCTACAACTATACAAGTTAGAAATAAAGTAAACGTTAAAAGAGAAAAAACTTCACATTTCTTTTCTTGTATGTCATTTTTTATATAAAAAAATAAACATCAGGGCATTGATATGAATAATCATAATAATAATAATAATATAAAATGATCTGGAAGGTTTGATATAATTACCCCGGGGGCCAGATCTGGCCCTGGGGCCGTGACTTTGACCCATGCCATAAAGTGCCATGTTAAATGTTTTATTGCTGTCACAGGAACAACCTTCCATACATATTTTATCTTTCTTACTTTTTACAAATCGAAAGGAGGAGTGTCCATTATTTTCTACTTTTCATCGTATCTTCCTCTTTTTATTGACTAAATGACAGATGTGTACGCATGACCCCAACAGGGTTGGTGTAAATGATGCTCCATGCGAGCTCCACCGCGGTTTGAGAACATCTGACACTGTCAGACCTCGGTGAATTTCTCGCTGTGTTACCAAGAATGTTGAAATGCCACAGAGTGTGCCCTCTCATGTCGCTGGGCTTCCCAATGGATAGAACGCTTTGGTTTGTCGCTACCGCGCCAAACACCGTCAGTAAACGCTAACACAGTTGTAATCAGTTTGGCTGAACAACAGCTCAGTTCTCCTCACGTTGTTTTTGTCTTTCCTGGTTCTTCAGATTATCTTACATGGAGCCTGATATAGAGGCTGATATACTGTAAGCACATGACGTATCTTAGGATTCTCAGCCCCCATGGGCTCATGGGTAAACACAGATATGACTGCATGACCACCGAATCACTTTCAGTCAAATGAGCTGGCAGTTTGGGTAATGATGAATCCTGCCGTTGTGCTTTTGACGACGCACAGGTACGTTTGGATCCAAGCAACGTACAGCTTTGGTCTGCATGCGCCTCACTCTCCTCCGAGAACACGACTGCGGCGGCAGTCCGACCCGCCTGTTTGTCTCTTTTTAGCCGGACGAGAAACTACAAGCAGGGAAATGTCAAAAAACACATTTCCTGGCTCACTAAACACTGTCACCAAGCCCCGCCTCCACCCTCGCTGAACAACCCCCTCTGACGAGCAGCATGTGACAAATCCAGGAACTGGATGATTGTGTTTCACTTTTTTTTTTCTTTTTTTCCAATTTTCTGGATCAGATTTGATGATTCAGCAATCAGACAAAATGTTAAAGGTCATAAAAGGAAAGGGCAACACTTTATACAGAAAAATACAGAAAAGGCTCAAACAAAGAAACAGTGTAACGAAAAACCAAACCATTTTTTTGGGAACATTTTTTAAGCCAGTTTCTGGACTTGAGGATTAATTTGTGTTTTATTATGAAATCAAAATAATTAATAATATTTTTAATTATTTAAAACTAATATTTTACTTCAAGGCTGATTTGCTACACTCATAAATCTTTTTCTCTAACACTGATTGGTGAGTTTAAAAAGTAAGAATCAACTACAACATAGTTATTAATTTGTTCCAACTACAAAAAGTAAACCTTTTTGTGCCTTTATGCAAATGATCTGTCCTTAAAAACCTTCTCTTTTTAAAAAAAAACTAGTTTAAAAGCATTCTCATTGGTCTTTTAATTATAAAAGGATGTTTTTTTTTTAGCTAAAATACATAAAATTGTGTCTTTTTCTAGGACATAGTTTCTGCAGAGCGGCAGAAGATCATTAGAAATTCACCTGTGAATTGTGGGTGGGACTGAACCATGCCCTCCTTTCGCCTCCCTGTTGCTGAGAGCTTTCTGTTTACATGCTAGCTTACAGCCCCTCACACCCCTCACCTAACATTACTGGTGATACAAAAATGATGAGCAGTGTGTTAGCTATCCACCTGTACAGTTTAGAGACGGGGAAAACATGGACGTACATCATCTAGTCGTCTGCAAATGGATGCATCAGAGTGACGCTCTATATCACAAATACAACCTTTTTTTAAGCTGTTTTTGCAACAAGAAATAAAAAAAACCCTTATTTTCAAATAAATTTTAGATCATACGTTCATATTTTAAACAAAAAAATAATAATTTAAGGGAGGAAACAAGGGCAGCAAAACAAGCTTTGATTCCCCCACTTGTCCAGTTTTTAGGTCAATATTAGAATCACTGACAAAGACTATGAAATCTTAAATTTTTAAAAATCGTAAAGATAACATAAGCAGTTTTAACCCTTTAACACCTGAGGCGTTGCTGGTGACGCTTTAGCACAAAATCTTTTAAATATTGTAACTTTTCAAACAATCAACGTCATTCCAGCGGATTCTGAAGGAGAAAAGTGGCTCACGACGACGTGTTTTATATTTTTTTACGTGGTCTTCCACTCTGCTGTTCTTATTTGCCCCCCAATATAAAATGTTCTAGCTCCGCCCTTCTATTCGGTACTTAACAGCCAGAGAAAATGTATATATGTAAAGGAGACTTAAGTGGAATAAAAGTGAAAAATGATTTAAAAAATGTATACATTTCAGTTACTAAAAATATTATTTCTCTATTTTACTGTAGAACTAGATATTTTTTATTATTATTATTCACTATTATTCCCTCAGGAGGCAGTTCTTTCTAGAAACTTTTTGAAAAAGTGATTCCATTTTGCTTTATCCTCTTGTAAAACTTTACTGACAGAGAAATGACACACTGAGCAGAAAAAAAAGAATCAATTGCAAAAGCTCCATCTTCAGCAAAGGGCCGGCGTCCCTCTGCGTGTGTCATTGCATGTTAAGAACATGGAGTTGGCGGCGTGTGCGAGGGAGGGGGGAGGGGGGGCATTTAAGTGGCATTTTCTTAGCAGCGCCGACACGTTCCACCTCGAGACGTGACAATTGTTAGTCTGCCAGAGCACGGAGAGGCTGGCTTCAGAAGCTCGGCGGAAGCGGCGACATTTTCCATCTAATTACAAGTGCTGATGAATGTTGGCCCAGCGAGCCGCCCGCGCCGAGGCTTCCCCCGGCATAGCCAAGACCAATCACAGAACATTGTGTAAAGGAGCGTGACACCAAAAGCCACGAGGCCCTCTGTTCCAGAGCAAAAACGGACAGAAGAGGCGAGGGGGTGGGGGGTGAGGGTTGATATTCTTCCTTTAAATCGGACTGGGGGGGGGTGTTTGAAAGAGAGGCAGCAGCTGAGTTTAGCTCCACAAAAAGAGCTAAAGATGACTTTTATCCCTTTAAAGCAGCAGCAATGCTTTCATTTTTGACATTTACAGTGGCTGACAGTCTGACTGAAAAATGACTGAAACTCTGAAAGCAGATTAACTAAATGAAAAATTACTAACAATGACAAATCTGCATTATTTTAAAATGTAATTTTGCTAAATATTCCTGAAACAAGATTTAATTGCTTAAAATATATATATTTTTGCTTTTTAAAATTTTATTTTGAAAGGGCTTAATATGTTTAGGTATTTTAAACATTATCACAAAAAAGGTATTAGGCATAAATTAGTGCTGAATTCTGAAATAATAATAATAGTAATAATACTTTCATGAGATGTGTTAATTTACTATCTCAATACTACCTAACCCGCCAGGAAAACAATCCCCACTATTAACAAGTAATCAGGTAAAAATGTGTCATATGTTCACATTTTAATGAGATTAAAATGCAAATTCATTTGACATTCTTAAATCATTTTTTAAAAAGTTATATTTAGAATATATTTAGACCTCTGGGGTCAGCAAACTGATGTACTAGCATAAAGAAGAACTGCATTTCCAACTTTCACCAGAGGGGGAGTGATGAGCTTAAAATTTTGGGGGGGAAAGCAGAGGAAGAAACAATGCAAATCCAGTGGTTTTAAACATTAAGCCTTGACGTTCTTTGAATTACCATAACTCTTATCGTAAATCTTTAAATCATTTACGTAATTCTTCAGAAACAAATTAGTGCTATTATCCCACACATTCAAGTGAAGTGCTTATGCAATGGCCGACTGAATCTGACACGACAAAAAGGGGCTTTGCGTCGTGTCACTTCATTTTACTACTGTAAAGTGTTTGATTTTGGCGCAAAGCTATTTTTTTTCTCTGCACAAAAAAAATCCACTACAATTACATTACTAGCACAAACAGTTGAAGGCTTAAAGAACAACTTAAGTTAAAGTTAAGTGTTATTCAACTCAAGTATTAAAGGGTGAAGTCACGTTGGACCTGAAATACAGTGAAACAAACTAAAACATAATAGATTTTTGGACAAACTTGGTAAATTAGCACTAGGATAACCTGGAAAAACTGCATTTTGGGAAAGCTATTTATACTGTAGAAATTCTTGTAAGCCACAACGAAAGAAAAAAAAAATGGTGTCTTGTGTCTCAAAAAAAGCACAACTTTGTATGCTTATGCAACAGTCACAAATATGATTGCCACCATGTGATGTGGAGGCAACGGCAGAATCTTCCAGATTTTATACCGTCGCCCGATTTTTGGAAAAATCGTTGGTGTGGTCAAGAATGTAAATGGTGGCAGCCATCAGTCAGGTAAGGATGACATCATTACAAATTCAGGTGACACCTGGATCATCAGGCAGTAGCAGCTCTTATTGGACAATGTATAAATGTCTAAAATGAAATGCCACCGCGCAGCCACCTGCCAAATTTTGGGATATGTGACCGTAGTCTTATTTTGAATTTCTGCACATTTTGAATTTCTAGGTCAGTGTATTTGACATTGTTTTCCAAAATGAAATGATCTCTTCTGTGGTGCTCAAATCTTAGCGTTAACATCCACCAAACCTGCTGCTTGTCCATGTGTACAAACAAAACCACATGTTTGTGTACAGCTTCACCAAGACAGAAGCAACATCCAGCGCTATTTTCTGCAGCTTTAAGGTCGAACCAAACGGCAACAATCCTTCCCCCGTTTAGCCCGCCGTGTTTGTACATTTCATTTCATCCCTTTATTTCCTCTCCTCCGTCTTCTCGGTGCCCTTTTTTTTCCTCTTGGCTTTCCGCCGTCCTTCCCCTCCCTGTCCTTTCATCTATCCAGGGACAGTGTGTATTAGTACAGAACCGTGGCAGGTGTTTGCTCATTCAACTGACACACTTTTATAATGAGAAAAGTGCAAATTTTCACAATATACATTCGGCTGTCTGTGTCTCGATGTGGCTGTTCTCCTTTCCATGTCAACAACCCATCTGGGAACTTAAATATGTGTGCGCGTGAGTGTGTGTGTGTGTATGGGAGTGATAGTGCGAGAGCAAACAGAATTCGACGCCTGCTGAATAGCTTCATGTATATTCCGTATCGAAGCCGTTCCTCCACCTCTATTGCCCCTCATGCCTTTCTGAGGCAAAGCCGGGCTTTGTGGAATGTAAAATGGGCCATACTCCACAACGGTAAATGGCTTGTGGAGATTTTTTTTTTTTTTCCCGGTGACAGAAATGATTTTCTTTCAGTCTCCATCTGCCATGCTGAGTTCAGTGGGACACCGTCACCAGCCCTACTTCATTAAGTCCTTGTGAGAGGCAGGTCAGTGAGGAGACAGCTCTCGCCCATCAACTCTATTGTATTTTGCAGAGGAATACATTTTCCCCCTGCAGCTAAAAAAGTAGCAGAACAGCTGCCCCGGTCCATAAGGAGGAACATATTTTTCTGGGCACCTACTATATCTTATCCTTCACAATGACTTTGAGAAGCTTCTGGGGGGAAATGTGGGCATTTTTTTTTTTTTTTTTTTTTTTGGGCCCATCCTCATTTAAATACAGACCCATCCCCACAACATGTGTCTTTTTTCTAAACCCCCCTCAACTCTGCTCTTCTGAACTTCCATTCAAAGACGAGAAAAATACACCTCGTCTCCTATCAGATGGTAGCTTTTCTTATAAAGAAAAAGACGGTTAGAACACGGATCTGCTGTTTTTCTTTGAAGACGTCACCTTTCTGTCCCCCTACGACAAAAACAGAGATGATATTTCTTTGGCAGACATTTTTTTTCCTGATTTTTACAAGCACTAATGCCCCGCAGATTTTTTGTTTTACAATGTGAATACGAGCAAACCTCGCTTTTTTTTTTTTTTTTTGCATTAACAGGAAGCACAACATATTAAGGTGTACCATCAATGAATGGTCTATTTACAAATTAGTGTCAGTTAAAACCTAATTAACTCTTTCCTCTAACTTTAATATATATAATAACTGCATTCAGAATAATTCTGGAGCTGGAGTCACCAACCCTGGCCTTGAGGGCTACCGTCCTGCTTGTTTTGCATCCAGCACTGCTTCAGTAATTGCTGCTCACCTGGATCAGGTGTGTTCAGTCAATCAGAAGCTGGGCTGATTCAATCCAGCTAATCAGCATCTACTGAAGCTGGACGGTAGCCCTCAATGACCAGGGTTTGTGACCCCTGCTCCACAGCTTGTTTGTGAACATGCTACACATTAGCATATACACAATCGGCTACCCGTAACTTCAAACATTGTTCATGTTAAAAAAAGGCTACCACAAAAAAAAAATTGTAACTATAACTTTACTATTAATTTTGTTAGTAACATGTGAAAAAAAAAAAAAAAACTAAGTCACACACCACTTCGCGTTAGCCGCGTTAGCATATTTTCAGTAACACCTAAGATTGTTTCCAACATGTAAAAAACAGACATTAAAACCAACATTACTGTGACTCTAACACTCCAAACCTTAGTAACATTTAAAAAAATTGAAGTCAGACACGCGCCACGTTAGCATATTCACAACACCTGTAACTTTTTTTAGTTAGCAATATAAAAACCAGACTATAACTACTGAAACACATGTTCCTGTGATTATGCTAACTCCTAACCTTGTTAATAACATAAAAAAATCTAAGTCTCACACCACGTCATGTTAGCTGCATTAGTGTATTTTCAATAAATGCCTAAGATTGTCTGCAACACATAAAAACGTTGGTTTACCACAAAAACCAACATTACAGTGAAAACACTAAGTCACAACTTTGCTAGTAACACTAAAAAAACAGAGTCACAAACGCTACACGTTAGCCATGTTAGCATATTCACAATACCTGTAACTCTCAACCTTGTTTGCAAAATAAAAACCAGACTATAATAGCTAAAACAAAAGTAACTGTGACTATGCTAACTCCCACCGTCATTAGAAATACATGAAAAAAACACAGTTCGACACCGCTACACATTAGTTTTGTTAGTGTATTTAAAATAACAGCCAAAATTGTTTGCAACACGTTGAAAATGCGACTAATGTCGCTAAAATAGTAAGTAGCATGTAAAGTCCAACATGCTACACGTTAGCCACATTAGCATATTTACAACACATAGAACTAACAACCTTGTTTGTAAATATTAAAAAAAAGACTAATACCGCTAAAACAAACACTACTGTGAGTATGCTAACTCTCAACCTTGTCAGTAACGTAAAAATAAAACACAGTCTGACATCGCTACACGTTAGCCGTGTTAGCTTATTCATAATAACACTCAAACTTGTTCACAAATTGTAAAAAACAGGCCGACATTGAGACATAGAGCGCTGGGTGCTTCTAAAAAGTGCTTCAACATCAGTAAACACAACTAGAATTAAACCATAAGGCGCTTAGTATTATTATGTTGTTTAAAAAAAAAAAAACTTTGAAGTGCGCCTTATAGTGCAGAAAATACGGAAATCGAAAGCTTAAGGTTACAACAAAACACAGGCGCAAGCAGAAAGAAGCAGGAAAGAATAAGCTCAAGGTCATAGAGGGGAAAAAAAAGGAAGTTTTACACCATTTAGAGTTGAAGACTGTTCCTTGGAGCTCTCAAGCAGCGCCTCCTTAATTCTGCACCTTTAGACCGTATTCTACTCCTCCCTTCCCCCTCCTTTTCTTTCCTCCTTCCTACCATGTTTTATGGTCCTTGTCTTGAAGATAGGGGACTTGTTAGGAATCTCTGGAGATTTACCGGCAGGTTCTTTTATTTTCCTATTCCAGAGAACACCTTACCAATCTTCAGGGCCGATATGAAAGGATGTTTCTTACACGGACTTCTCCAGGAGACACAGAAAAGAGGAAAAAGATTATTTCAAAAGTTTAACTTTCCTGCAAGGATTTCGTTTTGAACAAAAAAAAAAAAAGGAAAAGTCCTTTTTTTTCCGCTTTTTACTGTTGAAAACTTTGGAAAATCTATCCCTCTAAATGCTCTGTTGCTCTGAATGCATCACAGCTGCAGACTGCACCGGCAGGACGTTCCACATGCACACACGCATGTGCACAGGAAAATTCGTTCACACCAAAAATACGCCTGCTCACACACCCATAAACAGGCAGAAAATTGATTCAGAGAGCTGAATATTTGACATCTGAGAACCTGAATAGTTTCATATTGAGCTGCTCGGAGGCCTTAAAATGAGCAGTTGGCCCCTTAGTTGTTCACCCATAACACTCATTTTAATGCCTAAACGGGTTCAGCCATTCACAGATGGCGCAATACAGGCTGAGGTGCCAACAAGCAGGGAGCTGAGGACATTTTGAGACATTTTTACAACATAGATTTGAGGAAATTGAAGAAAAAAAGCAACTTATTTTACACACAGTTGAGACTTACGTTTAGATGTTATATTTAAGTCAAAAAGAGTTATATAATTCCATTTTATATAATGCACTTTTTGTCTTCAACTTGACACATATCAGTTCAGAATCTACAGAGCATTTTATATTATACTTTATTAAAATTAAAATATCTATCTTAAAGGAAGATAAAATTAACATTTGTAAAAGACAAATTATACCATTCTAAGATCCAGAACTGCATTCCATGTCCATACACTTTTTCAGCAATAGTTTGAATAACTTTTCCATCTTTCATAGAATTTCCAAAACAAAAAATAAACACATTCAGTTAATTTAGTCAGACTATTGTATTGTGCGTCGCTAAATCAAACTAAGACACATATTGATTGATAGTAGCGCTTTCTTGTGATTCATCTTTTTTGTCCAATTTAAAAAAAATATTTTAATCAAACCAAATATTAACTTTTTAAAGCCTTATTTTAAGGTATTTTCATTTCAATTTGTGATATTGTGGCACAGTAAAAGATCAAAATACAACAGCAAAAACAGTGGTTATAGGAAGTTTTTATTGTAACAGACTTCTAATCTTTACTTTTACACCACACACTTTTTTAAATCTCAAACAATTAAGAAAAAAGAAGTTAACTGGTCCCGGGTGCTCTATTTTAACATAAAAAAAACAGTTGGAACATTTTTCTAAGAAATCTCAACTTGATTGACCAACACATATGTTGGCTTGTTATTCACAAACAGCAAGAGAATTTTAGTGTAAGTAGAACTTTGTAGAATTTTATGTGTGACTATTTTTAGACCAGTTTTAAAATTAAAAAGAACATTAACAAACAAACAAAAAAAGAAAGAAAAAAAGTAAAGTTTGACATTGGGGAAAAAAAGCAAATATTTTTAAAAATGAAAATAAATATTGTGACGTTATAAGAAAAAAACACATTAATAAATAAAAAAAATAAGTTTTGTGAAACTGAAATGAATGAAATTGAATTCTGTTTTAAGACCTTCTGAAGTAAATTAGATATTTGACTTTTTTTTTTGAGGGGAGACAAAACGTGTGTCAGCACTGGATGACCTTCAGCACTGGATGACCTTCCTGGTTTAACTGAACCAGAACTTCATGATCTAGTTTGTCAAAAGCTAAGGGTCAAACCCAGGAGTAACATTTTATCTTGGCTAGATACATCAAGCACAACTTAGTTTAAGAAAATATAAGTAAATTATATATAAATTGTAAGCTTGTAAGCTATATATATATACACAGTACACATATACAAACTGCGTATATATATATATATATATATATTTATATATATATATATATTTAAACGGTGTATATATATATCTATATATATTCATTATATTAATTCATTTTCTTGGCCGCTTTGTCCCTTTCGGGAGCGTGGGGCTGCTGGAGCATAACGCCGGAGTCACACAGGACGCGATAGCGCCGCGAAGCGGCGCGGAACGGCGTGCGCTTCCATTCGGCGCCCATGTTAAACTATGGCGTCGGTCACACCAAGCGCGGAGCGACGCGCAGCGGCGCGGAGGGTCTGCGCGGTGCAGCGCAACGTTTCGGCGTCTGGCCTATTTCTTCCGCGCGACGCGAGCGCTCCGCGTCAATACTGACAGGAAGTTGCATCGAAATGCATGAGAAAATCCGGTTTATTTTCAAAATAGAACCAATTTTTCACAATAAAACGCCGCGATTGACAAATGTGATAATGTTTTTGTGTCTAAACAGACTGTAGAGATGAAAATATGCATACAATCAAAACACACAGACACGCGTGCGCGAGAGCCCCCACCCCGGACACCACAGATCTCCGGAGCGGGTGTGCTGGTCTGCAGGGTTCTGGGAGGAAAAAAAGCAGGGCAGACTGGGCAGTGGGGGCACACTGGAGCGGGACACGGGGCTGCGTTTGAACGAGAGAGAGGCAGAGGAGCGGTTCTTCTGGGAAGAAACATCTGGTAATATTTTTAGTTTATTAATTGACCGACGGAAACACCTGCGTGCGTGCACACAGACACACAACAGAACAGACAGACACGCACACGCGCGCACAAGCCGATCAATGAAGTGGGCCGACTGCGGAGTTGGGGGGCGGGGTCTGTGTCGACAGGGGCAGAGACCATCTCCTTTTAGCAGAAACACTGGGAGATATCCTGGTTATTGATCATGATGGCAAAAAAGCAATAGCTCTAGCAGAAGCGCATGCCGACCGTCGCGGAAACAAATCGCGTCTGGTGTGACCAATAGAGCGCCACGCAGCGGCGCGCTCTCCGCTTTGCGCCGCTGCGCGGCGCTATCGCGTCCTGTGTGACTCCGGCGTAACCTGGCTACTGATGGGCGAAGGCAAGGTTTACCCTGGACAGGTCGCGCTTTCTAACCTCCTTCGGGGGCCCAAAGCGCTTCACAGTCTCAGACCCATTCACACACTGATGGTGGCTCCGCTACCGAACACTGGCGCGAACCTTCCACCAGCGGCAATTCGGGGTTATTTGTCCTGCCCAAGGACACTTTGACACATGGGCGGGCAAGGCGGGAGTCGAATCGCTTCCGATCAGGAGTCGACCGCCCTACCACTGTACCACGGCCGGCCTATATATATATATAAACAGTGTATATGTACTGTGTGTCTGTGTATATATTAATATATTTACATTTGCAAAGTGTACTTGAATGCTGTATCTAAGTAAAAATTGCTAAACAAATATTGATTTATATAATTTGTAACCATTTTTGTTTAGATACAGTATTCAAACTGAACTGTCTAAAAAATATATAAATTTGAAACTCCTATGATGATTGCATTTTACTAATGGGTTTTCGTAATTATAAAATCCAAGCTGAAGACAATTTCACCTGTCATACAAATGAGGATTAATCCTTTGTATCCATTTTTCCACCATTAATGTAACACAATTATTAGGAAAGTGTAGCACTCCGAGAATTATAATGAGGTGGTAATCATCGAACGCAAGTTTAGAAGAAGTGCTGCACTTTGGCGATCCATATGCAATTACTGCTATTTTTACCTCATCGTTTCAGCCTTCAGGTCTTTTTCAAGAAAATAGCTCCGACAAATTTTATAGGTCACACTTCAGTCACCCGCCTGATGGTGATTAAACTATTACAGTCTAACATTAGAATGAAAGAGGGGTAAATGCTCATTTTAACATCAAGTAGACCCAGTCGTTCTTCATTTTAATAAAATAAACCTCATGTTTTCCCTCAAAAAACTCATGTTGAGGTTCTTTCTGTTAGAATGATGACTGCCTCTATCATGTCGTACTTTTTAAATACTATGTGTAAATTCAGTAAAAATAAATATATTTTTAATTGCTGCTTACAAAATATACAACATATAACTTACATCCCAGCGAACATTTCAATGTGGGCCCCATATGGTTTACCTTTGGGATGAATTCGTGGGTCCCAGGTGGGTTTATCCGCGGGTTCCATGGTGGCCCCATCTGTGTTTGCCCACATTGGCTTGAGTAGACACTCAGTAGTCTGGCTCTCTGGGCAGAGGAGCTCGCTAACTCGCTACGCCGTCCACCATGCAGTTTGTTAGCTTGCTGCACCTTCCACAGGGTGGCTAGTTAGCATAGGGACCCAGACTACTAAGTCCTTACCTAAGCCAATGGGGCCACCATGGAACCAACAGACAAACCCACCTGAGGCCCACCAAATTCAACCCAAAGGTAAACCATATTGAAATGTATTGCAAAGAGAAGGTAACTGATAATAAATAGCTTCTTCCTCAAAATCAACCATAAAACTGGGGACATCTCCTGCCTTAGTCGACTCTATGGCCTAATCCTAATTCTTCCCTTCTCCCTATCCCTCCATTTGAAGGGGCTTGTGAACTACAAGTGGTGTCCGAAATATATTTTTTAATACAGACCCCTCTCTTGCGAGATGGTTCCGCGTCGCGCTGTGCCGCGGAGAAGCGCTTTTCTTCACATGGATGCGCTCTAAAGCACAGAGGTTTACATGTAAATGTAAATAAAGACTTTTTGTTGTAGCATGACCGTTTTAAAGTTATAAAACTGCTGGTTTTCTGGAAACACGAGCGCTGAAAGCTTCGTGCTAATGCTAGTTGACCGACGACTATTGGTGACATCATTGAGCGATAGTGACGTCCAAAACCTGAGACCCTATTTTTCAAAAACTCTCCGTTTGGAGGGCTAAATGTAGGGGTAGGGAAATTTGTGCCTATTAACTCATAATTGATGCTAAAAGCAAATTATGTTGTACTAAAAAATGTTTTTTAGCTAAGAAATTAGGAAAAAAAAAAAGTGAAACCCTTTTCTTGTGTTGTTTATAAACAACTCCATAGAATCTGTGATCCGGCTGATGACGCGGTACAGAAAATTTATAAAACGACCATATGAACGAAATACTAATTCATGGGCCCCAAAATAATTACAACATGCTGACGAAATTGTCAAAATTTGTGGTCTGTTGGGTAAGAAAATTGAAACGGACTTATTGCTATGTGATGGCCATCACATAACAATAAGTCATGTACATTTGAACTATTTAGTGTCCACGAATCAGCATTTTTTCCTCCATACATTTTATCTATTTCATGGCCATGAGTCAGCCTTTTTTCAGTACATCTGAACTATTTAGTGTCCACGAATCAGCATTTTTTCCTCCATACAATGTATTCATTTAGTGGCCATGAGTCAGCGTTTTTTCTATTCATTTTAACTAGTATGTGGCCATGAATCAGCATTTTTCCCTCTATATGATTTATCTAATTGGTATGAATCTGTATTTTTTCCCAAATGTTTTAACTATTTGATGACCACAAAATATAATTCAGTTTGTAAATATATTATGTGGCCACAAATCAATATTTTGTTCACACAATTTAGCTTCTATGTGATCCATTTATTTTTTTGTACCAAATGTATTAAATAAAATTTGTATTAAATGGGCTTCGCACTTCAGTTTTTATTAAGCCACAAAAGTAGACAAAGATGATAAACTTGTAATACATATGCTCTTCATTTTTTTTCCTCAAAGAAGAATAGTAGATTTTTCTTAATTCTGCTATTTATCCTTGACATGCTGCTGTGATTCTGCTGAAGCTGGTGTCTGCATGTTTCATCCTTTACTTTAAAGAAACCAAACCAACAGAAGAAGTATTGCTGCTTTTTGACCAAGAAGTAGAGGAATAGCTTAAAAGCAAACTGTCAAAAATGAGCCACATCTAAATGTCAGGCCACTAATTAGTGATCCCTTTCCAAGGATTTGTGCAAACAAGCCTTTGTTACCCGACACCTGCCCTCAGCTGCTTCAGCTCATCCCGAACAAAGCTCTAATACACTCATTGACACCAAATATGTGCTGTGGGGATTTTCCTATGACGATTAGAGGCACAGGTGAGCTGTGACACCTCCATAATGAAAGCCAGCGGTCTGAAGTGAGAGCAGGAAGACACGGCTCGCGCTGCAAACACACTTGTTGGTGTTGCGACAACAATCAGCATGAAATTAGGGGCAGCAAATTGCATTTGCCGCATTGAAAAGGAGAATTTAAAGAACGTACCTTTGCTCTAATGTGGCGAGTCTGCTAAATAGGCCTGCAAATTTAGCCTGGAAAGTAATTACACATACATAGGCTCTTTCTAGTGGAGGTAAAAATGAGGAAAGTCTAATTAGGCGTCTTGGCAATTTTTTGTCCTTCCAGGAAATAAAGCTATTATCATGTCTTAAATTACACAAAACCAAAAAGAGCAATTTGTTAGAAGATAGCGTCTCTTTTGAATCTTATAAATGACAGAATCCTTTTCACCAAGTGATCATCTCTGTCTCTCTGCCAAAGCACAGTGCAAATTTCTCAGTGGTGAGGGATGAAAATCACAAGAGTGGCTGCTTTTGGTACAATGATTTATTGAAGATTAATATATATATATATATATATATATATATATATATATATATTACCCAAACGATTTCGATATATAGCATCCGCCTGTTGTAAGCTTTGAGGTTTGTATTGACGTCGATGCATGAAGTTGGAAAGGCAGGCAGGACAATAAAGTACACAAAAACGCACCAGACAAACACTACAATTTATCAGTAACTTATCATAAACCATCTTAAAAACATCACAAGTGTTCATTATTTTTAAAATAAACTCTACAGAAGTAAATTAATAAAATATTAGTATTATTATAATATATATAATGATATAGTTACTCCTACTTAGAGTATTGCAAGTTGTAGACGAGTCCTTACTTTTTGCTTTACAAATGCTGTAATCTCAAAAAAGATTGGCACGTAAAATTAGAAAAAATTATCTCGAAACAAAATAAATCTAAAATTGTAAAACAATATCTCAAAAACAACATTTTTTAATCATTTCAAAATGTTCTTAACAAAAATATATACATGTATATCTCAAAAAACGAGAAAGCAACTTATCAATCAACAACAACAAAACAAAATCATCTGGAAAAACAGAAAAAATATGTTTAAAAGTTAGAAAGAAACAACAAAAGTAGAAAAAAAAACATAAAAAATAAAAACATCTTGAAAAACAGACTACATGCTACAAAATGGAGCACACCCAAAATGTTAGCGTCCTGGTCCATGTGGACTTCGCTGCTTTGTTGTGGGGATTGACACAGAAACAAAAATTAACAGTTCATAATGATCAATATTTAATAATTCTCCAATGTTTTGCTCAGTGATGTTTGTGGATAAACTAAGTAGGAAAAAAAAAGACTGGCACATAAATAAAACGGACACGGATCATGTCAACTTAAACACCTCATGGCTTTTCAACCGCTTGATTTAGTTATTCTTATAGCATGAACAGGTTATGCTAATTCTCTGCCTGTTTAAAAATAATGAACACAAAAAAGTAAAAAAAAAAGACATTAGAACAAAAAACACTTAAAACTTTAATTGAATGCTGAAAAAATAGCATGAAAACAAAAATAATTAAATGGAAAACGTTTTTTTTATTGAAAACAATACAATTGATCACCTTTTTCTTTTTAAGTATCATTTAAGAAAAAAATATCAGTTACCAGTTAACACTGGTCAAAGAATAAGTAACTATTGTAACTATTATCTTACAGGGAGGTATTCGTAATGAATTGGGATAAAAGACGCTGAAACTCTGAGACTGAGTTTCAGTTTTAGTGTAAAAATGGCCCGGTCCCTTTCATTTTTTCTCAACAGAAAGCAAAGAAAATTAATCTAAAACCTACTGTGATCAAAGACTTTCGCAGCTGAGACATCTCTTTACTCTCACACTGCCAGTGGCACTTTGAAAACGCTCAGCATCTCCTCGCTCCCATCAGCATGTGCATCTCAACTTGCTATGATCAGCAAAACAATTCCCAAAGCACGCACACACACACACACCCACACATACATACAAAAGAAAAAAAAAATCCAGAGAAGCATCACAGTTCAGGGGCCTCCAAAGTACCCCTTTGCTTTTCTGATAATACCAGAGTCTTTGGTGGCTCTTTCCATTTACCATCTAACAGTGCTGCACTGGAAATGCCAGGAAACAGACCCCCAAGGTCAGCCCCCGGAGTGATATGGAATAACCTGCAGAGATCACCATTGAACTTCAATAGATCTTTTTTAGTGCGGCTCTCGTCGAGCAAAATTATGTGCATGAAAAATGTTCCTACTGCACACACAAATACACACATGGGCAGATAATGTGAACATAGGAGAGCTGTGATGCTTTTTTTGGACAAAATATTCCTCCTTAAAGGTTAACATCAAAGTATTCCATGGTTTTTGGAGTGGCTTTGGAACAGTTTAATTTGGTATTTCTCTAAACCCAACAGGCTTCAAGGGTGACGTGTTTAGACCAGATTTACTCTGGGTAGCAGTGGATGCGGTTAATTTTTTTTTTAAACAGAAACACAATTGTACAAGCTTAATCTGTTAAGGATACTTTAGAGAAAAAAAACAACTGAAAAAATAGCATTAATCAATATTTGTCACAAACTTGATAATGTAATATCATGTAATAGTATATGGCTATGGCCAGGATTCTGCTGAAAAAAACACGACGGATGAACTCTAAAGAAGAAATGTGTGGATATAATCCCTTAAAAGTTAATATATTGATTTACAAGTTTTCCTACTTTACTTTAGACAGAAAATACAAAAAAAAAAAAACTATAGAGGATTGTAATATGAGCTTCCATATTTCAGCATAAAACCCATTTTTTTCCTGTATTCCCACAAGTTTTTCAGTGTTTTTATCTGTACCTTCTTCATTTTTCATTAAATACGGTTGAGCAATAAAAACCTGCTTCAACTTCTTTTTAATTTTAAATAATTATTTTGTTCCATGTTAATTTCTATCAGTCCTTTTGTCACTTAAGTATCAAGCCAAAGTTCAATTTTCCAAAATTTTCTTATTATTTTGCTTCTTTATGTTTTTTTCTTTGTTTTATTTTTGGTTTTTAATGTGAAAATGCTTTTATTCTGTATAGCTCTTTGTGTTACTAAGGGAAATCCCACTTTTAGACAATAAGCCAATCAAAGAACAACTAGTGTGAAGTAGGTGGTCCAGCTGTTGTCACATTACCAATCAGAAGTCAACAGCTTCTATAATGTCAACGTGAACCAAAAATGATGTAAGCGGAGCACAATTAATTGGTTTACAATCAAAAATATATGAGCTAAATAATATTACTATACTAAAAAACAATATCAAGCCTTAGAAATGATGAAAATTTCTATTAAAGTGAGCAAAAGAACACAATAGGAAGCAGGATATCGAAATAAGACTGTGGAATCTTTATCAAAATATGGCAAAACAATGTCAAATATAAGTCAATTAAAATTTTAATTTCTTGTGCAAATTTCTATTTTAAATATTTTACAAGTTTTGAGTCTCCTCTGCAGCATTAAGGTGTGATGTTGGCAGTTAAATCTCAAACAACAAAACAGAAATGTAGTATTTTATCGTGAAGTAGATTAATGAACACCCACACTGTTGCCTCAGATAATTCCTTTGGATAGACAGAATTGTTAACTACTGCTAAATGTGTTTTAATCAACACTGCGCTCTTGTGTCTGACCTGAAAACGTCTCAGTGGAAGCCAGAGAAAAATCCAACTTTTCCGGCTTTGGTGGGACAATATTTGGATGTGTATCCAAACAGAAGCACAAACATTTAGGCCTGTTACACAAAGAGTGAAGGCTTTTCAACCAACATACAAGTGTCTATGCAAGACCACCATGCTGTATTTCTAAAGAGATTTTGTTTTAAACTGACTTTAACTTGAAACATTTGCTTTATCTCAGTTGGTAAGTGTCTTTAATTGAGTTTGATCTGTATTTTTATACTTTAAAACAGCAGTCCAAAACCTCCAACCGGTACCAGTCCATGGAACCTTCTATTATTCTGTTTTACTTCATCTAATTCCAAAGGACGTTTTATTTTGAAAAACTACTGGATTCTCTCCACCACATCCAACTCATTTGTGATACATACAAGTCACGTGATGGAAATCCATCCACTATACCTTCTTAAAGTGTCTGTGCCGGCCACTAAACTGAAACCCCCAAGCTAGCAAAATTAGCCCTTTAACACTAGAGCTCCAGTATTTATGTTTTTTATTTAATTGTTGATGCCACCGACGTAATTCCAGCAAAACCTGAAGGAGAAAAGCAGCTCGCACCAATTAAAAAAAATTACAGTATGTTAAAACAGTTGTGATTAAGCATCACCAGTGTAAAGGGTTCCTCCAAATGTTATTATTAATGGGACAGTTGCTCCTACAGACCATAATAGTAATGTAGAATATTCAGCAACCGGCTGTCTAATGTTAATAAAGCTAATAAAGTTGTTCAAAATGGTGAATTATATTTAGTAAATAACAGTTTTTTCTCCATTGCACCTTCATAGTTGGACGTGGTTTGACAATTATAGGTTAAAGTAAAATTTAAGTCACATTTTAATGGTTTCTGCATTAAATCTAGTGTAAAAATAAAGTATGAAGATAAACTTTACCCTCAAAAGTTAAGGGAAACTGGAAGGTAAAACATATTTACCCACTTACAGGCTGCTCCCTCAAAATATAGTCTGACATTTAACTGGTCTGTGGCCTGAAAAAGGTTCAGCGTCTAGTTCTCTGCCTCTGTCGTTTTGGAGATTCATTGCAGGTGAAGCAGAAATGCATCGTTAGCTACTCCAAAAACAGAGCTGGTCCAATGGGCTCTCACCCTGAAGAGCTTCGTATCCCTGTGTGAATGTGTTTTTTTGGAGGGGTGTGGGTGTAAAGGCAAACATAATAAAACCCCACACAATCCCTCAGTGGAGGAAATGATAAGGAGGATTTTTGTTTCTAAAAATGGAAGTGTGTTTTTCAGTTTTATGAATGCTGCTGCTATGACACGACAAAAAAAAAAGCAGCATGTTGATCTGACAGATGAACATGAGGTGTTATTTTTCTTTCTTTTTTTAACACCCCCAAGGCAGCTCTCCAATCCCCCAGCCACTGCACAGGAACCACTCTTAAAGACGGTGTCTGTCTTGCGGAGGCAGCTGTTTGACAATCTCCCACTCACCTTTCTTGTCCCCGAAGAAGAGGGTTTGCTGTGCCGGGTTTGACCACTGGAGGGAGGTGTTGTCATTGTACTCCACACGGCAGGTCAGGTTGGCCGTCCCGCCCTGTGTAACGGTCACATTCTGAACCAGAGGGTACTGACCGCTGGCACCTGCAGCAGGACGACAACACGCATCCGTGAGGACAGAAGTCTTTTGATTTAAACGAAAACGCAGGTAAAAAAATAAATCTCAAAACAAAACCTTCCTACATTGACATTTCATGACAGGAAAAGAAGAATAGTCTGTGTCTGGGGAAAAAAAGCTTAACGCTAATTACAACACAAACGTTCATGGAGGTTTGCCAGCGACTACTGTGTGCTAAATTAGACCCTCGCACTCAAAACACAGGAGGCATTTAGCCAAGGGTATAGAAACCTAAGATAGACGGGCAAGACCAATTAAAACTGCTCTCTGCTGACTTGTGTGTGTGGATGCTGATGTGTGTTGTGCATCGGATGAGTCAAAGCAGAGCACTGAAGTGAGGTTTACACGTGCGGTGACGTTTTCAGCACCGCGGACAGCGCCGATGGAAGCACTGCTTTCCCCTCCAGCTTTCAGGACCCTGGACAGTTCAGTGTAGCCTGAATCTGGAGGCGTGCTTGAAACACAAGGCAGGGAGCACGGTGGGGGAATAACAATAATAACCCTCACCCCCAGAGAGAAGATTTTAAAGACTTAAGCTGGAGAGATGACTCATCTCCTTACATCTGACAAACTTCACGGGAAAGACAAAACACGAAGACGGCAAATAATAATGGATTTGGACGTCACTTCAACCAGTACCAGATGAGATTCGGTGCAGCATGTCGATAATTACAGGTAAAACGCCCCCAGACGGCGTTTCAGTTTTGCCCCATCGATGTGTTGGAGAAAAGGAAGTGTGGAGCGGAGGGAACAGGAGGTGAAGGAAGGAGAGGAGAGGGGAGGTGAGTCAAGGAGCACGGGTCATTTCCAGTGTTGATTAAGGCCTCCCAAGGTTAATCATGCGTGTGAGAGATAGGGAGGGAAGAAGGAGGAAATGGAAGGAAAAATAGATTTCCAGCAAAAGGGGAGGCCAGAAAAGATGTTTTATTCATGGAAGTTTTGCATGAAGCATGATCTGTCAATGATTTACCGTTCTCCCGCGCCTGCCTTTGCTCTCTTTATTGCTTCTTCCCTTTTAAATCACTTACTTTTTCTCACCCCCCCCCCTCGCTCGAGCAGTGGGGGCGACACGCAGCACAATGTGGTGCGTTGTAGCTCTTTTGTGCCCGGCCTCAAAGGGAGTTAATAGTTAACTGCCATTCCAGATGCAGGCGGTGACTGAGATTTTTGGCGGAGTGCAATTTCACTGCCGAGGAAGTGTCGCTGTGAAATGTCACTGAAGCTGGAAACATATGCTTATCTGTTGACGACAAAAAAAAAAATCCAAACCGTCTGTTGAGCTGCTTTTATTATCCACAAAAGACACGGAAGAACTAATAGGTGATTTTGAATGTGTTTAACACATTTTAAAGTGAAATTTGATCTCTTTTATTTTATTTTCTACAAGTGATAATGTAATAATCTGCATATATAGTGACAGAAGATGAACAATCATTACTGGTTTATCAAGATTTGATTAAAATGTAAGCTAGCAGTAGGCCTGCACATTAAATCAAAAACTTGTTGCAATATCATCCTGTGCGATATTTCACAAAACAGCAGCAAATGTCCTAAACGTAAACAGCACACAGGCCTTAAAGTATTTAATGAAACAAATAGAACCCCTTACACAACTGACCAATCAGATAGATCTCTGAAATATATATTCTGTCTTCTAATTCCTCTAAACTCTCCTCTTTCACCTTTCTTTTATGTCTTTAACCCCCCCTTCCCCTTTCTTCTTTTCCGTCCAGTCCAAAAAACATGATACAGTATATATATAAATATATATATATATATATATATATATATATATAATCAATATAAATGAAATTTTGCAGAAAATACAAAAGGGATTTATACAAATATACACTTTGCGCGTCCAAAGATCAATAACCCCCTCTTGTGACAGGACTCTCTCAGCGCTTATCTGTTTGCTCAGGTGTTTGACAGGACCGGATGAAAAAAAAAAAAAAAAAGTATTGTCATCACAATAACAACTTTCGCATTCGCAAAAGTAAACTTTGATAAATGGTTACCTGAAACGTTAACACTCGGGTTGTGTATACAAGACATATCGCGACACACCTGTCATAATATAATATACATCTCTGCAATACACCCAATTTGACATGATATATAATACTGCAATATTGTAAACGTTTCTGCCAAATCACTGATGCAAAACAGTAGGTGTTGTTTTGCATTCGCGACCCCAAAAGGGATAAGCCCAAAGAAAGAAGATGCTTAATTAATTAAATTTCAACTTAAAGTATTCCATGAAAATCATGCAGCCCTTTGCACATTTGACCAATCGGATGGATGCCTCAAAGTCATTGAGCAATTGAATAGAATCTCTAAATGTTAGAAGTCTGTCAACATCGTTGCAATATCCGCCTTGTTTTGCAAAAAACAGGCATAAACTACAAAAAATCGTTATCTCAAATGTTGTCCTACATGCTAAAAAAATCTTGTGGAATCAATGGAGCTCTTTTATGTCAGATGTCCACCTCTTATGTAGACGTGGGACATTTGGAGAAAAACTGATGATGTATTGACTTTAAGTAAATAAAATTGTCGCAGTGACATTTTCGTCTGTAAATGTTTCGCGATTTATATTGTCATGGCGACTATTGATCCCTAATATCACAAGTTTTCCACATCGTACAGCTCTAGCCAGCAGTACTCATCCCTCTACCCACATACCATCAAAAACCTAAAATGTCCCACAACTCCCTCTGACATCTCTATGGTTTTGCTTTTTACCGACTCATTTTTTTCCCCGATCCTCCATCATCAGTCGGTAACTACCAGCTTGTTACTGGCTGACTCTAGATAGTGATGTAGATAGACTGAGGCTGGATATTATTTAACTGATTCAAACTTACAAGGTTGTATTGACCCAATTGGATCAAATATTGGAGCTTTTTTTGAATTTCTGTTCAAAAACCAACTTTCCTATAACTAATGATTTCAACTAAACAAAGTGCATTCATTAAATTTTGAATTCTTACATTAAAGACTACCAGACATTCCTAAAAAAATAGAGAAAATTGAATTTATAAAAAATCAAGATTGAATCTTTAGGGCTATCTTGATGCTAATTGAATAATTGAAACCTAACATTATACTGTCTCATCCCCCTTTGACCCATTTAAAGGTTTTCTGTTGCTTCTCAAAACTCTTCCGTCCACAAAAAAGAACTTAACCTTCGTGTCTCTCCCCATTCATGGGTTAAAGCTAAAGGCAAGGCTGTGAAGACAAGTCAGGCAAGACGAGATCCATTTCAATCAAACTCACAACAACAGGATAATTATAACAGCAGCATTTCCAGTTCATTTGCCAGATCACCAGTTACAGATAATAGATACTTCCAACTTAGCACTGTCTTCCATGGCATTTTAATGTATGCCTGACACACGTTCAAGCTTTTTTTATTTTTTTAATCAGCCCTTCACTTCCTTCTGGAGTCAGTGGATGGAAAATAAAAGGGTATTTTAACTGCCTGCGTGGCTTATGGGTTGAAACAGGAAGTAAAGATCATTGATATTTTGTCAACAGTTTGTTAAAGATGGAATAATTGATTGATTAATTAATTTCAAAATAAAAATGGGTCAATAATTGAAGAAACGTTTGCTAAAATTGACTTTTCTCAGTTTAAAAACTCATTAAAATCAAAAAGTGTTTTGTTTTCTGGTGGCTCTATGACATTATGCTGCCTCAGAGGAAGGAATCTGTTCATGTTTGCGTATTGCTGTGTACAGCACTGACAGTTGTTAGGCTGAGTGTGTTGGAAATACTGAGCAGTCTGTTTGCATTGGGTGAGCTGCGGTTAGCTTTCTCGCATTATGTCCGCTGAGGAGGAGCAGCCACTGCTGGGGCCTGAAAAAACCCTTCCTGCTGGGCTGTTGATAACATTTGAAATTCTGAATTTTTTTTTTTTTTTTTTTTTTAAAGCTTTTCAAAAAGCTGCTTTGACGCTGGATCTTAATGCTGCTACTGCGACACCAGACTTTAAAAGCGACTGATACATAATGGAGCGTATTTCCATTCTAATGTTCATTGTTGTGTCTATTTTAGACAGTACCTCTTGACTAAAAAAAGTTGCAGAACAAAGTGGTTGGATAATAACTATGAAATTTTTCCATTTTTGCCCCCTAAACTTTTATTTTGAAAAACTAACACTTTGGAAGCCTTTACTGTAGTCTCTGCAGAGCCGCTGGAGTTCATCAGAAGTGAGACTCCGAGTTGTGCCTGTTGGTGTGGAGTAAGTCCACTCCCACTTCCTGTCATCCATGTGTTTACATTCTTTCCCCCCTAGCTTACAGCCTTCACAACCCTAATCTAACATTACTGATGCAACAAAAATGCTGAGTGTGGTCGTTTTTTCCACTTCTAATTCTCGATTTGAATAAAGACATTCTCACAAATCCCATTTTAATCTGAATTTTCGCAATGTAAATTAGGGGTCTCAAACTGCAGGCCCGTGGGCCATTTGCAGCCCCCAAGTCGATATTTTGCAGCCCCCGCTTTAATGTGAAAGTTAATGTCTACTAAGTGATATCTTCTTTTTCCACAGTATTTACACGCTTCTCTGATGATAGCTTTGTATTTGCTTTGTTAAAACTTCATATTTACTATTGTTGTTGGATCTGGTCATCAGAAAAGTCCTTAGCAACAGTTGCTAGCTCCTGTTATTTCACAGGACACACAGAAAATATTGCTTAGTTGTACATAAACATGAACAAATTTTCAATAAACTTGTTCAGTAGACAAAGACAATGGACCAAAGATATAGACAGTGGATGCAAGAAAAAACAAGTTTTTGGCACAATTGGAACCCATACGGCCCATCCTCAACTAGACTCTACCTTCAGAGGCCCCACGGTAAATTGAATTTGGGAACCCCGATGTAAATACTCCATTATCATAAAAAAATAAAAATAAATAATAAAAAATAAAATAAAATAAAAAAAGAAAAAAAAACCTCATTAAAAACATCAGAAACACAATTTTCATGGGAGTCAGTCTTTTAAGGAATTTTACAAAGTTTAAATAAATCTTGTTCAAAACATTTTCTGGGTTTCTGCTATTTCCGAGTCTGTAGGTAAAACAATTAAATAAAAGAACAGTACTGGTACTGTACTGTATCGAATGTACACAAAATCTACCCTCCATCCCCTCCAGATTGAATCCCGGCAGGTGGGGGGAAGGGCCCCGCAGGGTTTGCCCTGTGCTCATTAACCCCAATTTGATGATCTTGAGCATTGCTCTGTGACCATAAAGATGTTTGGGCAGCTCCCAGGTGTGAAGGTGATCAAACCTGTGACTGTGAACAGGATCAACCTGAAACAGAGAATTCAGCTTCGGGTGGGCCTCTTCCGTATAAGTTTATAAAAGATCAGAAGTTGGGATTTTGAAAGGGTGGAAAAAACAGAGAGAAAACAAGAGTCTACACATTAACATATGATGTCAAACCTAACCCCTCTCCTCAAATTCTACCCCCCTGCCTGGTTTCAGGGACTCTCGTCTCACTGATTACCTTATTTTCCGCACTGTCGGGTGATAAAGCCCATCGTCAATGAATGGTCTATGTTTAAACTTATATATAAGGCACATTAAGCAAAACAAAAGAGTCAGGGATACTTTATTAGCTGCATTAATTGTAACTCTAGAAAAAAAAAAAAGTTTGCTCTGATGGCAAATACATACAGATCGCAGCTGAGAGCCTCTTGGGATGGAGGTTTTGTTTTTGCAGTCCGGTTGTTTGCTATTCATTTGCTATTTATTGAGTTTCAGCCGTTTGGACAGGACGAGGTGGGTGAGGGTGGGGCAGATGACAATACAAGCTCATGGGATAAGACGAGTGTCGTACGTAAATTACATTACATGCGTTGTTACTCGTACATACAAACACTCCATAACATAGTCTTAAGCATATCTATACAAATTTACAGTATCTATAGGAGACTTCCTGTCACACACCACTCGGACCGGCACCTCTTCATCCACACAGGCGTGAATACGTGGGACTGCGCGTCTAACAAATAAACAAATAAGACATCCACCATGCATGAGCATTGTGAGCAATGAATGAGCAGGTAAACTGAATGACTGTGTATTTCCTGATGTGTATTTCAGACAGAGTCCCAGGAGCAACCAACTTCAAGCATACTAGACCTGGAAACGAAGCGGCAGGTCATGCCCCCATGGCCCCTTGACCAAGGGGCAAAGGGAACAGGTAGCATGCTGAGTGGGAGCTCAACCATGCAGGGACCCCCCCCTCTCCCCAGGTGCCCCAGGCCCGAATCCCTGTTACGGCCCCAATAGACACACCGGCCTCAATCTAGGGAGAAGACCAAAAAGTGGACCATAACATTATGAAACCGAACACCAAGATCATGAGGAACACAGTTTATTGATATAGACAAAGGAAACTGTGTCCTGTAAAGCAAAAAGAAGTTATTGTGCTGGTTAAAAAATAGAAATGCAAAACAAAGGGATTGGATCCTTGGCCAAACATAGAAAAGTCAGGGAGACTACTGACCCAGCCACATTGACCATCGAAATCAATAGCTCCATGCTAAGACTGCCTATAATGATCTAACTAACAAAAAAAAACAAACAAAACAAAAAAAACAAACGAAGCAAATAAAGACTGCAGGGGTCCGACTCCAAACTAAAATAGCAAAACCAAGCAGTGCAAGACTGCTGAGGACATAAAGAGGAAAAAGAACCAAACAAACCAGCAGAACTCAAAGACCTGCTGCGCCAATCTTGTTGGTAGCACATAAAAAACCTACAGTCCGACACCACTACATGTAAGCTTTCTTACAAAAGCTGTAGCTTAACTCCCAACCTTTTCGCAACATGTAAAATAGCAACACTAACTACCAATGTTGTTTGTAACATAAAAAATAAGAACAGTGCAACACACCTCATGTTAGCCATGTTAGCAAATTCCCAACAACAGCCAACCGGACATTTTGATCAACATCAGTCAGCACAATCAGAATTATTCCATATATAAGGCGCTCTGCATTATAAGGTACAATGTTGATTTTTTTAAAAGAATGAAGGCTTTTAAATCTGCCTTGTACCATATCCAGTACCTGGATATGGTAAGTTCAGTCAATTATACTGGGTAGACACCTGAGTCAGCAAATCAGGAGAAAGCAGAGCGGAGAAGGGTGGCAGATCTCGACGGTTGGGCATTCCTGGTCTAACGATGTTTTGAAAGGTGAGATGGGAAATTAGTTTTGTGTTAAGCGAATGAGTTAAGGTTTTGTTGAAGGTCAAAGGATTTATTTCCTTTGTTCCTTTCCTCTGTAAGGGTGCAAAAAAGTCCTGGGATCCCTCTGTCTAAGCCCTGCATCAGTGTCTAGCAATACGTGTCCCCTGGGACAAAAAGGACTGAAGGGACCACAATGATGGTTATATTAGAGCAGCGCACTGTTCAGTGCGCCTAATTGGCCAGTGGAGTAGGTCCTTCCATTTTCCCCTCTGGCCACCCAGACCTGATTTAAATGTATCTCCTGGGGAAAGAAGGCAGCTGTTCTCTCCTGATTTCCATGTCTAAATTAAGGTTCTTTGCTAACTTCAACTCAACTCTTTCTCCTACTTTCAGCTTCTTGCGCTGGGTTTTCTAGTTCAAATCTATTCCTTTCAGTTCCCTTTCTTGCTTCTTTTTTCCCTCCCTGTCACATTCCTTCCACTGGTTGATTCCTGAAGGGTGGCATTTCCACATTCTTGTCACTAATTTTCATATTCTCTGTATCTTCTAGTGCTTCCTTGTCTTTTCATCTTGACGGTTCTTCCTTTTTTTTTTTTTTTTGCTGAAAGGTCTCTGGCTAAGGGTGGGGTCAGATTTATTGGCCTTAACCTTTTACAGCAATCAAGGGTTGAGACTACTCAACAATGCTGACCAGGTAAAATTTGGTTTGGATAAACAAACAAACTATATATATTAAAAAAGTCCAGCATACATGCTCATTAATTTTATTTTTATTAAAAAATGTTAAAAGCAATGTTAAAAAAGGCAATTTTATTTAACATTGCTAGTTGTAAAAAATCTAATTTCATTCATATAAAGTTGCATGAGAAAATTCTAACTCATAGACGAAAATAAAAGGAGGTTCCTTAATAAAGAAAGATTCATGTGTGCATATACAATATAGGTGTGATGAAGAGGCAGAGGCGTGTGGATCCATGTGCAAACGAAGTTTTAATGATGAAACAAGGCAAGGCGTAGTCAAAAACAGGCTTTGGTCAAAACACAGGGGCGAGGCGGGGAATTGTGGAGGCAGGCAGGAGTCAGACTATGAAGAGACAGGCATAGAAGTAAACGCTCAGACTGTATGCAGAGCAAACAAGACTTCGCAATGAGCTAATGTGAAAGCCAGACTAAATACTGTGGAGGTGATGAGCAGATGGAAAACATTTGAGAGTGATCAGAGTCCTGAGTGAAGGCAGATGGCGGTGGTCAGAATTCAGGTGAGTGCTCCCAATGGTGGCTGTAGGAAGGAGGAGCAGGTTGAACCATGACAATATAGGACAATTGAATGAAATGAAAAGTAATATGCAGTGTTTTGTATCATCCAAGATGTGGTTTAGCCACTCATAGTTTGACTCAAGGGGCATTAGTTACTATTGAATTGGAAGAAAATATTTAATTGACACATTATTGATAAAATAAACTGTCATTTACACCATTCATTAATCTAGTTAATGCACTTGAACAGTGCATTAGCCCAGCTAGTCCAATACACAAGGAAAACATCATTGAGACCTTTACTTTATCGAAAAATGGAAAAAGGTTAAGGAGAAAAAAAAACATTTCCATTCCACTGTTTACAAGGTTAGTGCTAAGAAAACCAGATAAACCGCTTTGATTTGTCCTCATAAGTACTACACCGTAAATAAAAAAAATACTATAGCCTATTGTGATACAATGACTCTCACATAATCTAGGCTTTCTTTTGTTTAAGCCAATCATTATAGCCTAAGGCGCTTCATAATACTTATGGGTGCTTCACCTAAACCACCTGCAGTTTTCTCAAAACTGCCTTTTTTTTCACGGTAAAGCAATAGAGAGAAAGCAAGTACCTTTTGTGCAAAAGGCACTTGTCTCCCCCAGCACATCAGAACGATTGAACAAATAATTCTGATAAGAATATGAGAGTATCCTGAATGTTTACTGTCTGCACTTTCTCATGACCTTTCAAGAAGAGCACCCGAGTCTACAAGCAGTTCTTATTTAGGCATTCAGGACGCAGAGAAACAAGAGAGCAACGCAAGCAGACAGACACACAGACACTGGGAGCCGCTGACCTTTATACCCAAAGTGAAGCTCAAGTGAGCCGTGGAGCAATGAAGTATGGCTAAGAATACACGATTACAGAAGGGATAAAGGCAAACCACGGATTTAATTAGTGTCATTTACTTAGTTTAAGTCAGTTAGACACAACTATCGATCAGGATAACTTACGAAAATGTTGCTTGAGCATAAAAAAATGTTTTAATTATTTGAGTACAGTCTTACCAACACCAGTTCCTACTGAAGTATTTGACTGAAGAAAGATGTAGAATGGTTTTTGGCGGGTTTAGATCAAAAGCAGAGGGAGCTGTGTAGGCGGGTATGGTGAGAAAGTCAGCACAAGGACACAGATAGAAGCATTTTCATGTTGATGGAAACACACATCCAGCCCGGTTGTACATCTTTACACTTCAGCAAACATTTGGCCTGATTCTCTCTCGCAACAGCCCATGAAAGTAGAGGACACAGTTTTAGGCAGAGAGAGACGGGGCTCACATAGAGACGTAGCGGTGTTGAAATTGGCTTTGGTGTGCCCAAATGAAAGTCTACAAAATACAATTCTTTGCTCCTGTTCCTTTTGCTATCCAGAGGTGATTTTTCACAAAGTACATCTTCCATTGTTTGTTGAGTTTAGACCAAGAAGATGGGTTATTTGTTGATAATATCTCCTCGTGTCTTGTTCTTGGGCTGAAGGACAGATTGAATCATAAGTCTCTACTTTTCACCCCAGATAGCTCAACTGTGGATTAGTTTATAATAGTTTCATCGTAGCTTTTTTAATGTAGTTTTACACCCTTAAAACATAACAACCGACCCTTTAAGGCCTAGTTTGGTAGATTGGGCGTTTTCTAAGTTTTAAGTCAAACTGCCCTGTACTCAAAATAATGATTTGAGATTGACTATTGATGTGACCCCTTCATATCAACTTTATTTCCAGTTTTATAAAAATGTTCTTCAATTTTTTTTCTTTTAATGTGATGCTAAATTAGGTGGAGTCCATAGAAAAATGGTGCCATACGGTATGAAGGGTTAAACATACAATATACTAGTGCCAGTACCAGTGCTTCCCTAATTGGCACTCAGCATTAAGGGGTGGATTGGAGGTTAAACTATCAAATGGTTCCCAACTGCGGTTGTGTCTGCAGCTCACCGCTCCCCCATAGGATTGGTCAAATGTGGAGAACAAATTTCACACATCTAGGTGTGTAACAACTAATGGGACTTTAATTTTCTAAAGAAAACCTTAAACTTTGACACATTTAGTGATCACACAAGTTTGGCACCATCGTTCACTTGATATTGCCTGAGACCAGAACGAGGTGATAACACGACCATATCACACCAGATTTTAGGGCAGCGGTTTTCAAATCCCGGCCTTGAGGGCTGGCGTTGTTCTGTTTTTTTTTTTGTTTTTTTTTTAGAAATCCTGCGTTATCTGCTGCTGATTACCTGGATCGGGTGTGTTTGGCCAATTAGGAGCTTGAATGGCAAGTTGATTGGAAAACATGTGGGACACTGGGTCTTGATACCTGGATTTGGATGCCCCTGTTTTAGGGGGTCAAACATGTTAGGATCCCAAACACCCAGGCTAAACACCAATATCAGTCTGTAGGTCACTTGGTACTGGTAAAAAATACACAACTACACAACTTCTGTTTCATTTATTATCTATTTCTGCACTTTTTTTTTTCTGGCGAACAACAACATTCTCTTCTTTACATCCACATGTCTAGACGTCCAATTCAAGTACATGTACTCAATGGGGACCTTCGTAAATTATTTTAATAAAGGACTGAAATCCCCAAACTAGTAAAGGTTGAAAAGTTGAGTGAGGAAACAGAAGAACAGCTTTTGACTTCAAAATAAAAGAAATCTACATTAAACAGACAAAAACCAGGAGCTGTCCTTAAAATTATTGGGACAGTAGTTCCAACAGCAAGCCTACTCTGGATAATGTGTGGCTACTGATTCTCTAAAATGATACGCTGTTAATAAAGTTGATTCATGTTTGTTATTTTATTTAGAAAATCATAGTTTTTGTGACGGTTTTATCTTTTTATCTAATTGTATTAACCGCCACAACAAAACCGAAGTTGGTGTTTGGTTTTTAGCGTCCACTTTGGAGGTTAAGGGCAAAGTTAAGGGAAAACCTCGATTTTAATTTTAATGAACGATATATTTAAACTATTACACAAAGAAAGTTTAAACCAGTAGAGATTTTTTGCAGATGATGATTAGCTATTCCCTTTAAAGTTAAGGGAAAACAGAAACAAAAAAAAGGCAAGATGCCAACTTCAGCCTGGAAGTATAGGGGACCAAGGTGCTAAGGCACACTATGGATTGTGTTTATTCCTAAACTTTTATCTTTATAGCCTTTCCTTTAAAGGCATTTAAGTACAAATACCCAATAAATGACTTCACCTTATAACAAGTGTAAGTAAAATTCTGCTGTTTTTTTTGTGTGATTATTTTCTTTTGATCAAGCAAAAAGAATTAAATCAGCGATCTCGCTTTAAAAAATGTATGTGTAAAATCATTTTTGGTAGATTCTGTTTTCTTTGCAGACTCTTGTTTGTTAGAAACATGTCCTCAGAAATTCTCACATGCCACTTCAAGTGGTTCCATGTTAAAAAAAAAAAAAAAAAACATCGCACGAGGAAGTGCATGAACGAGATGGAGAGAACTACATGGAACATGACAGCTTTGGCAGCACCAGTTAGTGTCTATAAGGTTACACAGGTGGCTACGCAGCTGGGTACTCGAGCTTTTCAGACTGACTGATTTTTGTGAGCGTTTGGCAGCGCCACGGCCCCTGTAATTGGAGAGACGGTACAAGGTCGAGAGTCTGATCATCTCAAGATCTGGTGTGAATTTATCAACCAGACATGTATCCTGTCAAAGAGTCCTTGAGCAAGCAAACTCCTTAGAATTTCGCACATTCTGCTGGCTTAAGGTATCAAGGGAATACTGATAGTAGATCAAAAAAAAAAAAAAAAAAAATGAAAATAATTTTTTTATAGAATTTCAAGAAAGGTTTTTTTAAGCCAGATAACTGAAAAAGTCAACTTCACTGTCCCTCCCTCTGTGACTCCTCTTTTCCACCCCAACAAATTTTTACACAAACTCCCCCATTTTTCTCAAGAACATGTTGTGTGAACAGTGTTATTTTTGATATGACCTTTTCACCAGGAAATTACATTGCATGTTCCAGGGAGAAAAAGACTGTTAGAAGTATGGCGAATGTCGTCGCTGTTTAAATCGCAAAGGAAGAAGAAAAAAAAAGGGTTTAATCGTGTTCTACGTTTCTCTTTAAAATGTCACGCAAGACATGTAAATTGGAAAATATGAAGCAGTGTCAAGTTGATATGGATTTGTACTGAACATTAATCAAACATACGTGCGGTTTCATTAAAACTGATATGTTGTAAAGTGAGAATATTCACATACAGCCTCTCCATATTAGTACAATTACTAAGGAATTTTTCAGCATAGTTCTCTGAGATATTTCTCGGGAGCGGAATTTTAGGACATTTTAGTACCAAAAGGACATATTACTATCTAACCATATAAATATACACTTTAACAGCTGCAATAAACATTTAAAACATAAGAACCCCGCAAAAAATATGAAAACAGGCCAATTTTTAATATTTCAATCCATTCTTGCCTTCTTCAACATTTTTCATGTAACTAATAAAACTGCAATCCAGTATTAATAAAAGCTGATGGATGAGGGTTCAAATATGCTCCTTATCTCTAAAAGATAAGCTTAGAGGTATGATGCAACCATTTACTGTGATTTTGTTCTGCCTAATCTGATGAGCATGAGGCATCAAAACGATGAAAATATTCTAATTTTTATATGTATATATTATATACCATACATATGTATATATAATGTATATACGTAATATATATATATATATATATATATATATATATATATATATATATATATACTAGAGCTGCCCCGTATATTGGCAGTTTTTTATTTGCGATTTCAACTATTTGCTGATTTTTCTTTTTCCTTGTGACTGTCATGTGATTGTCATGTGACTGTTCTGTTCCTTCAAAAAAACTCTGAAAACACAAGACACTTGTATGGCATTTTTGTGTCAGAAGGAGGTGCTGCGGTACTGAGGTGTATCTCCGCATAGCGGAGTGCAGAGTCGGAGCGACTCTCAGCTACTCCCCCTTTTCTCTCCATGCCCCTCCATGGAGAAATGGCATCAGCTGACTCAAAAGCAGCAAAAAATAAATCCTGAGAAGATAATCGCAGAGAATAATTATCATCCGGAGCAGGAGTTTATTATGGATGATGGAGGAAGCGCGGACTCCTGGTTTTAAGGCATAGAGAAACACAGTGGCACTCCTAACTCGCATCAGAAACTAAGCTGTCGCTGCCGTACAGTGTATTTTATTCTGAATTAAAATAAAAACTCATTATGTATTTATCAAAACTCCATTATGTCATTATGTGAATTTTAAAAGGTGTATTTACAGTTTTAAGTTTTTTTTTCTTTTAAAGTAATGTGCTCAATATAGTCCTATTTGTCCTAAAAGTATGCTGAACATTTTGAATTTTCATCTAAATACCCCCCCCCCCCCTTGTTTTGTTTGTTTGTTATAAAACCGTCGAAATCTCTGGGCTAAATGTAAAATTTACAAGAAGATTTAAAGATTTGTATTTATTTATTTATTTTTATTCCTGTAACATTAAATTAGTAACTTGAGTGTTTCTCCTTTTTAATTTTAAACAAAAAAAAAATAAGTTAGACCAGGAAAAACAGTAATGGCTTCACTATACAACTACAGTATAGTGAAACAGTAGATCAAAAATTTTGTCACAATAAGGGCAATTTTTACCAGTGATAGTACATTTTGAACTATTACATAGAATACATGTGGTTAACTCTTACAAGACAGAAAATTGGATAATCTTCTCTATTTTACTCCAAAGTCCCTTTTCAGGGATATTTTGTGTGTGCATGCACTAAATCAGCTCCTTCCACACTGATCCCCATACCTACTGTATGCAAATGGGAGGCAGGCCCTGCAGGAGGTGGAGCTGCCTTTGTATTCCAGCATCCAACCACCTCAGGACAGACGTTTCTGATATGAAAATATGAAGAATAATCCTCCGACAGCGGAGTTTGCAGGTTATTGCAGAGCTGTTCTCATTTACATACAGTAATTAGACCAGGGCAGCTGCCGGTGCCTTCCACCTTAAGCTGGGTGTGCATCTCATCCATTGTGGTCAAATGAAGAGGACTTTATTTTTTCTAACTTGTCCTGTCCTGCAGCTGAGAAAACAGGTAAGAGCTGAAAACCTCCTGTGTTGGACACATTTTACGGTTACAATAGGAGTTTGGACACAGGAGGAGTATATTTGTATAAACCCTTATCGTATTTGAGGCAGGATGAAAGAGTTACAGCTTATTCTCAATTTTTAAAAGCCCTTTGTTATGTGTGCAAAGTATTACACTAAAGGAAACAAGCATCCTGTCATTTTTTTTTTTTTTTTTGTGGCTTCAAGCGTATCTTTTGTGAGACAAGTCTTCTCAAAACCAATACTATATGACAGGATTTATATAAAAAAAAAAAACACTTATTACAAATTGGTGACCAGACGTGTTTCTAGACACATAATTTGCCAAGTATTTCTGTCCGTGATTCAGGCACATCAATTTAAAGGGCAGAGATATAAACCTCCATTCGTTCTGAGTGTAAGCCGCCTAAGCTCAGGCTTTTTCAGCCCAGAATGGCTGGGGGGATCTCGCTATCCTCTCAGGGCCAAGGTCAGACATCTCAGGGTTTTATTACAGAGGTAAACCTGGCCTTCATAAATACTTCATACAGTCCTTTCTGGCAAAAAAGAAGAAGAAGAAAAAAGCTGAAAGCGAAAGGTGAGTTCGGCAGAGAAGTACATTTGACAGAAGAGGGAAGAAAAAAGGCGGAATGGAGAAGACGACTGAGGCGAAAACAGAAAAAAATGAAAAAGGAACAATGTCGGAGAAGTGTCTTTTGACCAGGAAGACAGGTTTGGAATTTTTTTTTAAAGTCAAGAAAAATGAAATAAAAATGCCTTTGAAATAATGCTTTGAGTAAAAATGGTGTGTCGAATAGCACCTGTACGTTTTTTGTGTGTGTGCTGTGTGTTCAACTCCCAACTCCATTATAAGGCTGCATTTAAAAAAAGACCTGACATTTCCTTATAATATAAATTCAACCAATCTCAAAAGTAACAACACACTTTCTGGGTAATTAACATTTTGCGAAGCGCATCTCCTAAAAGCTCAGGGTTATGCAAATCTGCTTTATTGTGTCTTTCCTTTTTCACACTTGTCGAAAACTGTTTTATTTACTCATCTTTTAATCACTTGAAGGAGCTGGTGTTTTGATGCTTTAACGTGCAGTGGGAGAAAAGGGATGATTGCAGGCAAAGGGTGATGTTCGCGGGGGGAAATCAGACTAATCGCTGCTGCCACCGCCGCAAACCTCCCCAAAAATTCCCACATCAACACCACAATGTCTGAAATCATCTTTAGTTTTCCCTGTAAAGATTTATCTTTAAATTCACTTTTGGAATTAGGATGATTTTAAAATGTCAAAATGTCTGTTTATTAAAGAGTTGCTGATACAGTTATTGAAAATATGCTAACATGGCTAACATTATACTGTGTCACTGCATTCTTTTTTACATGTTACAATCTTGCATAGTCACAATCACAATTGTTTAAGCTGTATAGGTCTGTCTTATTTGTGCAGTTGAAAAACAAAGTTGGGAGTTAGAAGTATTGTGAATAAGCTAACGCAGCTAACATGTTGCGAGGTCGGCCTACTAACAAGGTTAGGATTTAGCGTAGTGTAGCCACAATAAATTTTTTTTTATGGTAACAGTCTTTTTTCATTCAAACAAGATTGTGTGTTATTGTGAGTAGGCTAACAAGGATAACTAGTTGCTGTGTTGGACTGTGTTTATTTTTTCTGGTCACTGTCAAGATCACAAGTTAGCATAGTCACAGTAACATTTGCTTCAACTGTATCTGTCTGCTACTTAACAGACTGAAAAACAATGTTGGGCAGTAGAAGTATTGTGAATACGCTAACATATTAAGATGTTTGAACATGTTTCCATTTTTTTGTCCAATTTACTTGTTCCTATTAATGATGGAAGTTAGCATAGCCGCAGTGATGTTTGTTTTAGCAGGTTCAGACAGTTTTTTTCAAGTTAGAGGCATTATGCATAAGCTACGCAGCTAACAAGCTGCGATACGCTAATGCAGCTAACATGTTGCGGTGTAGCCCTTCTATAAAGGTTAGGAGTTAGCATAGTGTAGCCACAATAACATTGTGTTTATTTTTTCTTGTCACTGTCAAGATCAGAAGTTAGCGTAGTCACAGTAACATTTGTCTTAATAGGTTGTCAGTTTTTTTGGTATTTACACACAAGGTTGGGTGTTATTGTGAATACGCTAATGTGAATAACATGTAGCAGTGTCGGAATTTTATTTTTTTTACTTGTTAGTAACAAGGTCAGGAATTAGCTTAGTCACAATAGCGTTTGTTTTAGTGGTATCAGTGTGTTTTATACGAGCTGCAAAGATAGTTGGGTCCAAGGTTGCATACTCACAAATGACATATTGTGAGTACGCTAACATGGCTAACATGTAGCATTATCGGACTATTTACATGTTATTAACAAATTTGGGAATTAACACAGTAATTTGTTTTCAGCTGCATCAGTTTGTTGTTTTACGTGTTGCAAACAAGTTTGGGGGTTACAGGTAGTGTGAATACAGCTAACATGTAGCTTGATACGTTGGGTGATTTAGTAAGTTTTTGCTAACAACAATGTTAGCTTAGGATGCTGACCTGACTGAAAAAAACACCTTATTTTTACCCACTGTCTAAAATTGGATGCACACATTTTTACACGATTTAACTGTATTACAAATAATTAATTATTTACAGATTTACATTCTTTCAACACAGAATGTAGTCATTTAAAAATGAATAACAAAGGATATTCTCACCATAAAGTTCTGAAAACTAGCTAAACTATTTCCCACCGAAAGTGTTTTTGAGATTTCATGAAGTCAGGCATTTTTAATCGAGCAGGAAAAGCCCTTCTACTGCCCCTAGTGGAATGATGATGAAATACACGGCAGAAAACATGGACCACATTATATCAATATGGAACTTTTGATCATGCTAATGAGATATGGTCCTCAGAAGCCTCTGTATCAAATATGATTCAAATGCCCATATAAGGTTTGGAGAGATCTGGGAGATTGCTCTCCACCCTCCCTGGGGGGCTACACAGCAGGACGCAATGGGCAAAAAGAGCAAGTTTTTTTTATTATTTTCTTTTAAGTACAGCTTTTATCCTCTGGCTCTTGTCAAATTGACTCCACTGCTGTGTTTTCTCTCAGCCCAAGTCACTGCTCACAATGCCAGGACTGACACCAGATCTCCAGGCTCATGACGCTTCAATCTGTCTAAAAAAAACTATTTGAATCTTGTAACTTGTCTGACAAGACAAATAACAGTCTTTACTGTCCACTTGAGAGAGTATCTTGTCCCTCAGAACTGTTTGTCCCCATTGGCTGCAAAATTAAAACTTTTTTTTTCTTTTTTAACCAGACATTCAGGCTCATCTTACTTTTTATGGTTGAAATCTTGGGAGAAAACAGCAAGTATTGGGTTGGTTCACATGTAAATATATATTAGCTAAACTTTTTTGAGGATCAAAGCATTTATATGACATTAAGACTAATTTATTAAACTTAGCCTCATTTTCTTCAGTTGTGGAGCCCTCATTATAATAATGCTCGTTCGTCATCTTGGCTGAATCTCTGAATGCAGGTTCTGTTGAGCGTTTTTGCTCTGACACGCCACATAAGAATCAATGAAGGAGGATCAGCTTTGGCAGACTCACCTGTTGCCAAGAAACAAGTGACAGCGGTGGAGTCCTGCCTGCATGTATGCGACACATTCTTTGTGAATTTGTGCAAACGTCATACAAGCAAGTTTTTATTCGAAATAAAAAGAAAGGATTTCACATCTCGTATCCTTTACAAGAGATAAGCCCCAGTTAATCAGCTCCTACTAACAATTCCATTTAGGAGGGAGGTGCTGCATCTGGTCACATGACCCTTCGGTATCGGTGAAAAACCATTTGAGAACTGGACTGAGTGAGTGAGTGTGATGTCAACCATAGAAAATGACTTACTTTTGGGTCCAACCAATTGAAACAAATTTAGTCGCCATCTTGGAACCAGTAAGCAGTGATTGGTTCAAATCAGTTTGAGTCAATAATTCCATGGCAACCACTCTCGCCAATCAGGAGTGAGCTTGTTGGAAAGTCCACACGCCTTCCACTTAAAATCATGCTCGAGAGAGAATCTGTCAATCAAACATTTTGAACGTTCGACCACCTTCTTTTATTAAAGCATCTGATAGGCCAGGCTTTAACTTGCACTACGAAAAAAACAAATTTAAAAAATTTGGATTCACAAGATTATATTACAAAAAAAGTACTAGAGCAAGAACGGTTACTCTGACAAATGTTAAAACTAAGTTATAGCAATTTATTTTTTAATAGAAGTCTATGGTATTTTGGCTACTTGGAGCCAGCAGGTACTTCCTGTTTGGAATGCAAAGGGGGAGGGGTTACTCTCTCCAGTTTTCTTATACAGCCAAATTCACCATTGGTAAATCCATTTTCAAGGAGTGTTTTCATTAGTTAAAAAAAGCCTGATTTTTGTTGGAACAAACCCACTGAGGCTTTTCTGAAGGTTTATCTTTTACCTGTCAATCCGTTTTGAAACCAGAGTTTGAGTGTGTTAATTAAAAAAAAAAAACAAAATGGAACAATTTTTAATTAGAATAACTAGATGATGACATAATCACGTTACACTGTAAAAAGTGAAACATTGGATCAGTAAAGAAAAGCTATTTATTTTGTTACATTTAAAAATATTTGTTTTATCGGAATACAATTTTAGGTTGAGTAAACATCAACTGAAAATTTTAATTTGATGAAAACTAATAATGAAAGTAACAAATTACAACATTTTGGTTAATCAATGTTTCACTTTTTTTTTGTGTAACGGACACAGAATGTTTGATTGGTCTGTAAACTTCGCTTTGCTCCATTCAGTTTGTTTTTTTAACGATCTTCAATCTGGAAGTCAAAGGAGGAAAAGGCCTTTTTAACCCCCCAAAAAACACGTTTCGAACATATCTTAATAAAACTAGTTTCTATGCAACATGCAAATTACAATATTCAGTCTTTTGGAAAAGGTTTGGAACGTGGGGGAATTTACTAAATGTGGCAGAAATATTTAAAAGTTAAGCAATTAAAACACAGAAAGGATGAATCTACATGAAATCTTTTAGATCAGAGCATGTCATAGATTATCATTTTTGCTAAGTTTATCGTCTTTTTCCACATCTGTATTCTGTACGCAAAGGTATTGTCAAATTTTCCTCAAAAAAAAAAAAAAAAAAGAGAGAGAACCTTAATTAAAACGCAAGAAAAACAAAGCAAACGCTGAGACTGTGCTCTCCTGCTAACAGCGCAAAGAAGTCTCCATGGTGCCACAGTGGGACAGAGATGGATTTGAATACGGGAGAGACTCGGCACTGAAGGAGATGCTGCAGTCAGACATGCAGCTGGATGCAGATCAGGCAGGGAAATTAATTACACATTTAGGCACAGCGGGAAAATGAGAAATGGTTTTGTAGCGAAGTGAAGGGAAGACAAAAAAAAAGTCATGTTGACGTTGTAACGAGTATTGCAACTGATGAGATGGTGGAAGAAATCTGCATGGGAGAAAGCTATGTAAGAAGGCGACGGTCTTTGAGATGAGCGGCATGTCGCGGCTAAAGAGGCAAACTTTGAAAACAAAGATTTTGAGCATATAATGGGGTTTTTATAGCATCTGACTAAAAGAAAAACATTTTTAACCAGAAACATATGGAGAAATTGATCCTTAAATATTATTAAAGACATTTTTTTTAAAAACTCTTTTGAATTTTAGGGTGTTTAACTCTAAATTTTTATCTTAATTAAGGTCAGAATTATAAAATTCAAACTATTTGCATAAATAATTGGTCAAAAAGTCAAAAATCCCACTTCTCTTTGTTCACTACAGTGATATTTCTGTCTCTTTAGGAAAGGCTGGTCTGAGCAAAAGCTGAACTTTTCACAGATTTTTCCGCTTTTGTCTGCTACTTTCTATTCACCGAGCCCCAGACGGACTTTCGTGGAGTTGAAAGAGTCGAGGCTGAATCGAGTTTTCAAAGAAAAAAAAAAAAGCGTTTGTATGATGAGGAAGGCTTCGGAGGCGCTCACAAATCGCTCTACCAAGGCCAGAAGTGACACTTCATTCAGCAGAACCTTTGATATTATTTCATTAAAGAAGGTACAATATTAAGAATTTTTTTTTTACATTTACTGAGACTTGACTGTTATCTAATACAGTGAGTCAATGGAGGTTTGCTTTTAACTTGATTGTGTAATTATGCTCCAAATAAAATGTGTTTTCACCTTCAATTGTTTTAAAAGTCTTAAAGTAAAAGCAAATGTTACGATCTTCTGTGTGGTGAAAACAACTTTTTACTGGTTATTAAAAGTTAAATGTTCACAAAGAAGAAAATTGTCTCAATGATTAAAAAAAACTTAAAAAAGACAAATTTTAAAACTAGAACTCATCAAAATTTTTAAATAACTCAATTTAAAGCCTCAGAGGTTCAAGTTTTGAATGAGAATCAGTTTGAATTCAATGGAAATGTGTGATACAGAATTCATTTGGTTTCAGAGACTCAGGGGTCTTCTAATTTTTTTGCAATCAGATCCAAATTTGGAGAGCTAAAAATCTACGAGGGCCAACCACTAATGAAAAGGTTATTGCAATAGAATACTTTTCATTTTTCCAGAAATACGTGTAAATACAAGTTTTACCAAAATTTTTGCTATATGTTTCTTGTTTTGAAGACCACAAATAAAATGCCAGTCAATATTGTCAACATTAAGTCTGGCTTCATATGAAATGTAACATATTATTCTGTGAACTTCTAATTTAAGTAATTTCAACAAGGAAATAATAAAAAAATATCCTTATTCAAAGCTACAAACTACTGTAGTTTTGATCACAGACACAAATTAATTTGTTCTTCTCGTTTGATCCTTAAAATTCTGAAGGTCAAGTAGGCACAAGTTGTTGCCACAGGTTCACAGCGGCTTATAACGTCATTTAGTCAACACTATCGAGAAATTAAAGTTCTTAAAAAAGGACTTGGAGCTGCATATTGTTGATTTTATAACAAGAACTTGAAATTTTACTGTGGACCACATTTGCCCCAAAATGTGTGCGTAGATCCGGGCCATCAATAAATAAAAAAAAAAAATCTGTCAGTTATTCATCATCCTCACCATGAAGTACGTCACATGATTGACATGCAGCCAATAGAACATCCTCCGATACATACACAACTGCACATGCGTGTTTAACTACACTGAGTGCATCCTGCCTGTCATCTGAGAGCCTCTCAGTGGGGGTGCCTCCAGCCCGCAAGAACATTTATTGAGGCCCCAGGCGGCCTGCAGGTCTCCCCGGTTGGAGGCGAGGCTGAGGCGCCCCGTCAAACCCAGCCAAGCCGGGGGATCCAAGCCCAATCAGGCAGCAGCATCCAGAGGTACATGCTTCTCAAGACCTGCCCACAAACCAGGGGCCGCCATTCGCTCAGCCGTGCTTAAGGAAACTGCACTTCAGAAATGTCCTGCCCCCTCCTTAAACCATTTATACCAGGGGTCTCAAACTGGCGGCCCGCGGGCCATTTGCTGCCCCCAAGACAATATTTTGCGGCACTTTTAATATGAAAGTTTAATGTTGGTGGGGTGTTTTGTATGAATGGAACTTTTACAGTGGTTCGTGTGGAGCTGACGAACCAACCAATCACGGTGGGGTATACAGCTTTTGACATTGACTGGGCTTGAAACAGGGAAACCTTTACGGTAGAAAACCTGACACCCGCCTTCCCAGACCACATTCATGTCTTCCTTACTCTTCTCTTTTTTTTTTATTTTTTTATTTTTTTGAGAAAACGACTTTTCACACATAATAAATGCAGATAGTGCTGTATGGGGTTCCATTAGACAATGGACCAAAGATATAGACAGTGGACACAAAAACCTTTTTTATTGCACAAATGGAACCCCATACGGCCCCGAGTTGAGTTTGAAACCCCGGCTTTATAGCCTAGCATGAAATGCTATTGTCACTGGTGATAGTTTCAGACCCAGAAGTTGTTGAAGTTGTGGAATTTCGTATTCAAGACAAGCAAGAGTCGTATTCAAAACAGACATATTAAACGTTAACTAAATGTTGTGTTTTTGAAAAATTGTGCACAAAGTATTAATTTGTCCACAACTTTATCTTTTATGAATACAATTCTCAAGGACAGTTGTCTTTTAGTGCCAGAATCAGCGGATTCTTGGTGAGGAGTTAAAAGTCAGAGTGTGTTATTTAGGTGTCGCCGGCGACATCACCGAGCTTAAAGGGTTAAAGTGAGGTGGAGAGAGGAGCAGCAGAACCCAGGACTCACCTTGAACTCTGCCTTTTGAAGCCATCACTGCGTTCGCCAAGTGCAGAGGAAGGTTTGGATGGACAGCAAGCGAGGAAGGCAGCGGAAAACAGGGGAGAAAGAGAAGAGAAAAGAGAGAGCATGCTGTTAGAGGGCTGCAGGAAAGAACAGATCGTCTGTCGGGGCGCTGAAACGAATCGTTCAACTCTGAGAGGTTAGAAAAAGTCCCGCTTTCGCCTGACAGCAATCTGGATGTGGCGCTTAACCGATGGAAGCCCATAAACCCCGTGCAGAAAAACAAAGGCCTCGAGGACCAGCTCCGGAGTGCCACCTTTAAGACGCTTTCTCAACCCAACAGGAAGGTCAAATAAACAGACGGGACGTCTTACAGAGGGGTACGCATGGGCCTTTGTGTCTGCATGCACGTCCCATGGGGGACCACTCCTCTGCTTTGCCAGACTGATGGATCTACTGGAATGCCTCCAGTGAGCCGGAAAAACAGTCACAGAGAACAAAGAATATCTCCATGCGGGTTCCACAGAAATTACTGGGACCAATTGGGTTCATTCTCTGTCTCAAAGAGTAATTTTTATAAAGAAATTAAAATAAAAAACAGCAACAGGGATTGACGGTTCCCCTCAGGGTAAACGTGTGGATTCCTTTGGATTTTCATATAACCCTATCAAGAGTCAGTTTGCTACATGTTAGCAATAGACTGGCACAATAAATCTAACGTTTATTGTCATTGCGATATTAGCCTGTATGATAACAAAAGATAACGTGAACCGCAATACCTTAAATTTCTACGCACATGCTAAGTTTATCTCATGACAGATTAAAGTATTTATCAATTCAAATACAGCTCTTTACACTTAGGACTACCACTAAAACAAATGTTACTGTGACTACGCTAACTCTTACCCTTGATAGTAACACATAAAAAAACAGTTCAAAACCGCTACATGTTAGCTGTGTTAGCTTCTTCACAATTCAACCTTCTTAGTGAACACATAATAAACATTAAAAAAATCGCTACATGTTAGCATTTTCCCAATAACACCCAACCTTTTTAGTAACACGTAAAGGAAACACAGACCGCCACCGCTACACCTTAGCCGCTTCAGCATCTTCACAAAAACACCCAACCAAACATTTTGACAGAACCTCCCAAAAGTGGTTTGACTAATGGAGATGATTCTACATTGTTAGCTCACAACACGAGAGAGAGGCGCGCATGGAGAGAAAACAAATAAACAAACAAATAAAAAAAAAAAAATGATGTTTTCTATCCAGCGATTTGTGGTAAATTGTTTCTCCTCATTTCTATAAATATCTGGTCTTTGGCATCCCTGATGGCACACAACAGTGGGCAAGCGATTAGGGAGCAAGCAGAAGATACAATCAGAGATGGATCGAGTTTGATTCACTCTTAGAGGTTTTTTTGATGCGTCACTGGAGAAGGAGAGGAAGCAGCGGAGGAAGAGGACACCCTTTCTGCTTGCGCTGCCGTTCACACGAGACCAACTGTTTGGGTGGAAAACTCCCTCTGCCTGTCAGACTTTGCCCACTGCTGCCTCCCCCCAGTATCACTGTGGCTCTGATGATCTGAACAAGTTAAAACACAAAAACGATCGAGTGCTAGCTTTTCATAAAGATACTTGCAGCACCTGAGGTTATCGCTTTAAGGAGAAAGACAGAAGAAAAGGGAAAAAAAATGGAGGGGGGAGTCTTATACACTAGAGTCTGTGCACTTGTATGGCAGAGTATCACAGTTACTAGGCAACCGGCACAACAGTTGAGTAAGTCGAGCTGAAATTGCATAAAACACTTTTCATTCCACTCTCTCGTTCCCTCATCTCGCCATGCGCCGAGGCAGAGTATTCCCAATCGATTACACAATGCCCACACCTCACATGCTCCACATGCTCGCCGCCGATTGGCCAGAGCGCGCCGAGGATAAATAAGAAAACAGCTTCCAAATGAGATCTGAATTGGCTATTTAGGATTACTTTAGCCCACGGTGTCACATTTCAAACTGACACTCTCGGGACCCCTCTTTCCCCATTGTTTCGTGCACATGAAACATCTTAAAGAGTCCGTGAGAATCACGCCGCGTCTACACTTATTTATTCATTTTTTCGTGATTAGATCAGCTAATGTCTGCAAAGATTGTGTGCAGATGGATCGCGCTGGGCTCAACAGTGTTGAATCAGGCACAAAGAATACTACAGAGAATTATACAAAAGCAAGAAATAACAATCTGGGATACATTTGCAGATTGGCTGTTTTGTAAGAATCATTGACTGTATATGAAGACTGGACGAGTGACCCCTCTTCCCTGGCGTTTCAAATAGGAAGTGCCTAAGAACACTTCAACACATGGGTAGCCAAGGTGGGAATTGAACCCACAATATTTTGATCAAGGGGCGACTGCCCTACCACTGCACCACGGCGACCCCTATGAACCTACAACCAATGGGGGCCCAAAAATGGTTTGATCCATCTTAATGGGTCAATTTTATAACAGGAACGCTCAAAACACTGGACCAGACTGCTCAATGTGAACGAGGCTATGGTGTGCTATGAGCCTTTTTTCACACAGTTTCTGGCAGTATTGCGTCCTCCAAAATCAAGTAACTGGTATGACCTCATGATGTTGACCTACCTCAACACTGCATTGTGAAAGAAAACAAAATTTAAAATGCAAATTTGCCAATTTACTAATTTTCTTAGATGATTAGATTAATATGTCAAAACAATTTTCCATCTGTTTGACGTCATTACATTTTAAATATACATTTTGTAAAAGGACAACGAGGAGGTAGAAGAAAACATACAGGATTTGTCAAATCACTAGTCAAAAAGCTAATTACAAAACAGCCCATAAAGAGCACTGAAAAGCACTGAGCTGCTAGCCTGCTGTTCTCCATCAGTAGGGGAGCCGTCATAAATAAACTGTGTGATAGTTCATACAGACACCACCTACTGTGGCCCCCCCTCCACTCTTGCACACACTCACAAACAAGCGTACATAGCAGTGATCACAGTTTTCCCTGAAGGGATGAGTCTCTCGGGAGGATGTGTGTGTGTCAGTGCAGCATCCCTCCAGTTTTTTTTTTTTTTTTTTTTTT
>NC_050525.1:15130445-15156972 GCF_002922805.2 Oryzias melastigma
CACATTATTTCTCCTCTCCTTATTAACTCTTTTCTTATCTAAATTTCACTTTTCCCCCCCTCATTCCCCGCCCCCTCGGGCTGCCATTTTCTGCTTTGCAGATACATTCAGACTCTGACAGGCAGTGAAAAGCCTATGGAGATCGATGCGTGCAGCGCGCCTCTTAGAGCTGTCGCATGACGTGATGGAGAGTTTAGCTTATCTTTGGTGCGGCAGCAGCTGTTTCGCCGTGCCACTGCTGCGCTCGGGGTGTTTGAAAATCGACCAAATATTCCGCCGCGGTGAGCAGAACCATCACAAATTCTTCGTCACCTTTTGACTCGGTGGGATACTGAGCCATCCGTTTGCTTAGATAGACCGCCGTTTAAAAAAAAAAAAAAAAGGCTAAGGAAGAAGTCATTGACAGCTCCTCACATTTGGTAATTTGCAGATAATCATTGAAAAAAGGAAGTTATTGCAGACAGATTACTTCATATCTCATATGATTGAACAGAAGCCAAATTCAGATCTCATTCTATTATCTCTAGATGACAAATTAGATGATAAAACAATACTTACACACTGAATTATTATTGTCATCCTGATTTATTGGACCCATCTGCCATTTCTTTATTTTTACACATCATCATATCATCATTTTATACAAACATGTTTGATTTTGACGCCTCAAGCCAACAACTTTAAGAGCTCTAGTCACATGAACTTGCTTAGGGGGTTCGACCTGTACAGGTGGTGTCCGACACAATGGCAAAGGTACCATTGCACTCCATAAGTGCATGTAACTTACGTTATCCTTACAAATACTTTATGAAATACTTACCACATGTACAGCAATTTTACGTTCTATTTTCATTATGTCTCTTAAGGTGAAACATAAGTGCTTTTACGATACCCTGACAAACTACACGCATCAGTCAAGAAGCACACAGTTATCATGTGAACAGAACTAACCGGCTCCTTGAAAAAATGTGTCTAATTTACTTCACCCTCTTTGTAGTATAAGTGTTCCCTATGACCTGTCACTCGCAGCATACCCATAGATTTTTGGTCTACAGACTCAATAATAGTCCACTGGAGTACCCCGTACAGGTTTACCCCCATTTTCTTGCCCGTAGACAGCCTGCATCTACCTCTAAGGCTATGACTGTAGATGACCAAACTGCTCCCAAACTGAAAATACAATTATAAAACTACAAACTGCTTTAACACTATTTGTTTTTCTTTCTTTGCCTGAAAAGTCAATAAAAATATCAGGAATCCACCTTTAGGAATTCCACTTGTCTTCAGTCCGCCGTGTTCTGCTCGGTAGTGCATTGATCTGCTCACGCGTGGGCCTTGCATGTGCCTTATTAGTTATGTACGGGATTTGAGTTGGCAGGTGAGCAACGACCCTGTTTCGCAGGGCAAACGCAGAGCGGTGACCTCCCCTGTTTGGACCATACATCACGCTCGGTTTCACAGGTCTAAAGAAACACCAAGACCCCTATTTTAGGGCTTCGCCACAACCGCCTGCTGTTCCGGTGACTGTGTGGGCCTGGTCCAGAGGCAATGCACAAGGATAATGAGTCAAGGGGATCGACAATTTATTCTGACAGGTAACGGCCTCCAGCTAAAGACACAGTGAACATATTAGGGCTCCTGAGCTGATGGATTGCCAACACTCAAGGGTTTTATGTGTATGTTGGTGCAGGTCAAGCACATGGCTGACCCTGAAAATAACAGCTCTTTTGCTAGCATGCTTTTCCCTGGCAGGACTTATAATAATTCACGAGTTGTGTATTATTTTGTTTGTTTCACGATGAAAGATGTTCTAAGGGAAACACAAAAAAAGTGTTGTGAGGAACAGCTCCTGTGCCGGTAACAGATTGTTTTACTCTGTCAGACTTTTGAGTCTTAAACCAACAGAGCACCCAAAAAAATACATTCATTAAATTTTCCAAAGAAATATAAAAAAATATATATATATTATAACAAATAAATACATAGACAATTGTGAAATTAAAAGATAAATACAAAACCCTTAACCTTTTAAAAGTACTGCAACAATGTAAAACAACAAAACTCCCAGTTAAAATTCATTGTTATCTTTATTTTTACTTTCAAACTTTGCATATTATTCTATACAAGCAACATACAATGTTATTTCTGTAGAACGGTAACTAAATTAGTTATTGTTTTAAGTTACAGTAATGTCATTTCATAAAGATTTCCAAATTCACCTTTAAATGAGAAAGTACCAGTTTTTATAGAGTCCAATTAATGTCACAAAGTCATTTTTAACCAGATTTACTGTCAATACTCAATGTGTTTCTTTAGAAATTATTTTATGAGGATTAACTTTAATAACTCTAACCCTTTGTTTGCAGCATGTAAAATAAAAAAGTAATGATTCAGTGAAAACAAACATTACTGTGACTGTGCGCGCTTTGGGCCTTCAAGGAAAGTAGTAAAGTCCTTTATAAGTATATGCCATTTACCATTTACTACGCTAACTCCCAACCTTGTTTTAACTAAAAAAAAAAAAAAAAAAAACATAGTCTGACACTGTGTTTTACACCGCTCCTAACTTTGTTTGCACACGTAAAAAACAGACTGACACCGCTAAAACAGACATTATTGTGACTACGCTAACACACAACCTCGTTAGTAAGTCGTAAAGAAAACACAGTCTGACACCGCTAGCTGCGTTAGCATGTTCACAACACCAGTAACTCCCAACTTTGTTTTCAACACAAAAAAAACTGACTAATACAGCTGAAACAAACATTACACTGACTATGCTAACCTACAACCTTGCTAGTAACTCGAAAAAAAAAAAAAACATAGTCTGACCCTGCTACATGTTAGCTGCATTAGCTTATTTACAATGCCTATATTTCCCAACTTGGGGACAAACACAAAAAAAAATAAATTACAGTTAAAGCAAGCATTTCTGTGACTATGCTAACTCACAAACTGGTTACTAACTAGTAAAAAAACACAGTCTGACACTGCTACATGCTAGATGCGTTAGCATATTCACAACACCACTCCTATGTTTGCACACATGTTAACTGTGTCAACATATTCACAATATATAATTTCCAACTTTGTTACCAGCACAAAAAAAGAGACTAATACAGTTAAACCAAACATTACTGTGACAACGCTAACTCACAAACTGGTTAGTAACTAGTAAAAAGCACAGTCTGACATGTTAGCTGCGTTAGCATATTCTCAACACTATTCCTAACTTTGTTTGCAACACAAAAACAGACTGATACCACTGAAAAAAACATTACTGTGACTACACTAACTCACCACCTTGTTCATAACAGGCAAAAGAGATACAATCTCACACCGCTACATGCTAAATTAGCATATTTACGACTAACTTTTCGAGCCGTGTACTTCTTAAAATTGTTTCAACATGATTAAACACAACTAGAAGTAATCCATATATAAGGCACTCTGGATACCAAAGCACCCTGTCGTTTTTTGAAAAAGTTAAGACTTTTATGTGTGCCTTCTAGTGGGGAAAATACAGCACACGCGGTTTATTCTCGGGAACAATCAGGGCCCAGTCTGCAGTTAGTGTATTAGGAGAAGGGTTCAGTGACAGCAGCCTGGCGGTTTTAATGTCAGGACATTTCAGTTTCCAGCTCCTCTGTCACTTGACTTCACAGCCGCTCTATAAGAAAGGTCATAGCATGCACAGCTAACACAAAAACAACATGTGCACGGCGCTCGTTTACAACGGCACATACTGACGAGGGATGGCACGGCGCACACTGCACAGCCCCCGGTGTGTACTGTATGAGTGGAGAGCGCATTGGAATTTAGTCACAGAACTCTCACCCACGCTGCCACAAATCACTACCTCCTCCGGGACCTCTTGTGTGCACACGAGCTCCAAACAACTACACACCATCGCTGGATATAAACTGTTTTTAATTTTTTTTTTTTAGTTTTTAATCTTGTTAATTAGTGAGGAGAAAAAATAAGTTGAAAGCTGGGTTTTATGACAGAAAACATCAAAAGATTTACACCCTGGATTGGAAAAAAAAAGTTTCTTCTTTAAGATTTATAGAAAACCTATTATCTTCAAAGCACAGAAAAGAAGTTGTATTGTGTGAATTCATGTCTGTATTAATTAAAAGAAATCCCAAAACATTTTAAAGTTTTTTATTTTCAGTTGATCTCACTGACAAAACATTATTTAACAAATGTAATATGTAGAACTAAACAGAAATGCTCACACATACACACTCTTCTCCTATTTTTAACTTTTCTAGCAGTAATTATCAGGCAGCCACCTGGATGCCCCGTCCACATGCTGACTTGTTTTGGTGGCTGAAAATAGCCTGATCTCGTTTTTCGTACAGCAAGCTTTCCGGTTTTGTAAAGTCAGAACAGCACATGTTCCAACATGTGAAAAGCAAAACGCTTCGCCGTGGCCATTTAGGTGCCGCAGCTGCCTATGTTTATTGGCATATATTTCCAAAGAGGGAATCATTATTGCTGGGGAAATAGAAAAAAGAAATAGGGACAGATGAGCTTCCTTCATGTGACTGTAAACAAACAAACAAAAAAAGGATTAATGACGACCCTCGAGGCAATTTTAGGCTTTTCTTTAGTACATTTCAATGGAAAAATGTTTCAAAGGGACGTTTTAAAATTTTGGATTCATGACTAAAACAGGAAGGAAGTTTCTTTAAATGGATGCTTTTCAAACAGTGGCTGGGAGTAACTATGACAACAGCCTATAAGAAATATTAGCTTTGTTGGTTCATTTTGGCGACTCCACAACCATTTCTTGCTTTAAAAAATACTAAATCTCATCAGATATAAGGTAAACACACTTATTTTGACATTTATGAATATGTCCAGATGTGCTACAGTTCAAATGTAACATTTAAGTGAGGAAGAACTACAAAATTATTGGTGAGGTGAATGCAGATTTTTTTTGATGACCCATTCCCAGTGGTCTTTTAATTATGATTATGGCGGTTTTTTTTTAGCCAAAATAATAAAAAAAAAATGTTTTTTTTTCAGTATTTCTTTATACCACAATAATATGTAAAAAAAACCTCCAAAATCAGAATTTCCAATGGGTTTTAAAGAATAAGACTTATTTAAGATGATTTTCCTTAATTGTTTCAGGTGTTAGCATTTAACATACATGACATATACGACTTTAATCCCAATGTGTTACATTCAAATGCAACACCATTTTGATACAGAAATCATTGTCTGTTTTTGGCTAAAGATTTTTTTCATTCAACTGGTTAGAGACTGCAGTGGGCAGCATTTTTTTTTTTTTTTAGTCAAGCCTTCATTAGTGAGGCAGCTGCTGTTCAGGAAGTAGGGAAGTTAGCTGCCAATTGGCATGTTAGTAGTTTGACTCCTGGCTCCTGGAAACGTGTCTTTAGGCAAAACATTGCGCCCTGCATAACATCTGGTGAATACATTGGTTTTTGAGAGTGGGAACAAGGAGAAAGAAAGTTATTTTGTGGAAAAGAAGGAAGTGTTTTATGTATTTATTGTGATCATTGTTGAATGCTTGATTCCAATAAACACATTTGTGGTGCGGAGAGTTCCACTAGTGATGTCAATTTTTAACTAGATAACTTAAAAAGATACATTGTTGATTTAATAAAAAAAAAATCATTATCCTTTAACCCTTTAACACCAGAAGATAACACACCCTCTTTGACATATAAATCTATGACCTTTCACCTCATCACAGTGAATTACTAACGTAAACTGTTGTATAGCGCGCAAAGCCACATTTCTCTGAAATCCAATTAGCGGATTTACGTGGATTGCATTCTTTTATTTTTAAAAACTACTGGATTTTATCCTCCACATCTACAGTATATGCATTACCATCTTAACGAATGTCAATTTCTTTCACACATTTGCCACCTTCTTATAGTGGCTACTCTGATAGCTAAATTAAAACCCTTAAGCTAGCAAAGTTAAGAAAAACTAAATATATTTGGAATGCTTCTTTGTGTAGAAAAGACTAAGTGAGGAAACAGAAGAATGAAAAAAAAAAATCTGAATATTATAATCTGAAAATTCTGCCCCATGGCCAAGTGCTGTGGGGTGTTGCAATTGGGTGGGCGCTGTGGTGAAGCTCTGTGTGGGCTGCTAGCCCTGGATATGAATGGATCCCTACAACACTGTTTCTTTTACCGCGGTGCCAAGCCATATTTTGTTTACACAGTTTTTTATTCCATGTTTTACTGTTTTCATTTGAAGGGTTGAGGCTCATGCCAGGGGGATGCGGGTTGGGGCTAAGGTGGGTTTCTTGGGTGGATGTTAGGATGATTAAGTGCATATGTCATGTGGGTGTTGGGCGGAATTGAGGTGGGGTGTTGGTATGATTAATGTATGTATATTGCTTGTTTCTTTGTGTCTTTTATATTTTTACATTTTTGTTCTTATTGTTTTTATGGGCAGTGCTTTGAGCTTCCTCAAGGAAATGAAAGGTGCTTTATAAATAAAAGTTGATTGATTGATTGATTGAAAGAGCTTTAGCTCCAGTGTTTACATTCTGTCGAGAACTGTAACTCTTTAACCATTTACACAACTAACATAAATGGACGCAAAGTAAGGCTGGGTAATATGACCCAAAAAATAAAATCTCAAATTTTTTCTAAAGTGAATTTGACTTTTAATTATTTTTTGGTTGTCACCTTCCAAAACAAAATTTAAAAATGACAGAATATACAGCACAAAAACTCCTTTATTTTAACATCTCCTTTGAGAGTTAACCCAATTTTAAAGAGCAACAACTTACTACCTGTAAAAATGTCCATATACAATGTGGTAGGTGCTATGCTAACTGTTGCTAGCTTTAGCATCTCATAGAAACACTTCTCGTGCTCGACAGAGAGCCTCTGTTTTAGGTGTTCCTCCCACTCCCACTTTTGGTATTTTGCAATTTGTTTTCTCTAAGTGTAAGGTTGTTACATTGAACCAGTTCTAACTGAAAAACACTTTTTTGGTAGCTAGTTTCTAGGAAGCTAGCATTTTAATTTCTTCACAATGTAGGAGTTGGGCAGGGTGACCTTACTCTGAACAAAGGAGGAACTTGGGGCTGGGGAAAAAAAGAATCCCAATCAACTTAAAGATAAATATTCTTAAACTGTATATTAGAATGAATTGATAACATTGATTTATCACCTAATCCTAGTTCAAAGGTGCTTGTCTCCACCATAGACTGTATATAAAATAACTGGACGAAGCAAGCCCCCCTACTTCCGTGTTCCATATAGGAAGTACCAGTGGGTTGCAAAAAGGCCAAAGTCCCATTGACTTACATTGAGAAACAGACAGTTATTTCTCAGTCATTTTATATGTCAGAATAATCATTCTTCCTCTGCTGCTTTCTGATTAACTTCTTTTTTCTAATCCTAATTTTTTTAAAGATTTTTTTCCCTTATCACACGTTATTAGAGTTATAAATTGACCAATCAGATGGCTCAATAAGCGTTTGTGGGTCTGACGTCGACCGTCTGGGGGGTTTGAGTGACAGGTGACGGGTAGCCAATGGGAGCAGACTTCATCAATGGCTCCGTCAAAAGACCTTTAACACCTACTTTACAATTCAACAATGTACCTACCATTCATTGTTCTACTGTTGTTTTCCTCAATGGAATGTACCGATGCAGCAGTTTTAGATGAGGATTTACTCTGGAGAAATAGATTTCACTCGGAGGTTATGTGATTTGGACTTTATTGTTTGTTTAATGTTTGTTTTTCTTTATTTCACTGTTTTGATTGTAGCTTATGTAATCTAAGTTGCATATATGCGCATAAAATCACCAACCAAAGATTTATTTTCGCCGAACTTTAGAGCTTCAGCCTGAATTAGACGCAGCCGTCCGAGCGCCAGAGAAACATTAAAGGACCTGATGGTATTTTCAAACAGAAAGAAGATCCAGCTGTTCACTTGTTAGGATGGTTATTTATTTTAAATACAGCTGAAAGCACTTCTCACGTGCATCTGATCAGACTAACGTGGCCGCATGTAAAGAGACGAGTTGCGGCGCGGGCGCGAGGGGGACACGCGCCGGTCTGCAGCAGCGTCACCCAAATGCTCCTTTTATCTCGACAAAAAGGAATAAATGTAAGTAAATCCAAAAGGACCGCTGACAGAATCAAACGTTGGAATGGTTCTTCCTCAAAGGCTTCAAGAGTGACTTGTACAATCAGCCCAGTCTCGTATAATATACGCCAAAACCGGTTTTTGCGTGCATATAATACGCGCGGTCCTAAACCTGTCTTTTCCACGATTGACAGGTCCCCTGGTGGAGGCCTGAGCATCACAGACAGCCCCGCAAACGAACAATTTGCTTTTCTAATCCTAACCATAACCGTAATCCTAACCTTAACCGGGAACAACGTCATTAAGAAAAGAGCCGGAGGATTTTTGACCACGTGATCAAAACGAAACCTAAAAAGCCATTCTCCCGAGCCGCCGTTATTGAAGGTGTTTAATCCGTGTATCATTCGTTCACGGATTGTGTTTACATCCGCGGTCGTTCCCAATGGTAAAGGCGTGGAAAGAGGCAGACGGTTGCAATAATCTCACTCCTGATTGGCGACAGTACTTCCTGTAGATTCGATGACTCAGCTATGACTCAGACCAATCGCTGAAGATTGTTTGCAAATGGCGGTATCCATTTCAGGAATTGACGGTGAAAGCGGCGGCCTACTTTCGCGAGGAGAGGAAGTAATGCATTTCCAATGGGGGACCTCAGTGCTTGCTTTGTCCATTAATTTTTACAGTCTATGGTCTCCACCCAACGTATCTTATTCAGGCTTGGTCTCAATAATAATTTCCAGAAGCAGTTAGATTTGATTATCTTATTTATTTATTTTTTTTATCCCAAATCTTTCGATCCACTCAATTTAATTCAATTCAAGTCAATTTTGAGTTTACACAATTTACACATTTAGACATATTTGTTTAGAAATACATTAATAGTCTACTACATGTTTTTAATATATATATTAAATATTTAATATAAATTTAATATGTATACTAACCTTTAATATATATATATATACTTATATTTATATTGATCTCATACAGTTCACATACTGTGAAATTAATTGGTGAAATAATGAGATTGTTAATAGCATACGGTGTTACAAGGATTCTCAAAAGAAGTTCTAACAGCAGTACTCTTTTTTTCAAAAAGAATAAGCAAAGTATGAGCAAAAAACAGTATTTTAGACCACAAATTGTTACTCTAAAAATGTTTTCCTTAAAATAGGAAAATCCACACCTGTGTATTTATAAAGATGTTCATTTAGTTAGCAAAGTATGTTTAGGTTGACCGAGCGTTAGCATTAGCCATCCTATGGGAGATTCCATTAAATGTTAGCATCAAGCTAGCGGATTTTAACTTTTTGTGCTAAATCAATTAATATTTTTATGGATCGATTATTAAGCTTAGATCAATTCCAATCGATTAACCAATTTTATCAACTCAGCTGTATATCTTCTTCATCTGAAGATGTAGAGTAGGCCATGGGCTCCTGCAAAGCACTTGTGTCACAAAAGCTAGAACAAATAATGCTGACTGAGTGAAAGACAGACAGATTGATTGACCAATAAAGGATCCAAGATGCAAAGAGAAAACAATCTTTCTCCCCAAAAATGCTATATTTCAACAACAGGAATGAACAAATGCGCATACACGCTTCCACAAAAAGAGACCATAAACTTTTTAGATCTTTCAGGAATTCCTCCAGGAGCACTTTTCAATTTGCGCATAACAGCTGAGGGGTATTGAAAGCATGGATCTCCCATAAAAGATGAGTCGGACACAAACTGCTGTTCGACTGGACGGTGTACACATCAGAATGGATACACACGCTTGCAATCACACACACGGCGCGTTCTGTCAGGCTGGTATAGCCCATAGATGATGGAGAGTCTGTGCATAGCCTATAATTCTGGAGAAGCTTTTTGTTACCTCTTCTTTAAATGAATAGTTTAGAAATTGAGGTTATGTTGTGATTGATGCCTGGAGGATAACAAATGTCTTTCTGCAGAAGGAGCTTTGGAGCAGATGCACACGTTCAGTCATCAACCTGTAATCTTAAGTCATTTATCAGGTTAAGGGGACAGGAGGCTTCAAAGCCCTAACTTTCAGATAAAACAAGTGTCATTTTTTTTTTGTTTTTGTACTCCTCGCAGAGGTCAAGAGAATGTGTGTGGCAATAATCTTTCACTCAGCTTCAGGGGCTCCCTTTAATTTGAACATTTCCGATGTTTCCAGTGGATTTCTCTGTTTTGTGACTTTATCCTTCCTGTTAAGAGATCATGTTGAGGAGCAAAGCTTTTATCCTCATAGGAGAGGAACACACAGCCTCCTCCCCCTCGATAGTGAGACTTTGATCAAAAATGTGTCGTAGCATTTTGCTCCAGATGAATTATTCAAAGGTCAGCGAACAAAAGCATGTTTGTGCTGGGTTACCTTACAAAAGGGAGGGTAGAATGATGGTAAATTGGCAAAGTGTTTGCTGGGTCTCAGTGGATAGCTGACCGCTGAGCCTCGCCCTCAAGGGACCATTTGGCATCAAACAGCACAAGCTCCCTGTGATTGTTGCTGCTCCAGTCAAAGCCAGGCTGTTACCTCGCATTTTCAAACCATCAACTTTATATCCAATTCTTTTTAGGGCATTATGTTTTCTGCAGCTTTCAAGCACGTTGAGAGGAGAATGGGCTTTTAACTAGAGAAACAAAACGTCTGTTCCTGTTGGGCTATGTGTGTTTTCATGAATGTTACATTTGCTTGTGTGTGTGTGTGCTAGTAATCAGTGAATTCAAGCAAAACTCTGTTGGCTCTATTGCATTAGCACATGTAAGTGTGACTGTGCAACTGTGTGTGAAGAATGCAATCATAAAATCGGTCCAATAAGGATTCTCTAGGGCATAAGGTCCCATATCTAAAAGACAACAACTCTGGAAAACAAAACTCGATGAATTGAAGAAATAAAGGTTGAAGTTGGGTCCAGTTCAGACTAGAGATTTCTCACTTTTACAGATAGACATGGATATTTGCTCTGTGAAAAATTGGCAACATGTCCAGGGTATATCTATGCCCAACAGTAGCTGGGACCAGTTCCAGCCTCCCCATGACCACGAAATGGATTTTGCGGGTTAGGAAAATGGATGGAAAGATTGTAAATGGCATTTACTAGAATAGCGCTTTTTTACCTCCCTTGAAGGCCCGAACCGCCCCACACACATTCACACACTGATGGTGACAAACACTGGCCCCAACCTTCCACCAGAGGCAATTTGGGGTACAGTGTCTTGCCCAAGGACACTTTGACATATGGGCGGGCAAGGTGGGAATCGAACCTCCATTCTTTTGATCAGGAGTGAACCACCCCACCGCTGCACCACAACTGATGTACATGGATATTTGTTGACAGTTTTAAAGTAACCAGTACTGAAAGACTCCAATATTCTGAAAACACGTGCACACTGGCCAGGGCAACGTGCATTCGTCCATCCATCTTCTTCCGCTCATCCAGGACCAGGTCGTGGGGACAGCAGTCTAAGCAAAGATGCCCAGACTTGCCTCTCCCTGGCCACTTCCTCCAGGTCCTCTGAGGGGACCCAAATGTGCTCCCAGGCCAGCCGAGAGACTTAGTCTCCCCAGTGTGTCCTGGGTATTCCTTGAGTCCTCCGCCCAGTGGGACATGCCCAGAGACACCTCTCCAGGGAGGCGTCCAGGAGGCATCTGGACCAGATTCCCAAGCCACCTCAATTGGCTCTTCTCGATGTGGAGGAGAAGCGGCTCTACTCCGAACTCTCTTCAGGTGATCAAGCTTCTCATACTGTCTCTAATGGAGTGCCCAGCCACCCTAAGGTTGAAGCTCATTTCGGCCGATTCTATTCTTGTTTTTCGTTTGAGCAGTAAATTGAGAGCTTTGCTTTCTGGCTCAGCTCTCTCTTCACCACAACAGACTTGTACACCAACTGCATGATGGCGGACACTGCTCCAATCCGCCTGTTGATCTTGCGCTCCAGTCTTCCCTCACTTGTAAACAAGACTGTAAGATACCTAAACTCTTCCACCTGAGGCAGGAGAACTCCACCCACCGAGAGAGGGCAAACAACGTGTATTCAACTCTTTGTAAACTCATGTTTACATAGAGTAAACACGAGTTTTCAACCACTCCTCTCTACCATCATGGACCCTGACAACCCAAAAACCTTAAGCACCTGTATAGGTCAATCCCCATGTTCGTACACGTGGCTAAGAGCTCTCAAAGCCAACATACTACATACTAGTGAAAATGTGACAAAGGATTTGCCCAGTTACCAACTCTGGCTACCCATAAAAAACTCCATCACCAATCATGCACGAGCAAAGGCACCATGTACCCTGCTCCAGTAGATAGCAAAGTTTTCTCCTTCCATTACCCGTCTACATCCAATTGGTTTCATACCCTGTGTTTGGTCTTTAAATAGGAACAATACATTGGGGAATTCTGGGTCACAAGGTGTTGTTGCATAAGCGATGCTATAATGTACAGTACATTATGAGCTTACAGCACAATCCATACAGTTTCTTCAGCCCAGAAAGGAATGGAGTGGCCTACTTCTGCAAGCAGGGCCAAATGCTCCGTACACAAGGATGGAATCAGAGTGATCACAGCTTTGTAAATAGTAGTAAGGCTCATTACTGGTATAATTATCAAAGTATTTAAAAGGTAAAACCTATGGATTCTCAGTTTCATCTTGCACACCATCTTGCTTACCGTGCTTCGCCCACTGGATGTGGGAGAAAACAAAGGAGCAATGAGGGCAGAGGTGGGAGGACAGGGCTGACCTTGAGTGTTCTTATGGTTTATGTACTGTATGCATAACACGATTCATTACACTGCAGCACCTTCCATTATTTATGAGGTGTTTCTAAGAAAAAGTCAAGAAAGCTTGAGTGGGCGATGGGAATTGATTAATTAAGATGCAAACAAAATAAAAAGTAAGAAAAGAAGGCAGAGACTAAATAAATTCTATTTAATAGTTTAAAGAAGGTAGATTTTGTACAAAAGTCTTCAATTGGAATTACCCATTCATTCAGTTTACGGTTCCTTAGAGAAGAATACTTGAAGTTTGCTCGTTCGTCCATATTTTACTGCTTGGACTTACAGAGAACCCATCTCCTCAGTCACCTTCTTCACCTCATATAACACTGATGGTACCGAGCCAACCAAGTGAAACCACCTTCAATCTTTTAGGTCTTTAAAGAGGAAAGATGAACATTCATTTAAGATATAAAAGAGTGAGTAAAATAAAAACCAGATGAAACATTTTCTCACTTGTTAAGTTGTGTTGCTTGTATCATCAGTGTCTGTGGATTTATTTTAAAAGTTTTGTAAACTACAAAGGGACATTAGTACACCTCAGTTTGTGTCTTGAAGACACAAAACTAAAGACAGTTTACTATCCATAATCAATCTCTCCAGTGAACCTTGGATCCATGTTGAGGCTTTTCTTAGCTGCTTCACTGGACAGCTATTTCGACCAAACAATCGAACCAATTCTACTGGTTTCTTTCAGTATAGAGGATAATGAGGTGCTTCCTCGTGTACCTAAGAAAAAGGGGAGCTTAACCAGCCTTAAGCTAGCGTTTTATCCGGCTTCAACTAGTTAGGAGTTATGTAATTATAAGAAAACACATGGAGTACTGATATCTTTTTAATATCAAGCTACACCAATTTTCTTTCTCTTTTTGCACAAATGCTGCACAAAGTTCCGACATTATCTGGGCTAAAATTCACCTGGAGATTGCATAGCGACAACTCCTGCTACTTGCCATTTTTTCGTCTCAAATTCCAGTTTTGTTGTTAATCCCTTCACAAACTTGTCAAATTTCACAACTTAATGCAAAGTTTTCTGACTATTACAAACATTTAAAATCATTTTAAGAACTCTTAAACTTCCACTCCTGTCTTCAACAGGTAAAGGTCTGGAAATACGGAAACTGCCTTTCAGCTGGGTTTCCTCTTAAACACAACATATATTTAATTTGTGTTTTGTCTCATACTTTTTTAGACACAGTTTTACAGTAAAAGTATCTTATGTGTACGTGACACGGAATTGATCACATGATTTTCTCTAGAAACAAAACTGTGTCATATATCTACAAAACCTAAAAGGTCCCCCTGCATAAAGCACCACATAAATCACTGCTCTTTTCAGAGCCACTCCTTATACTAGGTCTCTATACCAAAGACAACTGCCTTACTAAATTATAATTAAGCTCTGCTTCAAACTCTGTTTTGTTCATGTTTTGGCTTCAACAAATAATCAAATGTGTGAAAAGCTGTGTTTCCATTACATGTGCAAGACTTTATCAGAATTCTAGAAATGTCCAAATTTCAAAATTACACTGTCTATTTAACCATAGTTGTGCAAATAAACACAAGCCAACTCAAAAACATGGTGACAGGATGGGAACAATATGATTTACAGCAAATACATTCAAATTTCTACCACCGCACTAGCGCTCATCTATCAAAGGAGACGTTGGCGTCTTATTTAGGCCATGGAGCAACAAGCTATGTCGGAGTGGCTACGGATGAAGTGATTTTAGCTTATCGTGGTTGGTGATTCTACAAAGGAGCTGTGGATCCAACAATTCCAGATGACACACTCAATTTTTGATAAGCTGTGTGATGCTGTGGGACCTCTTGTGGCGCCTGCTATGCATAGTATCTGGTTGGTTGTCACGTGACTCATTTAATTAGCAGTTTTGCAAAGTTTGTGAATTTTGATTTGCCTCAAAAACCATCTCCTTTAAGTGCGATAAATGCACTTTTTTTTTTATTTATTATTGCAAACCCAATTTGTGGATTTTCCTAGTCAATGGAAACACAGTTAATCTCTTAAAGCACAAATAGAACTTTTGGTACTTTGTTAAACCATTATGCAGCGTTAGCGCTCAGTTTCATGCATAGTGACTCTAAAAAAGTGCAATACATTTAAACCCATCGCTCATTAGCATGAGGACAATTTCATGGTGCAAGAGTGTGAGGTGAGCTCTTTTGTCTGGTTCTTATTTTGTTTTGGGGCAAAATGTAGATTATTCTTCAAGTAGTCCAATTTATTAAAATTAATTAGGCAAATGTGACCTTATTAGAAATATCTTACTGATTATACTCATTAAATCCAGTTGTTGGTGCACCTTTTGTCATCCACTATCTTTTGCCTATGGCTAAGGAAATAATTTGCGATTTCACGGCTAAGATTATATTTACTGAAAATAAAGAAACATGTTTAGTTACAACAGACACGTTTGAACTCATTCTAGCTACTTGGAACAAATTGAGCCAGAACTAATTTTTTTAAGGGCAAATTACCTACATAAGTAAATATAATTATGCCCCCCCTCTTTTGTTTGTTTGTGTCTTTCAGCATAAAATTAAAGCTGACCTCAACATGCTCCTTTTATTGCTGTCCACGGGCAAGAATCACGAGAGTCATGTAAGCACATTAGGGGACGAGGGAGAGCAAAAAGAAAGGCTAAGCTGTCATTTAGCCCTTGGAGAAAAAAAAGAACACACAGCTAATTATAAGAAAAAGAAAAGATTTTTTAAATCAATATTTCTGTCACTTTTACACTCCCTACCACCTTTCCTGTTGATCCAAGCTTTCACTCATTCCCACACTCCCTGTTTCTTTGTCGTTCATTGCAAAGGTGTAAATTGGACACAGATAATTGAATATTATTATCCTGATAGGACACCATCTGTTAGCTGTCCACCCCCAACATCACAGTGGTACCACACAGTGTGTGCACACATCCCAGAGCAACACGCTGCAGAAAAGTCTGGGCACGTTTTACTGTAGCTGTGGGAGACTGTACTACTGCAAATGATTAAATGTAGTCAGAACCATATTTGTATACATACATATGGATTAAAAACACCTTAACTCATTCCTTACTACACACTTTAAAGGCATTTCTCATTGTTTGGCACCTCTTGCCATGATAATTAATTGAGCTAGTGAGAGCTAGCTTAGCAGGGCTACTAGTGTTTCTTTAAATTAATTTTTAATTAAAAACTTTTATTTAATTCTCTGACTTCTTCAGTCGTAAGTCACATGCATATTCTTGGAGGTTTTGGAGGCAATACTTCATCTTTTGGAAGCTCTGTTTTGTGGAAAACCAGAGATTCAATTAGCTTGTGTGGAAACCTTTAGCTTAGCATGTTTGGTTAGCGGTTTCTGCACAACAAAAAAAACGTATTGTTGTTCATTAACAGAAATGTAGTTTTTTAACACCTACTATTAGCATATTTCACTAGAGTGAGAAAAATGTTATTAGCTAAAGAAAATTGAATACAGTAATATTATAGTTTAGGCATTATGACACAATAAAACTAACCAATTTTAGGCCCACAAAATGCCTATTAATTTTCTTTACAAATACTAAATGTTTTATCACTCTAGGCATTTTTTCAGTCAAAATGGTGATGATATTTTGCTTTCACGTCATCGATTACTGACTATCCAGTTAATGTTCAGCAATGTTTATGTTAAGTTCATCGGAAACCCTTTTCGGATCTTATCTCCCAAAATGAAGCCATAATGAATCATTTTGAATCAAAATAAATCCCACTTTAGAAGAAGCAGATCTTATTTCTACAAAGAACACCAATTTTATTAACTCTTTAACACCAGAGCTTTAGCTCCAGTGTTGACATTCTTTCGAATACTCTTATGCTAGTTTCACAGCATCCTCTGCAACACAAGTTAAAGAGACAACTTTCAATGTAAACGTGTACATATGCACGTTTTGGGGTTCCCCATTAAAAACTCTCGTTTACACGTCGGTACTCAACATTTTAAATCAGTTTTTGGGCTCCAACTCCAAAACGTGTGACCACTGAACGTGTGTTGAACGTTAAACCAGTTTAACTTTGACCAGTCAGGGACTCGTATGGATGAAGTCCCCTTTTATTCATAGAAGTGCCAACCGTTTGTAATTAATCTGATCATGAAAGACAAACGAATGTGCCGACTGGAATTATACAATGCCAAGTCTTTCATATATCGGAACAGAGCTGTGAATAAAAAAGTCTGAAGAAAGATTAACAAGGTTTTGCAATTCCAACTGTACGTAAATGCACCAGTTCTATATACCATATGCTGAAAGCCCATTCAAGAACCTGTGTTCAGTGAACCAGGGAAACAAGCCAGGTATGAATGCAGTACTCAACGGTTTACAGAAATAAAGCAATTCATGTAAATATGGCGCCAGCTGATGCACATTAATCGTGTAATTGGTCAAAGTGAGTCAAAGAGCCTGTTATTTAGGTGTCCCTGGCGACATCTTCGGATCAAGTAAACTTGAAGTCTATTATACTTCCTCACTGCAAAAACAAGGACAACAGAAAATCTACAAATTATAAAAATAAGTACATAAAATTAATTTAGTTTCCAAAATATTAAAACAATAAAATACAACTTATTTGTTAATAATTTAATGAGCAATGAATCAATTTTATTTGAAAAATCCGGTAATAGAAGAAGAAATTCTGATAACTGAACGTCTTTCTTGCACCTACATTTTCACATTCCTTAAAGCACCAGCTGAAGCGGAGGTTTGCACAAATTATGCACAATGACAGTTTTCCACATAACTCCAAACAAAACCCAAATGCCGAGCGGAGCTGGATCCTGATCCCCACAAATAATGAAGAAAAATTCCTGCATGGACTTTTGAAAAGCCTTAATGGTCCCCTCTCCCGTCGTTGCCTCTCTTGTCTTCCAACACACATGGGTGATTAGCAGTTGGCATTTTGTCTTGGCCATGTACGAAATGAGCACAGCAACATTACCATCTCAAAGATGCTCTCGTTTCCTGGTTAATGATCAGGACACAATGGCTGCTCAAACACTTGATGGATCATTGAAGGACTTTGCTATTTGGCTTTGTGCCTTTATAGTCACTTAGTGAGCGGGCGTGCGTGTGGTTGTGTGCGTGAAACGGAGAGTTGCAGGCACTCTGAGATCCCGTATGAGGACTCCAGCAGACCTTTCAATGGGAGCAATAATGTCAAGGAGCTCCAATGTCATATCCATCACAGCTGACTCTCTGTCAGGGCCAGACAAAGGTGTTGACACGTCAACACCACACGGTGAGTGAGGAGACCATTCAAATGTCAGTTAGCTGACGCACAGCCATGCTCTCACAGATGGGCGCAAACCAGTGATTGTCAGCTGGTAAGTCAGGTAAAAGGCCACTGCATATAAAATGCTCAAGAGGAGCAATCCATTGAGGCTAAATAAAAGAATATGTCTTCGTCCCCAAAGGAAAATATTCAGTTGGTACAATCACAGCTGTCAACTTGGGCAAATCGGACCCGAGTGGGTCTATTCAAGTCAGGGTGTGTTTAGAAAGTGTTTCTAAATGCTGGAAATCTGGAATTGTACTTTCAGAGAATTTTAAAAAATATTCACTTGGTCTAATCTCTAAGGGGCTTCAAGAATAAACGCAGGGAAAAAATATCGTAAAAATGACTTTTGCTGTTGTGACCTGTGGAGAGAGCTATTAGATCGGAGGAGTATTCTGTCTTCTCTGCAGCACTTCCAAACAGCTGCAGGCCAGATGGGACCCTTTGACTGATTCCTACAAACAACACAGTGGTCAAGATGAGATCATAAAAAAGCATCAACTGTATACTACAAATGTGGTCCCTGGGGGCCTTTGGGCAGTGCAGGAGCTCGGAGTGTCAACTGTAGCAATAGAAAAACAGTCTGGGCCCTCAGGAGACTAGACTCAGGTGAACGATTTAAAAAAGCAGAGACAACATGGAGATTTTAGATTGTTTACACATCCGTTTGGGTTGACCCATGTGGGTGGTGCAGGTTTTTGGGTTGTCCGGACCCTTGGAGGGTTGTAGACAGGAGCAGCCGTGTTTAAAAGGTAGTGCAAGTATGTCTTGCAGTTCTCTTGTGGACCGTAAGTCCATCTTAGTGGTACATTCACAGCGGGCTTGAAAACAGATGTACAATTGACCACTTTCAATGAAAAGTCTAGTAAATTTGTTTTTGGGCTCTACATACAAAACGTCCCTCCATTGAACTCATACAAATCTTAGTCCATTGGGACTTGGATTTGGATGTGACGTATGGGTAACGTCCTTTTCAAAACACAAAGGTACCAATTCTTTGAAAGTTGAGGAGACATTAATAATTGTGGTTCGTGCCCGGCAAGAATTATATGACACCAAGTCCTTCCTATATTTTAACAGAACCAAGAACGAGAATGTCTGGAGCAAAAAGTTCATAGTTCATATCAAGTCTCTTCCAAATACTAATAGCGTATACTAGTATGAGGTAAGTTAAAAACAATATGCTAAAAGCCTATTTAACGCATTCACATCCCCGCTGTGTACGTAGCATTAGGGATGACATAAAACGTATCGTTGACAGGCGTGTGGTAAAGGTATCGTGGAGTATTTGTAAGGATAAGGAAACTTGCATGCACTGGTGAAGTACGGGTGATATAGTTGTACACTACTATAACCCCACACTCTAGTCATTGGTGAGGTGCAAGTATTGGTCTTTTACTGACCGTATGCAAATGCTGCAGGTGATACAGTACGAATGTTCCCATAGGACACTCACAAAAACTATGCTCTGATTGTCTTCTTTCTTAGCAATCAGGCTGCAAGCACGGAGCACGTAAAGGGCGCTGAAGAGATGAGGGCCTATCATTTGAGCAGGACTAATGAGCGCTAGTGGAAAAAATGAAAAATCCAAAGGAGGTGCCTGCATTTCACCTCACTTCATCCTACTCTTACATGTTGTTCAAGTCAGGGATAATACCCGACAATGCGTGCATTATTAGAAAATAACGCACGCGTGAAAGTCTGAACCGTCCGACATAAAGTGTTGGACCATTGCTTCCGCGAAGTGCGTTAATTTCTGATAATGCACAATTTGAAGGGGATTATCTTGCTTATATTATGGTCACTTACAAAATAATTAAATATTTACTCAATGTTTAGTACTTTATTCTTGCTATTTCTTAAGTTTAGATCACTTTTTCACAACAAAATGACTATCTGATATGTGATGCGGCTGTATGTTTTAAAGAAGCCTGCACAGTGATACAGAACATTTGGGCTTTTTGACCGAAACTTCTTTTTTTGGTGTGGTTCATCACTGCGGATTATCCCTTTTTTTCATCCACACCCAGAAGCCAATCAGAATCAAGTATTCACCCAGACCATGGTATAAGTCTTTGTTACGACCTGTCGCCTGCAGCACACCAGTCGAAAAAATGCATACAAACATTTTTGATCTCATCTAGTGGTTGATGATCATGACATTTTGCGTGACCTTGGTAGTCTTGATTTGCGGGCTTTGTTTATTTGTTTTCTTTAGGTAGTTTTGGTTAGGCAGCCCTTAGCAGGGAGCTGCTGACTCCAACGTTCGACATGGCTGGGTCAGTTGTCTACCTGACTTAGTTTATTCCGAGACTCCAATCCTCTTTGTTTGTCTTTTTGTTTTAACCAGCACACTAACTGTTTTTCCCTTTTGCTTTTCAAGTAACAGTTTCTTTGTTTCTCTCTATTTAAAAAACGTTTTCTCACTTGTGTCCAGTTTCTGTCAGAGTCCCATTTTTGGTTGTCCCCCTACTCTTGAGCTAGCTCTGCCCATTGGGGCCGTAACAATCGTGTTAACGGTTGAAAAGTTACAGTAAATCAAAGAACATAAACACTCACCCTTTTTTACTGATTAAAAAAGGGGGACACCACAATTTTTAAAATGTGGAGACGACACCTGACGTCAATCTGAGGCAGATTTGACTTCAGCTGCTACGAACGCCTTGCCGCAGTCCACAAAGAAAAGGAAGAAAACAACTTGAAAACTCAAGAAGGTTAGGTCACTCGTGCAGGAGAATGTAGGTATAAATATCATTTGCAGTTGTTTTCCTGCTAATGGAAAAGCGATTGTGGAAGCAGCAGGTTCATTAAGGAGACACATTTGGATTAGTCTGTAGATGTGAGAAAGTTCAACTTCACCACTGTGTTCAAGCCTCCAGCAAAAAGCTCCATCTCAGCTCTATTCCAGACATTAATGAAGCTTCACACCTTTCCAGTGTGAAGAATCAGTCAAAACAGCGGCAAACCTGCCTGGCAATATTACAAGAGAATAAACTCATCAGCATAAATACATCAGAAGATGCAACTTTTCTTTTTTTTTTTTTTTTTGAAGAATTCCATTACGGTTAAGAGAAAACTCATTTTAGATCCACTGATTAGCTGATTTAAAAAAAGCAGCACAGCATCATGTGAACGGCATTTGGAGGCTCAACCTTTCATTGGAGAAGACTTTGAATACAAATATTTATAGTGAGGTGAAAACAAATTAAAAAGAAAACTGTATAAACAGTAAATTGAATGCTAAGGATATAAATGTTGGTAAGACTATAGACATAAATATTTTTAATGCAGAAAAAAACATGTCAAATCAATGCTGTGTAAAACAGAAATTTAACAGTTTTATCATTTTTCATGGGGAAAAAAATCATCAATAACAAATTGTAGAATTTGAAGTCATCAATTTAAAATCTGATTGCTTTTTTTTTTTTTTGAAAGGGTGATAAAAAATAGGATAAAGTAAGAAAGGGTTAAGTCTGTTTGTCTTCCCAATGGTAGCGGCTGATGGTGAGGTCATCTTTAAAATCTTTCAATTATCTAAAGACAAATAAACTTTGTTGGTCTGGCTGGAACATCTCTTCCTACCAAGGGCACCATGACTTTCCAAACACACTTTTCTGTGGAAGCTGGGAAAAAATGAACTATCACCGTAGATTTAGAAGAAATCGAAAATAAGAACTTTTCCATTTATAGAAAATACCTTTTTTTTAGACAAAAATAAATTGTATCTGGTTTTTAATACCACACAGCCCACTATTTAAAGAATTACAGTTTTTTTTTCTTTTGTGGTAGAAAATTAAGGTTAAATAGCTCGGACGTCGATTTAGTTTCTGCCTGACTTAATATTTACATCATATCTTTTGGGTTTAGCTTCCATACATTTCAGAGGTCCAAATTATTAAAGTATTTATTATTTTAGCTATTATGTTGTACTGTGTACATCTGTGTATTTGAAGTATTTCTTGTTTCCATTAACCCTACAGCACTATCACTGGGGGATTTTCACCCAAGCAAAAGTATTTACATGATTTTCAATATTCTTCTGAGTGTCAAGAGTCGCTGGGTAAAGTCTCGCATGTCCCAGGAGTAGGAGGACCAAAGCTCAAGTCTACAGTCTCATTATTTTATTTTTTTAGGAATTTTTTCTTCTCAAATTCCTAATTTTTCAGTAATTTTCAAACGTGTTTTTAGGATCTTCTTATGTTATTTTCGATTTTGTTAAATAAACCACAGTTGAAAATAAAAGAAACCTACTCTAATTTATCATTTTTTTTATAGTTTGCTCTATTTTTATGAGAAATACTTTGTATGTTAGGTATAATATATCGGGTAAAAATTACCTTGCAAAAGTGATGGTGTAACCTGTTACAGCAAAAGTGTTCTAGGGTTAATTACATTTTTAAAAAAACATCACATTTTCTGTTTGCATTTTTGGTAATTTTATTTTTAGTAATTTTTAAAACATTTTTATGTTAGGAAAAGTGATCAAAAGAAACCGAAAAAAAGGAAATCTAAAAAAAAAGAAACTTATTTGATTTAATTATTTACACAGAACATTTTTGCTCATAACTGATTGTTAGCATTACAGTGGATTATTGCAATGACTTATATCTTTATGATTTTTTTAAATAAAATATATATTTTTATAATTTTATTGACATGGTGAACAATTATTGTTTCTATGTTGCCACAATTGAAAAAAATTACGTATTTCTGGTTTTTATGCTACTTTTTCTATATAATAATAATACTTAATGGCCCGATGTTATCTTGCACTTTTTTCTAACTTGTATTATTTTGACAAAATACATTTTTATGGAGATTAAAATATTGAAAGTTTTTTAAGTTGATTTATTCTGGAATAATATTCATTTATTATTCATAATTATGTTAAAAAATTACTGTCTTAAAGTTTTAAAAATTTGACTATTTTATTACAATTTTGGTATTTACTAAGATTTTTAGGCTGTTTTGGAGTTTAGCTAATATTTCAGCTACGTGCTAGCTGTTTTGGCTAATTTGGGCTTTTTTTTAGGCTGTTTTACAGTGAGGCTAATATTTACACACTAATTTAGCCTTTTTTTCCAGTTTTTGGGATATTTTGAAGTTTAGTTATTTTTTCATCTACATGCTAGCTGTTTTGGCTAACCTAAGTTTTTTTTTTTAGGTTTTTTAGGCTAATTTAGCATTTAGCTAATATTTTAGCTGGCTATTAGCTTCAATGTTTTCAGCTATCACTTTCAGCATCTTCAGCTATCAGCACTAGCATCTACAGCGGTCAAATTCAGCTTACAGCATTCACACTAGCATTATCATAGGTAATGCTATATGACTAGTTCATAAATATGTTAAAATGTTGTTGTTTTACAGAGTTCAATAAATGTTTATCTTGTTCGGCTTGTGACCTAAGGTGAGTTTTGGATTTCGGCCCCCTGTGCGATTGAGTTTGACACCCCTGGTACAGTCCACGGCCGGTGTGAACGCTCCACTGTAGCCTCTAGCTGTCTGCTCTGCAGCAACTTATTTAAGTCTATAAACAAAAGTGCTTTCCTGCAATATTATGATTGCGTTATTATTCTGCTTTGGATCATCCGTTTACAGCAGTCAGGTGTCTTCTTTATTCCTTACAACATAAACGTCCCTTTAGATGCTTTACATCTCACTTTACAGCATGAGAAGAACTAATGTGCGTTCTTGTGTTTGGCAGCATCTCTGTTGTGTTTTAAGTCACCTGAAAATGAGCAGAAGCATTATCTTAATCACTGTGACAACACGGTATAAACTATTCAGTCTGTAACACCTCATCTCGCAAAGCCGACACTAAACCAATCGTCAGTCTGACGCTTGACTTAATGGCTCTCTCTCCCTCTCAATGCTGGTTTTTAATACATTAACTTCCGAGCTGCTTTACGGCTTTTATTTTCTTCTCGTCTATTAGAGCAGCTCCCTCCATCGTAAGATCTGGAGTGAATGCCTCTCGCCCCTCCAAAGTGCCTCCTAGGCAATCCCCGTCTTTCATCATAAAGTGAAATGAACGCCGACTAAAAATATATTTTCCTGTCCGACTTGAATCACGGTTTCCATTAAATGATTATTCGAGTTCCTCGTAATTTTGATTTGCGGCTGCCTTCATTGCTGCTTGATGTGTTTATATTCTTTTTATTGGATTTTTTTTTTCAATGAATATTCTTACATTTGTTGATATTTGCTAGGGGGGGTATGTTTTCAATAGTCTAGTGATACGATACTTATCACAATACACATCTCACGATACAGTACATATCGCGATATATCCCAAGACTATATTAGAACTTCTGAAATTTTTTTAAGCTGAAGCTCCATGTAAGACCCGCTGCGCAACTACATTAGTTTCTATCTGAACCCGCAACAGAGCACTGCGATCTGTGTTTTTATACAATAATGTCAGCAACGTGGCACAGTTTAGGTTTATTACATGAAATAACAACAAAAGCCACAGGGCTGATTGAACAATTAACACAGGCTGGTTCCCGTGAGATCTTGTTGTTGTTTTTCTTGTTTTTGTTGCTGTGTTGAACTGTTTAAAGAGGCTCAGTGTGCTGCCAACTAGTAGTCAGAGATTTATGTGACAAACAAAAGTGGGACGCTGAAGGAGGCTCATAAATAATTATTAAATTATCGACTTGTCAGCATTTTAATTTGATACAAGTATCGCCAAATGAAATATCGCGATATTTTTCCGAATCATTGTTTTTTTCCCTACGCTTCTATATTTGCACAAAGCAATGTTTTGCTTTAAGTTTTTTTTTTTTAAATCCATTTTAGCAACCACACAATTTTTTACAAAGTTTAGTCCGTGCTAGCTAGAAATAAAACCAAGTTTAGGAGGACGATAATTCTGCAATTCTTTCCAGTATGGCCCTAACATACACAAATAGACACAACGTGAGTAAAGAACATCAGATTGCAGATTGAAAAATGACTATTAATTATTACAATATACATATAAACTTTTCAACTAAAATTTGATACCTTAACCATTACATAAACAACTGAAAACACATTCAGTCTTGTGAAAAATGACGGATTTTAAATTAAGTGACTCCGCCCCCAAGCAATGACATCATAGTGATGCCAAAAAGGCTAAATTAAAAACAATTATGAAAGGCCTGATTTTTCAGATTTAATGAGTCATCCCTCCTTAACCATGTCCAAACAAAAGATAAAGATTACTATGGTGGTGACCTTTGACCTTAAAATTGGCCATGAAGTTTGTAATTGCCGAATTGTTGATGATGAAATAATCAACTTAGGAGTTTACTGAGCTACACCAAATTTAAAACATTAACTCAATGTAAGTGACTTGTATTGAAGTTTTTTCACCTTTAGTTCAAAGTGAAATAAGTTTTTCAATATTAATGATTTTTCAATATTAAATAATGAATTTAAGGTTGCAATTTGAAAAGGTATTTTGCAAATTAGAGTTCAATATGAAAAAAAAATACAATTTAATCTTCCATAAAAAAGATCAAATTCAGCATTGATTTGTAAATAGAAAATGTATTTTTAAATATGTGTTTTGAAAATTTAAAATGCAACTGATTTTTGCCTTTTTATTATTGAAACAACTTGCGTCAATATTGACTGTTGAACTATACTGGGGGATTCAGACAACTCATGATGTCTAAAGAGGCATCAACAAATGAAGAGTTTAAAGCAGCTCATCACGACAAATGTAATAGAGACGATAAGATCAGGAAAGCCTTATCAGACATGCAGACCCTGCAGTTAAGTGTTGAGACACCGTGAGGCCTGAGATGTCAGATAGGATGAGGAGTAACTGCACAGAAGGAGGAAGAATCTCCTGTAGCGACTCAACACCAGATAATGCTTAAATGCCTGTTTCAGTTTCAGATACTACAAACTGATGTCGGAAGTACAGGAATCATGACAATGTCCTCTGCTCCTTTCTTTTCTGCGACTTTTGAATATCTGCTGTTTTATTCATAGACGAATATTTTAAATTTTGCAACATACTTACAGAGACTTCACAAAATGGAAATAAAGACCTTTTCCAAAAAGTGACAGTGTGCTTTATAATGGAGAGCTCCGTATGGATTAACCCTGGTTGTTCTTCATGTTGACGGGATTTTAAGAGATTTTATCAAAATGACTATTTTTTTTACAAGTTGCAAAAAAGCTCGGCTATTATGGTGAATATGCTAACCCGGCTAACACGTAGCGTTGTCGAACTTTGTTTTTTTACGTGTTACTAACAAGGTTAGGAGAATTGTGAATAACGCTTCTAACCCGGCTAACATGTGGCAGTGTCGGATCTTGTTTCTTT